>NW_027332424.1:3929719-3945721 GCF_000442705.2 Elaeis guineensis
GAGGAGTCCCCCTTTCGGATGAGGTCGCGGGTGGAGTAGGGATCCGGACGGAGCCACCCTGCTGTCGATGGCAGAGCCCGGCTCCCGTAGGAGTCCGGGCGGAGCTGTTCTACTGTTGATGGAGGAGCCCGGCTCCCGTAGGAGTCCGGGCGGAGCCGTTCTGCTGTTGATGGAGGAGCCCGGCTCCCGTAGGAGTCCGGGCGGAGCCGTTCTGCTGTTGATGGAGGAGCCCGGCTCCCGTAGGAGTCTGGGCGGAGCCGTTCTGCTGTTGATGGAGGAGCCCGACTCCCGTAGGAGTCCGGGCGGAGCCGTTCTGCTGTCGATTTCGGCTGCGGGTAATTTATACCCAACAGGTAGGTTACGATTCATAATCACATTTATCAAGAATTTCTTCTTGAGCCAACTTGTTTATCCTATTTTTGCTGATATGACATAGCCTACAATGCCAAAGGTAGGCATCTATGACATCATCTATTCTAGGATATTTATTTGAAATATACATTACATTAGGCCTAGATACAATATAAATACCAGTGTTTAACTGTCCACATAAAATTGTAACATCATTCAAAATGATATCAAAAAAATTTTTCTTTATTGATATTTCATAATTTGAATTGGCTAAAAGGCCTACAGAAATAATATTTAAAAAAAAAACTAGGACAGTAATGACATTCATTAAGAATAATATACTAAGACTCGAATATAAGCTTGATGATTCCTAAAGCTAGAACTGAAACTGATCTTGCATCTCTAACATTCAGGAATCTCTCACCTTCTCCAAATCTCCTAGTGACCTGAAGATCTTGCAACGAATTACAAATATGAATAGAGCTTCCAGTATCCTATATCCAAGTCATTATATGTATAAGAGAAAAGTTTCAAGGTGTTATCACATAAGTACCTTGTCCAGCAATTGATTGCTTCTTCTTCTTTGGCCTGTTCGGATCAAGAAAAGTGATATACTGAGGATAATTTCTCTTTCAGTGACCCTGTTTCTTGCAAAAGAAGCACTCTGCCTGACTTTGATCAGCCTTAAACTTGAGTTTCTAGGATTGACTCCCAACACCAGGCATCTTCTTATTCTTCTTTTTTTCTTTCTTAAAGGGATGATGACTACCCGAAGAAGATCCTCCCACTAGATTCATTATCTTCTTGTGGAGTTGGTGATCTTTCTCAAAAGTCTGTAGCAACCCCAACAGACTGTGGTAGTTGATTACAGGCTTCGTCATTCTGAAATGACTGAAGAACGACAGGTAGAACTTGGGAAGAGAGTTTAGGATCGCATCTTTCTCCAGCTGTTCATGCAAAGGAAAGCCGAGTTTGCTCAATTTTTCAATCTACTCGATCATATACAATACATGATCGGTAATAGGTGCACCCTCCCTCATTTGGGCATTGAAAATGATGCAACTAGTCTTGTGCTGCTCAACATCATCAGGCGTACCAAAGGAATCCCTCAACACTTGAAGCATTTCCTCTGGTTGAGCTTCTTCAAACTTTCGACTGAACTCACCGTTTATGGAAGCCCGTATGATGCAACGAACCACGGTGCAGTCATTGAGCCACTTCAAATAAATATCTCGGATCACTCTTCGGGCTTTAGGAGTAGGCTCCTCAGGTGTCAGATCTGTTATCACATAAAGAATCCGCTCGTGCTCTAGGATAATCTTTAATTTTCGATACCAATTATCGAAATTCAGTCTGATAAGCTTCTCACTGTCCAACAGTGATCGGAGTGACAAGTTTGAGGCTATATCTGTACACACAAAGAAAGAATAAAGCTTAATTAGTATATGAATTTATTAATCTTAAAGATTTAAACTTTAGTCTAAAAGTCCTCCCACTATTTTATACGAATTGGTAGCCTCTACCTTCAATTCAAGAAATTACCTTAATTTCTTAGCAGGTACTAGAATCCACATAGACTACATATAGGTTTGAAGATGGCTCGGTCAACCCATATGCACCAATGGATAGGTTCTTAATCAATTATTTTTTCAAATAACTTCTAGTATTTAATTTAGCCCCAGATTTTATTTCAGTAGGTGATGGGCCTCCACAGAAAGTTTTGATTAAATCAAACCATTAACATGAACCTACTCAGTGATTCTACCTAATGAGTGATCAGGTTCGAGGATGGCTTGATCAACCCAACCATCATCAGATAGTTCATCAGAGTCATCATATGTTGAATGATAATTCCATCATTCAGAGAGAACATCAGACGGATGGAGCCTGCAATGTCAATCAGAAATAATGGACCCATTATCACTCACCTCAATGGAAGGTTATGATCTAGTTATCACCATAACCAGCTTATTTTAAGGACCTAATAATTTAGAGGATTTAATCGATTTAGAGAAGAGAGAAGAGAAGAAAAGATCAATCAGTAGATCATAATCCTCCCACTGACTTCACCAAGTCACTGAATCAGGTTAGGTCATGCTGATTGAACTGGCACCTAGATCAGTCAGACTGATCAACCTTAATGGCATGGACTAACTCGAATTACTTAATGATCTAATCAAAATCTAGTTCATCAAATTGGCTAGGTAAGTGAGATTGGTGGGAGGGTCTGCAAAGCTTGCCTTAGACACCATCAAAATGGTCAGGTAAGCCGCTCCCAATTAAAAACCACCGATCGAAATGTCAAATTTACCTTAGACATCAATTGGTTAACTAGTTTCAATTTGACCAACCTAATGATTCGGATTCAACCATTAAGCCACAATTAAGGTCTATTTGGTCCAATCAAAGACATGGACTTGACCATCTACAACTATCGTATTAAAGAAATCTTGATTAATCTAATTCAATATTTGGTTAGACTTAATCAATTTTTCTACATGATCAATCAGTTCTTTGATTCTAACCTTAGGTCTAACTCAATTAAAGAAAAAGATCTAATTTAAGCTAACCCATGCCCCCATATTTTATGCAATGTCATTAGATCTAAATCATAATTTCAGATCCTATCAGCTTGATACTTAATTCTCAATTAAGTTTTGCATAACATGGTTAAAATTTCAAAAATAATTTTTCATGTAAACCTTTTACATCAAGTCATAAATTTTTTTAGATCAAATCTAAATTTTTTATGATTTTAGATTAAAATAATTTTGACTAAACAAAATTAGATGTAACTAACTACCTTCGCAATTTGTATCACATACAACAACACCTAGGGTTTCAAGATCTAGGATTTTGCAAGAAAGTTAGTTTTCTCTTTTTATTTTTTTTCATGGGACCTCATAGTGGCACCCTTACATGCCATGAAGAGCACTCTATTGAATGGGAGGAGAGGGTCATGAAATCCTACTTGCTCTTATGATCAGACGGCCTGATGATTACCCAATCTGAGATTTTGCTACTCAGAATATCTAATCTAAATAAATAATAATCAGATCTGAAAATAAACTAATTTAGATCTAATATAAATCATAAATAATTAGATATAATAACAAAAAATTAGATCTAAAGTCATATTAATTCATATCAAAATAACCTGGCTCTGATATCAGTTGAAAAAAATTTGCGGTAGTGCAGTACATGCAATTAAAAAATTTTATACAGTAAAAATAATAAATTAAATAATTTAATATTAATTATATGTGTAAGATTTAATCTTATACTATCACATCAAGATCTTTGATATAAAAAATATATAATTTAGATCTAAAAATAAAAATCACATTGATTTCATCGATGCTGAAATTCTAGATCTAACTATTAGATCTACCATAGGAATCAAAATAAGTTAGAGATCGTTATCAAACAAATTTTGATCTTGATCTTCTCTGATCCAATGATTAGAGAGGGTGTTCCTCAGGTCACTCATAGCCACACAAAGTTGTCTGGCCTCTATAGAAAAATTCATGCAAAGACTAGCACAGATCTGGGGCTCAAAGATGCTAGTCTGTGAATAACTTCGACAGCTGACTTCTTTCTTCTTCTACAAGTACCTTTGACACTCCAAAGTGATAGGAGATCTGGAGGTGGAAGAGAGGAGGAGGAGAAGAGGCTTTAGAAATAAAAAATCTATAAGAGAATTGATCATGGGATGTCCAAGAGAGGGATCCTTTTTTTATAGCTAGGAATTAGGATTTTTCAAGAAAGGATGCCATGAATCAATGCCAAAACCCCTTTTTGGCATCTCCAAAAATTCAAAAAAAATTATTAAGACATGGAAAAGAAATTTGGACTCTCACATGCTAAAGAATTTCTCAAGAAAAATAAGAAAAAAAAATAATATGGCTCCATACTATATATGAAAAATCTCTTTTCTAGTCTGCATCTTATCTTTAATTCGGATCGTATTCGAATTAGGCAAGAGATAATATTATAACTCATCAGCTATAGCTGACTACCCTTATTAGATCCTCTCTCATGATGCCAAAAATCACAATCCAAATTCAATTAGACATGGAGAAATTGGCATGGATCCAGATGTGGCGCAAAAGATAAGGATAGAGTCCTAGTCTGACTTAGACTCTTTATTTCTAATTCAATTCTAATCCAAATCAAATTTTGATTGAAACTACTGATAGAAATAAATCTAATCTAATTAAGAATCTAAATATCTCATCAAATTCTTAACCCAATTAAGAATTAGCTGAGTTCAAATTCTGATCGAATCAGGATCAAATTTCTCTTGTAATCGGATTTGATCATATCAATCTCAATCTAAGTCAAACTAAATCTAATTCAATTAGACTTGTTTCAAAGCTCTTTACTCAATCAAATTGAGTTAATTAATAATCTAATTATTAATTAATTCTCCATAAATAATAAAGTCTCAGTCCTAGTGGGACTCTCCCACAAAGTCCTAGTCCAAGTAGGATTCTTCATCAGAGTCATAATCCAATTGGATACTTCAGTCATCAGATCTGACCAAATCTTCTAATGCGTGTGACCCAATAGATTCGAACCTAAGTCAATAGCATAGGAATAACTTTTTTATCAATCGATGTTACCATCTAGCAATGATGATCCGATGATCGGATGGGTCAAAGTGTTGCAAAGCAATCTTCTAGAATCTACTGGCGTATGGTTATCGTATAATTCATCCCTTTGATCCAAATGCTCAAGGTGACTTAGAGTTTAACTGTCAACCCTAATTAAGTTGACCATATTATATTTCAATCTTTCAAATCTATCTTATGGATTATTCTGATCAAGATTTTGCTAAATTGAAATACACTGATGCATATCTCCTACCAATTCAGAGAGGTCAATTCCATCTTGACTCACACACCGACTTGATAAGTACTTGACTGCACCTAGTATCCTTCCATCACTAAGTTAGAAACTCAGATAGTCCGATACTAAAGTACAGTGAGTTGCTTACAAATCACTGTGGTGGTCTCAGGTTGGAGGGATACTTATACTATTGCCCAGCTATGCAACCCAAGAGGGGGGGGGTGAATTGGGTTTCTAAAAATTTTAGACTTAATTAATTACTTATGATGAACAAAACAAAGACTTTAATTCAATATTAATTACCAAAAGCAGGAATGCAAGGATATAATAAAGAAATAAAGAGAAACAATAAAGCACACCACAAACACAAGGATTTATAGTGGTTCGGTGCCAACCTTGCACCTACATCCACTCCCCAAGCTCCTACTTGAGAATTTCAATCCACTATACTTGTATTCAACCCGAATACAAAACGTCGGAAACTCCGACACTAGCTATCCCAAGCTAGTCTACTTATTTTCCGGGTACAAGCTAATCCAAAACACTCCGATTTCAGATTCGGATCAACCTTTCCTTGTTTTGAAAATCCTCCAAAAACAAGAACAATTACTCACAAAGAGTAAGAAAATTTAGAGCACAAATTAATACAATAACAGCTCCTTAAATGAGCGAATATAACAATAAAAATACTTTACTCAAATGAAGAAACCCTTTTTGGATTTTCTCAAGGTGGATGAACGCTTGAATGAATGCTTGAGAAGAGGATGTTCTTTGATTGAAGACTTCTTGAAGGCTTTGAAAGATCTCTTGATCAAGGTTGAAACAATAGGCTTGAAAGATCCTCTCTTTGAATGCTCTTGCTTTTCTCTTTCACAATCTCTCTTGTATATTGTGGATCCTCTCTCCTTTTCTTTTGGGTATTTCGTTGATCTCAGGCTTTCTCATGTAGATTTTGGATCCTTTTGTATATAGGTTTGATCTCTCCTTTTTGATTTGCTCTGCAATTTCTTTCACCATTTGAAATATTTTATAGCAATAGGAAACAAGAGAAAACAATTTAGGCAGATAAAAAGTCGTTAGAGCAATTTTAGGAAGCATAAAAGGCAATTAAAACGGGCAAAAAACTAGCCGTTGCTGACATTTTCTGCCGCAGGGGTCAACTCATGAGTCGACTCATGCTTCAGGAGTCGACTCATGAGTCAACTTCTGTTGCAAAGACCAGAGAATGAGTTTCTGGAAATTCTTGGCTCAAATCAGTAGGGGTCGACTCATGAGTCAACTCATGCCTTGTGGGTCGACTCATGAGTCGACTCACAGGTCGTGCCAAGCCAGAAAACTAGCGTGCCAAGGGAAATTTTTGCGTGCCAATCAGCTCATAGTGCCATGAGTTGACTCATGAGTCGACTCATGCACTTCAAACCTTCATAACTTCAAAAATATAAGTCCAAACACAATAAAATTTTCACCAATAGATTACTAATCATTTGTTCTACCAAATGATACTGTCAAATTAGGATTTTAGTGAAATTATGATTTTGCCCCTGAAGAGCATAAGGACTTTTTCAATTTAAAATTATTTGTATCCCTTCAATCTGCTTTGTAATCATCAAAATCAATCTAGGAGCAACAATCTCCCCCTTTTTGATGATGACAAAATATTTGAACAAAAGCATTTATGTGAATCAATAATTTCAAAAGAATGCATTATACATTTATATGCTTGAAAAGAGTAAGATTCTTTTGGCATGTAATATAATTGATCATATACAAAAATAGTTTGTCCATCTTCTTAAAGATTTGAAGATATGCTCATTGGAATATGTGATTTTGGAGTTAGAGCAGAAAACTTGTTTTTGTTATCAGAGCAAGTTGTATTTTGAAAATTTGCCTATTTTTATTTGATTTTAGTTTTAGCATCAGAGCATAAATTAATTATGTGCTTTAATTGCTTTTGATACAAAAAATAATTATGTGTGCCAAAGCATGTTTAAGAGTTGATTTTGAAAGTGTATTAGCTCATTTTGAGTTTAAGATATATCAGAGCAAGAGAAAAATAAATTTTGCAATGTATCGGAGCAAGGAAAACAATTTTACAATGTATCAGAGAAAATTTTATAATGTATCAGAACAAATTTTATGATGTATCAGAGCAAGTTAAAAAAAAATTTTAAGATGTATCAGAGTAAGTTAGAATTTTGAAGTGTATCAGAGCATATTTAAATTTTTAAAGTAAATCAGAGCATATTTAAAGAAGTAATTTAAAAGTTACATAATTGCATTGTACTTAGCATTGTACTTTTGATATTGTTCTTTAAATTCTTCAATTAATTTCTCATAATTTGTAGTTTTGCTTTTGATGGGTTGCTTTTTCTTTAATTGCTCATAATTGAATTGCTTTTTGTTTAATTTCTGTTTGATGCCAAATTTCTCATAATTTAGGGTTTTGCTTTTAGGGTTTTGCTCTTTTGATGAGTTACTTTTTGTTTAATTTCTCCCCCTTTTTCTCTTTTTTTTTTTTTTGTTTAATTTCTCCCCCTTTTTGACATCATTAGACATGGTTAACTTCTTCTTTTTCTGAAACATTCTTTAATTTCTCCCCCTTTAGAGTTTATCACAGATGTTTGCTCCCCCTTAATATAGCAATTATATAACAAGGAGAATATATATATAACCAAAATATGATCAACATCATTACAAAAGGTAGAAATATAAGTAAAAGATGATTCTATTAAAATCATAATTGTTTCAATACATAGTTCATATTATAATAATCAACCAGCTAATTGTCAATACATGGTCCCAAAATACAGATCCTAGAACAAAACACTAACTCCTAGGATCTAATAATGATCAAGACAAGTCATGGATCGGAGTCATCAGATATGGTATGAGAAGCTGATGGATCAGAAGTACATCCTCTACCCCGTCTGCCTCTGGCATGAGCAGGAGAGCGAGATGAATTGGGAGGCTGAGTACGCTGAGATGCTAAGGACTGAACAGAAAGGGTGAGTCTGATAGAATCAAGTACGTTCAGTGCTCTGGAAACAGATTGAAGTAGAGCAGTGAACTGAGTGGTAGCATGCTCACTCGATCCTCGGATCTCTTTCCTCAGTAATTCATATCCACCTTCTAGTGCTCCTCTGAGCCTGCCAGCCTCTGCAGTGAGATCTGTGACCTCAATAGTTGACTCCTGTGGCTTAGGATGGGCCAAAGCAAGGACTTGCCCCTGCAAGTCTAGAACTCTGCCAATCAGTCTCCAGACTGTGTCCTCAAGCTGCTGGATCTAGATGGACTGATCTGATATCATCTGAAACAAGGTGGAGATGTGGGGAGTAATGGTCTGATCAGAAGAGGTGGCTCCTGGTGCAAAAGAAGTACTACTCCACTGGCTAGACAGCAAAGAAGCCACACGCTGTGATATATGCTCGATCTGATCGTCAGCCAGTCTGAACTCTGAATGAGGTACTCTGCTCTCTGGCTGATACACTGGTGTGGGCATCCTAGTAAACTCTGAAGGGCCAGCCTCTGTATCAGGAAAGAACTGGGTATCTGGTGATGCTGCCCTGAAGTCATGTACAGGAGAAGATGGACCTTCTTCTTCTACTCTGCCTTCAGTTCTGTCTTCAGTTCTATCTTCAGTTCTTTCTTCAGTTCTCTCCTCAGCTCTCTCCTCAGATCCCTTGATCCAACCACCATCAGTCTTTGTAAATCCCATTCGGTGCAGGGTGTGTTGGTTGAAAGTGTCCACATGAGAGAGCTTAGTAGAAGCCTCCCCCTCACAGCTAACTCCAAACCTCCTAAATACTCTAGTAAGGGCCATACCATAAGGCAAGTGTGCCTTGGATCTGTTCAAAGTTTCTCTCATGGCCTCTATCATAAGTGCAGGGAGGTTCAGGGGGGGTCTGAGTGATGACATGAAACATGATACATACATCTCTGCCAGACAGTAGATCATGCCTACCACTCCTAGGAAAGAAGAGCTTTGTTACCATCTGATGTAGGATCCTCATCTCAATAGACAAAATCTTTGCTTCCAATTTGTTTAAACTTCCTAAAAAAGTTTCTCCTAAAATAATTCTGATCCCCTCTTCTTTTACTGGGAGTTCCATATAAGAATAACCTTCACTAGGCAAATATAATATTTCTCCCAATATTCTAGAATCCAAGCAGATATCAATTCCCTTGACTGTTGAAGTCACTGACCCATTTCCATAATGTAGGTTCTGGTAGAATTCTCTAACTAGGTCAACATAGGTGACTTCCTTAAGGGAGCAGTAGAATTCCCATCCTTGGTTTTTAATTTTGGTAGTAAAAGTAAAGCCCTCACCTTCAAAGAACCGAAAATCTATATGTTTTTCGGTTTCTACTTTTCTATCAGAAAGAGGATTCACACTGGGGCTTATGGAGGATTGAGAGGAACCTTGAGCAGATACTGAAGTGGGAGTAGTGGAAGACTGAGCATGCCTTTTCTTTCGGACAATTTCTTCAGGCTCACGGATTGACTTTCTTCTTTGGGGAAGTTTCATCTTCGGAGCCATATTCAATATAGTAGCAGACAAGAAGACTTGGAGGAACACGTGAATGAGTGGAGGAGGGATCACAAGAGTAAAGAGGAATTTTGGTGGAGAAAAGAAGTGAATTTGTGAAGATCGGTGAAGTGCTAGGGCACGTTCCAACCGCGCCAAACAATACGAGAAAGCACAAAAAATCCCTTTCTAAGGTGGCAATTTTTGGTGGAGAGGAGGAGGGAGAAGTGCTTCGAATTGGATCCTTGGATTTGGAGCAAAAGAATTGGAGAAGTCAGCTTTTGGAAGGAGGACAATGAGAAGATGAGTCGTCTCACAAACAGGGTCCCTTATAAAAACAATGAACCCGATGGAAGTTGGTGGGATTTACAAGTTTGCCATTGAGTCGACTCATGGGGGTCGACTCATGAAGTTCAGAAAATCAGAAAAAATATGAATAAATTCCAGAAAAATTTGAAATTTTGGGAGAAGGAGTTTTGCTCAAAGATAAGTTTTTAGAATGATAAACTTGAGCTTTTGGGACCAGGGTAGATGTTGAAAATTGAGCTCTAAGAATCAATTCTTGGAAATTGAGAAAAATTTAGGCATATGGATCTAGAATTCCTAGATTTCTCCTAATTTCACAGAATCTATCCTCACTAAGGGCCTTTGTAAAGATATCAGCTAATTGATTTTCAGTGCAAACATATTCAAGAATTATATTTTTGTTTTGAACATGTTCTCTTATAAAATGATGTCTTATTTCAATATGTTTGGATCTTGAGTGTTGAATTGGATTTTTAGATAGATTTATGGTACTTGTGTTATCACATCTTATTAGTGTTTCATTAAGTTTGATTCTAAAGTCTTCTAGTTGTTGCTTAATCCATAAGATTTGAGCACAACAACTTCTGGCTGTAATGTATTCGGCCTCAGCAGTAGACAGTGCCACCGAATTTTGTTTCTTGCTAAACCATGAGATTAGGTTAACTCCAAAAAATTGGCAAGATCCACTTGTGCTTTTTTTATCTAATTTACATCCAGCAAAATCAGCATCTGAATATCCTAATAAATTAATTTGTGAGTCCTTAGAGTACCATAACCCTAGAGTTTGTGTACCATTTAAGTATCTAAGGATTCTTTTAACAGCATTCAAATGAGATTCTTTAGGATTAGATTGATATCTAGCACATAAACAAACACTAAACATGATATCAGGCCTACTTGCAGTTAAATATAATAATGAGCCAATCATACCTCTATAGTATTTTAAGTCTACACATTTACCTTCATCATCCTTGTCAAGCTTACTTGAGGGATTCATTGGTGTGCCAATTGGTTTGCAGTTCTCCATTCCAAATCTTTTGAGTAGTTCCTTGGTGTACTTGCTTTGGGTGATGGAGATTCTCTCTTTTGATTGTTTGATTTGGAGTCCGAGGAAGAAGGTGAGTTCTCCCATCATGCTCATCTCGAACTCCCCCTGCATAAGCTTAGCAAAGTCTTGACAAAGGGATTCATTAGTAGACCCAAAAATTATGTCATCAACATAAATTTGTATAATTAGCATATCATTTTGATTTCTTTTAATAAATAGGGTTGTATCTACATTACCTCTTGTAAAACTATTATTTAGTAGAAATTTGCTTAGCCTTTCATACCATGCTCTAGGTGCTTGTTTTAATCCATATAAAGCTTTATTTAATCTAAAGACATGATTAGGAAACGCATGATTTTCAAATCCAGGGGGTTGTTCTACATATACTTTTTCAGCAATATATCCATTTAAAAATACACTTTTAACATCCATTTGAAATAACTTGAATTTCATAAAGCAAGCATATGCAAGTAGAAGTCTAATAGCTTCTAATCTAGCAACAGGTGCAAAGGTTTCATCAAAATCAATTTCTTCTTCTTGATTATATCCCTTAGCAACCAGTCTTGCTTTATTTCTAATTACATTTCCATGCTCATCTAATTTATTTCTAAAGACCCACTTTGTGTCAATTATTGAATAATCTTTAGGTCTTGATACTAAGGTCCAAACATTATTTCTTTCAAATTGATTAAGTTCCTCTTGCATAGCATTAATCCAATAATGATCATTTTCAGCTTCTTCAAAAGTTTTAGGTTCAAGATGAGATACAAAAGCACAATGATTAACTACATCTCTAAGTGAAGAACGGGTTTTTACCCCATGCATAGGATCACCAATAATTAACTCCTTAGGGTGGTTGTGAATATACCTCCATTCCTTGGGTAGGTTATCTGTACCTTGAGGTTGTTCTTGAATTTCTTCACCTCTCTCATTTTGTTCGTCTTCTTGATCCTTGTCTTTTGGAGTTGCTGAATCTTTCAGAGTGATCTCCTTCATACCTTCTATTAGTGGATCTGCATCATCAACACCCTCATTCTTCCTTGAAGGAAGATCGTTAGATTCATCAAAAACAACATGTATGGACTCCTCAACTACTAAAGTTCTTTTGTTGAAAACTCTAAATGCTTTACTAGTGGAGGAGTAACCTAGAAAGATTGCTTCATCTAATTTTGCATCAAATTTACCAAGTTTTTCTTTGCCATTATTTAATACCAAAACATCGGCAACCAAAACATGAAAGTATGCAATATTTGGTTTTCTTCCTTTCCAAAGTTCATAGGGGATTTTCTTTAAAAATTGTCTAATTAAAGCATGATTTAGAATATAACATGCTGTGTTAATTGCTTCCGCCCAAAAATATCTTGGAAGGTTGCTTTCACAAAGCATGGTACGGGCCATTTCTTCTAAGGTTCTGTTTTCCTTTCAACTACCCCATTTTGTTGGGGTGTCCTAGGAGCAGAGAAGTTATGGCCAATTCCATTTTCATCACAAAAATTTTCAAAATCTTGATTTTCAAATTCAGTTCCATGATCACTTCTAATATTTTGAATTAAAAATCCTTTTTCATTAGTGACTTTTCGGTGAAATTTAGTGAATATATGAAAAGTTTCATTTTTTGTGAGCTAAAAAGAAAACCCAAGTAAAACGAGAGTAATCATCTATAATTACAAAGCCATATCATTTTCCTCCTAGACTAGTGGTTCTAGTTGGTCCAAATAAGTCCATATGTAAGAGTTCTAAAGGTCTAGAAGTTGAAACAGTATTTTTGGATTTAAATGAAACTCTAGTTTGTTTACCTAATTGGCATGCATTACAGATTCTATCCTTTTCAAAATTCAATTTGGCAAACCGAGAACTAAATCCTTTTAATTAATTTTGAAAGAGAATGCATGCTAATATGTGCAAGTCTACGATGCCACAGCCAACTAGTTTCATTAACTTTAGCATTCAAGGATACTAGGCATTGCATGTCTAATTTGGCTAAATCATTCAAATCTACCATATAAACATTGCCATGCCTATGTCCTATAAATTTAATGCCATCGTTAATAGGACTAGTCACAATGCAAACAGATGATTCAAAAACTACTTTATACCGTTTATCACAGAATTGACTAATGCTTAAGTAAGTTATGCTTTAAACCTTTAACTAATAAAACATTCTCAATGTATTTGGAGGGAGTGATACCAATGTTACCTATCCCGATGATCTTTCCTTTGCCATTATCTCCAAAGGTGACCATCCCTCCATCCTTAGCATCAAGCGTGATGAATTGTGATTCATCACCAGTCATGTGTCTCGAGCATCCACTGTCAAGATACCATTTCCTGTTTCCTTCTTGGGATGCTAGACACACCTGCAAGCAAAGGTCAAGTTTCTGTCTTAGGTACCCAAGCTTTCTTGGGTCCTTTTAGGTTAGTCAAAATGGTTCCTTTTGGAACCCATATTTTCTTTGTGTTTGCATATTTGTTAATAAGACATGTGTATGATTTATGTCCTATTCTTCCACATTTGAAACAAGTAATATTTGTAGACTTGTTACTTGAATAATTTACATAAATATCCTTCAGAAATTTTTGTTTCTTCAGGGTTTATAGCCAAGTCCAGCCTTATCATATATAGCTTTCTGATTATCAAATCATATTTAGTTTGTTTGAACTTAAGGTGAACTTATCTACTATAGGTTTCAGCTTGTTAATTTCATTCTTTAAGTTTTGATTTTCTTGAATCAAGGTGGATTTTTCAATTGAAAGGTTTTCAGCTTGTTTCACTAAGGACTGATTTTCCAATTTCAGTTCTTTGTTTTTCTTCCCTAGTTTCTTTAATTCATCAATTGAATCATAGAATGCTTCATGCAATTCTTCAAAAGTAAATTCACTAGTGGATTCAGAAGTTACCTCATTTTCGTGTGCCATAAGGCACAGGTTGGCTTGTTCTGTTGAGGTTTCCTCGTCGGAGCTTGAGTCATCACTCGCACTCCAAGTCGCCATCATTGCTTTCTTTTTGAACTTTTTGGGACCTTTCTTCAGTTGTGGACATTCGGATCTGAAATGTCCCGGCTTCTTGCACTCGTAGCATATAAGGGGTTGATCTTTCTCTTTCTTTGCTTTGTTCCCCTTTTGTGAATACTTCTTTCTCATCCCCTGTTTCCTTTTTCTTAGAAACTTCTTAAATTTTCGGGTGATGAGTGCCATCTCTTCATCCTGTTCTTCATCTTCAGTGTCATCCGTTTCATAATCAGGCGAAGTTGTGGATTTGAGGGCAATGGTTCTTTTCTTTTTGACTTCATCCTCTTGATGTTGCTTCATGCTAAGTTCATGAGTCATCAAGGATCCAAGAAGCTCTTCTAGAGGTAGAGTGTTCAAGTCCTTTGCTTCTTGGATGGCAGTCACCTTGGCTTCCCAAGTTCTTGGCAATGACCTGAGAATCTTCCTTACAAGCTCACTGTTAGTATAAGATTTGCCAAGACTCTTCAAACCATTAATTATATCAGTAAAACGAGTAAACATAGCAGTTATGGACTCATCATGCTCTATTTTGAACAATTCATATTTATGCACAAGCATGTTTATTTTAGACTCTTTTACTTGATTTGTTCCCTCATGGGTTACTTCTAACCTATCCCATATTTCTTTAGCAGATGCACAAGTAGAAATGCGATTAAATTCATTTGCATCTAGTGCACAATAAAGAACATTCATAGCTTTGGCATTTAATTGTGCCAATTTCTTATCAACCTCATCCCATTCTTTCTCGGGTTTGGTTGACTCCTCACCATCTATAATCTTGGTGGGTGTGTGAGGACCGTTCACTATGATACTCCACATATCATAGTCGAGTGCTTGTATGAATATCTTCATCCGAGCTTTCCAATAGGTGTAATTAGACCCATTGAAAAGTGGAGGTCGGTTTGTAGATTGCCCCTCGGCTAGAGAAGTACCGACATGGGTTGCCATAGATCTTTGGCTCTTTGATTGTTAGATCAAAGAAGGGCTAGAGCACCGGGCTCTGATACCACTTGTTGCCCAGCTATGCAACCCAAGAGGGGGGGTGAATTGGGTTTCTAAAAATTTTAGCTTAATTAATTACTTATGATGAACAAAACAAAGACTTTAATTCAATATTAATTACCTAAAGCAGAATGCAAGGATATAATAAAGAAATAAAGAGAAACAATAAAGCACACCACAAACACAAGGATTTATAGTGGTTCGGTGCCAACCTTGCACCTACATCCACTCCCCAAGCTCCTACTTGGGAATTTCAATCCACTATACTTGTATTCAACCCGAATACAAACGTCGGAAACTCCGACACTAGCTATCCCAAGCTAGTCTACTTTTTTCCGGGTACAAGTAACCCAAAACACTCCGATTTCAGGTTCGGATCAACCTTTCCTTGTTTTGGAAATCCTCCAAAAACAAGAACAATTACTCACAAAGAGTAAGAAAATTTAGAGCACAAATTAATACAATAACAGCTCCTTAAATGAGCGAATATAACAATAAAACTTTACTCAAATGAAGAACCCTTTTTGGATTTTCTCAAGGTGGATGAACGCTTGAATGAATGCTTGAGAAGAGGATGATCTTTGATTGAAGATCTTGAAGGCTTTGAAAGATCTCTGATCAAGGTTGAAACAATAGGCTTGAAAATCCTCTCTTTGAATGCTCTTGCTTTTCTCTTTCACAATCTCTCTTGTATATTGTGGATCCTCTCTCTTTTTCTTTTGGTATTTCGTTGATCTCAGGCTTTCTCGTGTAGATTTTGGATCCTTTTATATATTTGATCTCTCCTTTTTGATCTGTCTCTGCAATTTCTTTCACCATTTGAAACATTTTATAGCAATAGAAACAAGAGAAAACAATTTAGGCAGATAAAGAGCCGTTAGAGCAATTTTAGGAAGCATAAAAGGTAAT
>NW_027332424.1:3945821-3992524 GCF_000442705.2 Elaeis guineensis
AGTAATCGAGTTAGTCCATGCCATTAAGGTTGATCAGTCTGACTGATCTAGGTGCCAGTTCAATCAGCATGACCTAACCTGATTCAGTGACTTGGTGAAGTCAGTGGGAGGATTATGATCTATTGATTGATCTTTTCTTCTCTTCTCTCTTCTCTAAATCGATTAAATCCTCTAAATTATTAGGTCCTTAAAATAAGCTGGTTATGGTGATAACTAGATCATAACCTTCCATTGAGGTGAGTGATAATGGGTCCATTATTTCTGATTGACATTGCAGGCTCCATCCGTCTGATGTTCTCTCTGAATGATGGAATTATCATTCAACATATGATGACTCTGATGAACTATCTGATGATGGTTGGGTTGATCAAGCCATCCTCGAACCTGATCACTCATTAGGTAGAATCACTGAGTAGGTTCATGTTAATGGTTTGATTTAATCAAAACTTTCTGTGGAGGCCCATCACCTACTGAAATAAAATCTGGGGCTAAATTAAATACTAGAAGTTATTTGAAAAAATAATTGATTGAGAACCTATCCATTGGTGCATATGGGTTGACCGAGCCATCTTCAAACCTATATGTAGTCTATGTGGATTCTAGTACCTGCTAAGAAATTAAGGTAATTTCTTGAATTGAAGGTAGAGACTACCAATTCGTATAAAATAGTGGGAGGACTTTTAGACTAAAGTTCAAATCTTTAAGATTAATAAATTTATATACTAATTAAGCTTTATTCTTTCTTTGTGTGTACAGATATAGCCTCAAACTTGTCACTCCGATCACTGTTGGACAGTGAGAAGCTTATCGGACTGAATTTTGATAATTGGTATCGAAAATTAAAGATTATCCTAGAGCACGAGCAGATTCTTTATGTGATAACAGATCTGACACCTGAGGAGCCTACTCCTAAAGCCTGAAGAGTGATCCGAGATATTTATTTAAAGTGGCTCAATGACTGCATCGTGGTTCGTTGCATCATGCGGGCTTCCATAAATGGTGAGTTCAATCGAAAGTTTGAAGAAGCTCAACCAGAGGAAATGCTTCAAGTGTTGAGGGATTCCTTTGGTACGCCTGATGATGTTGAGCAGCACAAGACTAGTTGCATCATTTTCAATGCCCGAATGAGGGAGGGTGCACCTATTACCGATCATGTATTGTATATGATCGAGTAGATTGAAAAATTGAGCAAACTCGGCTTTCCTTTGCATGAACAGCTGGAGAAAGATGCGATCCTAAACTCTCTTCCCAAGTTCTACCTGTCATTCTTCAGTCATTTCAGAATGACGAAGCCTGTAGTCAACTACCACAGTCTGTTGGGGTTGCTACAGACTTTTGAGAAAGATCACCAACTCCACAAGAAGATAATGAATCTAGTGGGAGGATCTTCTTCGGGTAGTCATCATCCCTTTAAGAAAGAAAAAAGAAGAATAAGAAGATGCCTGGTGTTGGGAGTCAATCCTAGAAACTCAAGTTTAAGGCTGATCAAAGTCAGGCAGAGTGCTTCTTTTGCAAGAAATAGGGTCACTGGAAGAGAAATTATCCTCAGTATATCACTTTTCTTGATCCAAACAGGCCAAAGAAGAAGAAGCAATCAATTGCTGGACAAGGTACTTATATGATAACACCTTGAAACTTTTTTCTTATACATATAATGACTTGGATATAGGATACTGGAAGCTCTATTCATATTTGTAATTCGTTGCAAGATCTTCAGGTCACTAGGAGATTTGGAGAAGGTGAGAGATTTTTGAATGTTAGAGATGCAAGATCAGTTTCAGTTCTAGCTTTAGGAATCATCAAGCTTATATTCGAGTCTCAGTATATTATTCTTAATGAATATCATTACTGTCCTAGTTTTTTTTTTAAATATTATTTCTGTAGGCCTTTTAGCCAATTCAAATTATGAAATATCAATAAAGAAAATTTTTTTTGATATCATTTTGAATGATGTTACAATTTTATGTGGACAGTTAAACACTGGTATTTATATTGTATCTAGGCCTAATGTAATGTATATTTCAAATAAATGTCCTAGAATAGATGATGTCATAGATGCCTACCTTTGGCATTGTAGGCTATGTCATATCAGCAAAAATAGGATAAACAAGTTGGCTCAAGAAGAAATTCTTGATAAATATGATTATGAATCGTAACCTACCTATGAGTCTTGTTTGCTTAGAAAGATGATCAAGTTATCTTTTACTGAAAAAGGTGAACAAGCCAGTGATGTGTTGGGTCTAATACATACCGATGTATGTAGACCCATGAGCACATGTGCCAGAGAAGGGTATAGTTACTTCATTGCATTCACAGATGACCTATCTAAGTATGAGTACGTCTACTTGATGAAATATAAGTCTGAATCATTTGAAATATTCAAATGATTCCGTAATGAAGTAGAGAAACAAACTGAAAAAAGTATTAAAATTCTTCGGTCTGACCAAGGAGGTGAATACCTTTCTAGTGAATTTATGATATATCTAGGAGAGAATGCGATTCTCTCCCAATGGATCCCTCCAGGGACACCACAGCATAATGGCATCTCAGAAAGGAGGAATCGAACTTTGTTGGACATAGTTCAGTTCATGATGGAGCTTGCAACTCTACCGATCTCTTTTTGGGGATATGCACTTGAAACAGCCTATCTTATGCTCAATAATATTTTGAGCAAGTCAGTTAGTAAGACACCATATGAGATATGGTCAGGACATAGGCCGAACCTCTCTTACTTTAGAATCTGGGAGTGTCCAGCTTATGTTAAACGATTACAAACTGACAAGCTCAGTCCTAAGTCCGATAAGTGTAATTTCATAGGGTACCCTAAGAAAATGAAGGGATATTACTTTTACCTACCTGCTAAATAAAAGATGTTTGTCAGCAGTAAGGCATATTTTTTAGAAAAAAAATTCTTTAGTGAAGGAATAAGTGCCTCTAAAATCGAGCTTGATGAAGTTCGACAGGTAGAAGAACCGACACCAATGATTGAATCTGAATCAGATTTGATGAGATCAAACTTGGAGCCCAATGAATAAATATTCTTAAGGTGATCTGATAGAGTACCGCATCAGCCGGATAGATACTTAGATTTCTTGGTCCGAGATAGAAATTCTGTCAAACTCGATGAGAACGATGAGGATCCGATCACCTATATGGATGCAATGCAGAGATCAGACTCTGATAAATGGCTTGAAGCCATGAGATCTAAAATGGAGTCCATGAAGGTCAATGATGTATGAATATTAGTTGACCCACCTGAAGGGGTAAAGCTCATAGGATGTAAGTGGGTCTTCAAGAGGAAGAAGGGTGCAGACAGAAAGGTGGAGACCTATAAAGCCTGTTTGGTTGCCAAGGGTTATCGTCAGCATTATGGTATTGACTATGATGAGATATTTTCTCCTGTGACAATGCTCAAATCTATTTGAATCATACTTGCGATAGCAGTATATTTGGACTATGAAGTCTGACAAATGAATGTGAAGACAGCTTTCCTAAATGGAGAGCTGAATGAAGAGGTGTATATGATACAACCTGAAGGTTCATATCTACAGATGAGTCCAAGGTGTGCAAGCTTCAGAGATCCATTTATAGATTGAAGCAAGCATCTCGAAGTTGAAACATACGTTTTGATAAGGTGATCAGAACGTATGACTTCATTAGGAATGGAGAGAAACCCTGCATATATAAGTGGGCAAATGGTTCGATAATTATATTTCTTGTATTGTATGTGGGTGATATTCTCTCTTAATAGGAATGATGTCCCTGCATTACAAGAAATAAAAGTGTGGCTGTCATCATAATTCTCCATGAAGGATCTAGGAGAAGCAGCCTACATCTAGAGATGAAGATCTATAGGGATAAATCCAAGAATGTATGGTGAAACTGACTTGAAATTTTTGGGGTTCACCGACTCTAGCTTTTAGTCAAACCATGACGATAGTAACAGTGTGTCAGATTATAATTTTATCCTAAATGGTGGTGCAATCTGCTAAAAAAATTTCAAGCAGAATACTGTGGCAAACTCTATTTGCGAAGTAGAGTATATCACGGCATCTGATGCTGTGAAAGAAGCTGTATGGTTGTGAAAGTTCATCGATGAGCTCGAAGTGGCACTCTCCATTGATGGTCCTATCTTGTTATACTATGACAATACTGGAGCCATTGCTCAAACCAAGGAGCCGAGATCCCATCAGTGCATTAAACATATTCTGCACCGTTATCACCTTATTCGAGAGATCGTGGATCGAGGTGACATCGATCTTTAGAAGATCGATGGAAGGGAGAATCTGGCCGACCCATTTACTAAAACTCTTAGAATTAAGGAGTTTGATGACCACAAATTGAAGATGGGTATGTGATACTGTACCAATTGACTTTAGTCCAAATGGGAGTTGTTGGAAAACATGTCCCAAATCAATCGTTAGACGATTGTGCTCATCTTATAAATTATATATAAATTTTTATTAATAAAAATTATTTGATATTTTAATTATAAATTAATCATCTTTGAACTTCTGTGTTGTAATGAAATCCTTAAGACTATATATATTAATCGACAAAGGAAGATTTATAGTTAAGTCCTTAAAATTATTCGCGACCAATGATACGCTATTACTAGGACGATAGTGATATCAAGTGTAGGTTGTTGTATGCCATATGAGTTGGTTGTCCTCTTAACCAAGGAGTGTGGAGATACTATTATGGTATGCAGATAGAATGTAGAAGTATATTCGCATCGAACGTGATCATGTGCCGAGCACTCTGCTATCAAGAGTAGCTTGTGAAGGGTATGGGTATAAGTGTCCCTCCAATCTGAGACCACCACGATGATTTTTAAGCAACTCACTGTACTTTAGTACCAGACTATCTGAGTTTTTAACTTAGTGACAGAAGGATACTAGGTGTAGTCAAGTACGTATCAAGTCGGTGTGTGAGTCAAGATGGAATTGACCCCTCTGAATTGGTAGAAGATATGCATCAGTATATTTCAATTTAGCAAAACCTTAGCCAGGATAATCCATGAGATAGATTTAAAAGGTTGAAATACAATATGGTCAACTTAATTAGGGTTGACAGTTAAATCCTAAGTCACCTTGAGTATTTGGGTCAAAGGGATGAATTATACGATAACCATATGCCAGTAGGTTCTAGAAGGTTGCTTTGCAACACTTCGACCCATTCGATCGTTGGGTTATCATTGCTAGATAGTTATATCGATTGATATAAAAAGTTTTCTTATGCTACCGACTTAGGTTCGAACCTATGGGGTCACATGCATTAGAAGATTTGATCAGATCTGATGACTGAAGAGTTCAATTAGATTGTGACTCTGGTGAAGAGTCCTACTTAGACTAGGATTTTATGGGAGAGTCCCATTGAGATTGGGACTCTACCATTTATGAAGAATTAATTAGTAATTAGATTATTAATTGACTCAATTTGATTGAGTAAAGAGCTTTGGAACAAATCTAATTGAATTAGATTCAGTTCGACTCAGATTGGGATTGATATGATCAAACTCGATTATAAAGAAAATTTGATCCTGATTCGATCAGAGTTTGGACTCGGCTAATTCTTAATTAGATTAAAAATTTGATGAGATATTTAGATTTCTAATTGAATTAGATTCATTTCTATCAGTGGTTTCAATTCAAATTTGATTTGGATTAGAATTGAATTAGAAATGAAGAGTCCAAGTCAGACTAGGACTCTATCCTTATCTTTTGCGCCACATCTGGATCCATGCCGTCTCCACGCCTAATTAGATTTGGGTTGTAATTTTTGGCATCATGAGAGAGGATCCAATAAGGATGGTCGGCTATAGTGATGAGTCATAATATTATCTCTTGCCTAATTCGAATGCGATCCAAATTAGACATAAGATGCAGACTAAGAAATTTTTTTCATATATGGTATATTGTTAGAGCTATATTATTTTTTTTCTTATTTTTATTAAGGAATCCTTTGGCATGTGAGACTCTAAATTTTCTTTTCACATCCTAATAACTTTTTTGGAATTTTTGGGGATGCTAGAAAGGGGTTTTGGTGTTGATTCATGGAATCCTTTCTTGAAAAGTCCTAATTCCTAATCTATAAAAAGGGGACCCCTCTCTTGGATGTCCCATGATCAATTTTCTTATGGATTTTTTATTTCTAGAGTCTCTTCTCCTCCTCCTCTCTTCCTCTTATAGATCTTCTATCACTTTGGAGTGTCCAAGGTACTTGTAGAAGAAGGAAGAGGTCAGCTGTCGAAGTTGTTCACAGACTAGCATCTCCGAGCCCTTGATTTGCGTCAGTCTTCGCATGGATTTTTCTATAGAGATCAGATGACTTCATATGGCTATGAGTGACCTGAGAAACATCCTCTCCAACTATTAGATTAGAGAAGATCAAGATCAAAATTTGTTTGGTAACGATCTCTAACTTATTTTGATTTCTATGGTAGATCTAATAGTTAGATCTAGAATTTTAGCATCGATGAGATCGATGTGATTTTTATTTTTAGATCTAAAGTATATATTTTTAGGTCAAAGATCTTGATGTGGTAGTCTAAGATTAGATTTTATACATGTAATTAGGATTAAATTGTTTAATCTATTATTTTCACTGTATAAAATTTTTTAATTGCATATACTACACTACCCAAAATTTCTTTCAGTATATAATGAATCAAAATACCTAACTTTATTAATAAATAATATCAAATACATGAGTTTGAAAGATAAAAATATAAAAAAATATCTTATCGCATCACACATGCGATTAGTTTGTAGGGTATTATTCTTTCACCACACTCAGACTTAATCACTCATTAGTTAGGAGCACTGAGTTTTATCATATTAATGGTTGGACTTAACCAAGATTTTTAGTGGAGGTACTAAATACCTGCTAAAGAGGTGCTTGGGGTAAAATCAATACTAAAAATTATTTGAAGAAATAATTGATTAAAAACCTACCCATAAGTGCATAAAGGTTGGTCGAGCCACACTTGGACCCGTGTGTAGTCTGTGTAGATTCTAGTACCTATAAAAAATTTAAGTAATTCTTTGAATTGAAGGTTGGGGCTATCAATTCATATAAAATAGTAAAAAAATATTTAAATAAAAGTTCACATCTTTAGAATTAAATAATTTATATACTAATTGATCTTTATTTTCTTTTCAGTTATGGCTAGTACACTATCGCTCTGATCACTGTTGGATAATGATAAATTAATGGGATCTAATTTTGGTAGTTGGTAGCGAAAGCTAAAGATAGTCCTGAAGTATAAGTAGATCTTATATATTCTTATAGATCAGGCACCTGAAGAGCCCACTCCAAATGCTCGTGGTGCAGTCTGAGACACTTACCAGAGGTGGCTCAATGATTGTTTTATGGTACGTTGTATCATGCAAACAACTATGAACGATGAGTTTGTCATAAATTTGAGGATGCTTAGCTAGAAGAAATGCTTCAAATGTTGAACGAATCCTTCGATGCTCCTCACAATGTTGAGAAGCACAAGACTTCTTATGTAGTTTTCAACACCCAGATGAGGGAGGGGGTGTCAGTCACTGATCATGTATTGTGCATGATCGAGCAGATCGAGTGCCTAAACAAACTCAAGTTTTTCTTGCATGAGCAGCTTGGGAAAGATGCGATTCTGAAACCAGCTCCACAAGGAGCCAGTGAACGTAGTGGGAGGGTCCTCTTCTGGGTATCGTCCCTTTAAAAAAGAGAAAAAAAAGAATAAGAAGAAAGTACAGTATGCTAGGGGTCTAAGCCCAATCAGACCAAGAAGTCTAAGACTGATCAAAGTTAGACAGAGTGCTTCTATTGTAGGAAGCAGAGTCATTGAAAGAAGAATTATCCTCAATATATTACTTTTCTTGATCCAAACGGGCCTAATAAGAGAAAAAAGTAAGTGGTTGCTGGTCAAGATAATTATATGATAACACCTTGTAACTTCTCTATTTGTGATACTATGATCAGGATATTGGATATTGAAAGTCCTATTAATATTTATAATTCATTGCAAGGACTTCAGGTCAATAGGAGATTTTAAGATGGTAAGACATTCCTAAACATGAAAGATGGAAGCTAAGTTTCAGTCCTAACTTTAGGGATTATCAAGCTTATTTTTAATTCTAAAATTATCATTTTGAGTGATTGTCACTATTGTCCATCATTCTTATTGAATATAATTTTGTAGACTTTTTGGCTTTGAATGGATATAAATTTTTAATAAAGAATAATTATTGTGAAATCATTATGAATGGTGTTACTGTGATGCATGGATAAATATGTGATGACATTTATATTTTATCATGGCTTGTTAGTGTAGTGTACACATTGAATAAACATCCTAGATTAGATAATATCATGGATGCCTACCATTGACATTGTAGGCTAGATCATATAAACAAGAACAAAATAAACAGGTTGATCTAAGAAAGAATTTTAAAGTTAATAATTGTGAATCATTGTCAATCTATGAATTCTGTCTTCTTAGAAAGATGACTAAGTCATCTTTTACTAAAAAAGATAAACGAGCTAATGAAGTTTTAAGTCTAGTACATACTAATATATGTGGATCGATGAACACTTATGTCAGAGATGAGTATTACTACTTCATTAAATTCACTGATGATCTATCAAGGTATGGGTAATTTATCTTATTAAACATAAGTCTGAATCATTTGAAATATTCAAATATTTTGTAGTGAAGTTGAAAAATAAACTGAAAAAAGTATTAAAACTCTTCGATCTGATCGAAGAGGTGAATATCTTATCAATAAGTTTATGACATATCTATAAAAGAATAAGATTCTCTCACAATGGACTCCTCTCAAGACACCATAACACAATGGGGTGTCGAAAAGAAAAAATTAAACTTTGTTAGATATGGTTCGATCCATAATAGATTTTGTAAGTCTGTCGATCTTTTTTTGAAGATTTGCACTTGAGTCTGCTTGTTATATACTTAGTAAAGTTTTAAACAAATTGTAAATAAATTACCATATGAGATATGGATAGGACGTAAGCCAGTACTCTCATATCTTAGAATTTGGAGATGTCCAGCTTATGTCAAATATTTGAAAATAGATAAGCTCGAACCTAGGTCTGACAGATGTTTATTTATTGGGTATCCAAAAAAAATTAGAGCTTATTACTTCTACTTTGCTGAAGAATAAAAGGTGTTCATCAGCAATAGGATAGACTTTTTGAAAAAGTTCTTTGGAGAAGAAACTAATGCCACTAAAATTGAGCTTGATGAGGTTTGACAGATAGAAGAATCATCACAGACAAGTGAACCTACAGAACCGAATTTGATTAGATCAAATCTAAAGCCTAATGTAGAGGCACCATTGAGGAGATCTGGTAGAATATCGTGTTAGCTAGACAGATATTGCAGTTTCTTAATTCGAGACTGTGATTCCATTGAACTTGATGAAAATAACAAGGATCTGATCATCTATATGGATGCCATGCAAAGATCCGACTTTGGTAAGTGGCTTGAAGTCATGAAGTCTGAAATGGAGACCATCAAGATCAATAATGTATGGACACTCGTTGATCTACCTGAAGGCATAAAATCCATAAGGTGTAAGTGGATTTTCAAAAGAAAAAGGACGTAGACGAGAAAATGGAGACCTATAAAGCCCATTTGATTGCTAAAGGATATCGTCAATATTATGGTATTGACTATGATGAGATATTTTCTCCTATAGCATAGCTCAAGTCCATTCGGATTATGCTTGCAATAGCAGCACACCTGCATTATGAAATCTAATAGATGGATGTCAAAATTGCTTTCTAAATGGAGAGCTAGAAGAAGAAGTGTATATGATACAACCTAAAGGGTTCATATCCATAGATGAATCAAAGGTGTGTAAGCTTCAAAGACTATTTATGGATTGAAGCAGGCATCTCAAAGTTAAAACATGCATTTTGATAAAATGATCAGAATGTATGGCTTCGTTAAGAATGGAGAAGAACCATATATCTATAAATGGGCTAATGATTCTGTAGTCGTATTCTTGTGTTGTATGTGGATGATATTCTCTTAATCGAGAATGACATCCCTGCATTACAAGGTATAAAAGTTTGGTTATCATCACAATTCTCCATGAAGGATTTGGGAGAAGCATCTTACATCCTAGGGATGAAGATCTTTAGAGATAGATCTAAAAAGTTGCTTGGGTTGTCCCAATCCATGTACATTGATACCATGCTGAAGTGGTTCAGTATGGTGAATTTCAAGAAGGGTGATCTTTCGATAGGCCATGAAATTTTTTTCTCTAAGAAGGATTATCTAACAACTCCACAAGAGAGAGAGTGTATGAGTAGAATTTATATGCCTCGATAGTGGGATCTATTATGTATGCCATAACATATATGAGATCGGATGTTGCCTACGCACTAGAGGTAGTGAGTAGGTATCAATCTAATCTGAATGAAAATCATTGAAATGTTATAACAACTATCCTTAAGTATTTGAGAAATACTAAGGACCAATGGCTCATTTATGAAAATATTGACTTAAAACTTATGGGATATACTTATTTAGTTTTTTGTCAGATTATGATGATAGCAAAAGTATGTTGGATTATATATTTACCCTAAATGGAGGGACAATATGCTGAAAATATTTCAAGCAGTATACTATAGCCGATTCTGTTTGCGAGGGAGAGTATATCACAGCATCCAATGCTGCCAAGGAAGCTATTTGGTTGTGGAAGTTTATCGACAAGTTTGGATGGCACCCTCCATTGATGGTCCAGTTCTTCTATATTGTGATAGCATCGGAGCCATAGCTCAAGCAAAAGATCTGAAGTCCCATCAGAGAATCAAATATATTCTGCCTCGCTATCACCTTGTTCAAGAGAACCTAGATCAAGGTGACATCGAGCTTTAGAAGATTGATGGAAAGGAGAACTTGGCCGATCCATTTACTAAAGCTCTTGAAATCAAAGAATTTGATGATCACCAGTGGAAGATGGGCATTAGATACTGTTCCAATTGACTTTAGTCTAAGTAGAAGTTATTAGAAAATATGTCCTAAAGCCAATCATTTATTTGTAAACAATTATGCCCCTTGTAAATTACACATAAATTATAAATTAATAAAAGTTATTTGGTTTTTTCATCATAAATTTTGCATCTTCCTTATTGAACTCTTATGTTATAATGAAGTCCTTAAAACTACTTTCAATTGATAAAAGAAGATTTATCGTATAGTTCTTAAATTTGTTCGTGACTAAATGATACATTATTACTAGGACAATAATATTTATCAAGTATAAGTCGTTGTATGCCATATAGGTTAGTTGTCCTCATAACCAAAGAGTATGGACATACTGGTATAGCATACAGATGAGATGTAGGAGTACATCTCACTAAACATAATCAAACTGTGGAGCACTCTGCTATCAAGAGTTGCTTGTGAAGGATATGGATATAAGTATCCCTCCGATCTGAGATCATCATGGTGACTTGCAAGCAACTCTCTGTACTTTGGTACCAAATTATCTGAATTTTTAATTCAGTGATGGAAGATTTTTAGGCACAGTTAAATACTTATAAAGTCTGTGTGTGAGTCAAGATGGGATTGATCGCTCCTGATTTAAAGAGTTAATGCTATAATGTATTTCAATTTAGTAAAACCTTGATCAGGATAATCTCTATGAGGAGTTACAGGATTTATAAGATTAAGACACAAATCGAATGTACTAATTAAGAGTTGACAGTTTAACTCTAGAGTCATCCTGAGTATTAAGGATCAAAGGGATGAATTATACTGTAACCATATGCCAAAAGTTCTTGAATGTTGTTTTGCAACCATTCAGCCTATCTGGACATCGAGTACATTACTAGATGGTCACTTCGATTAGTATAAAAATTTATTTTGATGCTATTAGCTTAGATTCGAACCTATGGGGTCATACACAATAGAAATTTCGGTCTGATCAGATGGTTGATCAATGATTGAGAATCATTCAAGGGTGTAATCGTTAATATAATTGATGATTAATCTTATGCAAAAATTATGATAAATTAATTTACTAATAGTTTATAAATTATAAAAAAATAATTAATAATTAGATTGCTGATTAGCTCAATTTGATTGAGCAATGAGGTTTGGATCAAGTCTAACTGAATTGGATTCAATTAGATCTAATCCGATTAGGTTATAAGATGACCTAATCGCTAAAGGAGATTATTTTCTAATTTGATTAGGATTTGGAATCGATTAATTTTTGATTGGATTAAGATTTAATTGAGTTTATTTGGTGCCTAATTAGATTAGGTTTAGTTATCTAATAGGGTCTAATAAAATTAGATTTGGTTAAGGATTAAATTGGATCAAACTTGAATTCAAACTAGCTTGAATTTTTCTTGATGCCCACCTCATATCTTCACGCCACTTCCTATCATGCGAATACCAGATTTGCATTAGAATATTCCACACCTAAACCCTTTTGTTGCTTCCTTTGGATGAGGATTAAGGTGACTTCAACTTGAATTTTGAATTTAAGATTGGCTTGGTTTTGTTTGAATTCAAATTTGACTTGAATTTCGAATTCAAGTTTGAATTAAACTACCTAACAACCTATCCTTATCTATTTAGGATGCCAACCTTTTAATCTCTGGTTTTTCATGCATGAGAGTTTGAAGAAGTATTTTTGATCGAGAGAAAAATCGAGAGAAAGGTTGGGTGAGAGTAAAGTGGGTGTGGAACTCTAAGGGCATGGATTTCTTTCTTACATGTAGGGTTTTTGTGTGAGAGAGAAGAAAGAGTGAAATAGCAATTTCCATTCTTCACTTTCCTCCTCTATTTTGATCCTCCTAATGCTTTCTTCTCCTCTAGAAGAGTTTGAGTGGTTCGAAGAAAGAGCGCGAATCAGCCTTCAAGTGATCTCTGCGAGGAGCTAGCACTCTAAGTAGAGGCTGGACATTCTGTGCGACTGCTGCACATTAGCAAGAACCTTAAATCTATAGAAATTAGTTGTAGTGATCATCTATCTACACTCAGATATCGAGTTTTGAACTCAAAGTAGTTGTAGATATGATCACTGTTGCATTGATATGATCCATGCTTGATGATTTTTTGATTTTAAATTTTGTATATGCATTATATCAGGTCATAGATCCTAGCGTAGGCTAGTTTTTAGATCTGATCTTATGCATGATAGATTGATAAGATTAATCTAAATATTTTTTGCTATAATTTATTTTGAAAAATTTTGAAATGCATGCATGAAACCACCTATAGTTTTTCTACACCAACCCCATCTTTATCTAACAACATCTCATGTTAATAGGATGGTTGTGTCTTTCTGGTACAACTGAACCACTGTAATCAGTCAAAAATAATCAACACCAGTAGGATGCCCGCACTCCTACAATAGTGAAAGATACTAGACTTAATATATGTGAGAAGATTTGATTGAGGTCTCTTCCACATAGTCATATACATCTCATATAAATGATTAGTCTGGTTCAGGTCAGCACATCTCATGTTTGACTCACCTAGTTTAGATCAGCACATCTCATGTCTGACTAACCTGATTTAGATCAGCACATCTCATGTCTGATTAATATGATTTAGATCAGCACATCTCATGTTTGACTAACCTAGTTTAGATCAGAACATCTCATATCTGATTAACCTAATTTAGGTCAGCATGATCTCATGTCTGACCAACCTAGTTTAGCATAAGTGAACTTGAATCATTAAGCAACCTTATTCAACACTTAATCGACCAAATTGGTCAGATAAGTGAGATCAATGGTTGTCGATGCTTGCCTTAGACACCATTGGATTGGCCAGGTAAGCATGGTCCCAATTAAAAACTACCGATCAAAACTTGTCTTAGACACCAATTGATCAATTAGAATTGAATAGGTTAGCCTAGTGACTCGGACTTGTTCCATTGAGTTAAATTTGATCTTGAGTTAATCAATCATATAAAATATGAATCGATGTGACCAACTATAACTAAACTTGATCTTGAGCCCCTTTGACCTAATCCTAATCAACTATTGATTAGATTTGATCAACTGCTCAAATCGACAAGAGTTATAATGTGATCTAATCAAAGATCCTAATTGTAGTCCAATCACAAGATCTAATTGTTCTACCCATATCCTCATGCTTAACTTAAAAATCAGATTCTAAAAATAATTTTTAGATTATGTTTAAGTGCATAAATTAATGGCTTATAATTTTGAAATAATTTCAGATCTAAATCTAATGTCATATATCACATATATGATTGTTTTAGATATAAAAATTAACTATCACCTATCATATATATGAAAAATCAGATCTAAAACTAACTAAGCACATATCACATACATGCAAATCATATCTAAATTAATAACTAAAATAATTTGAAAATATTTTTCAAAAATTTCAGTCACATCGTACTAGGACAACCTTTACCGTCTGATGTGAACCTTAATCATTTTAATTTCAAATCTAATAAGGAACATGATATTGTTGAATGTATGTCCTAGAAGCCAATATGGTTAAAATATTATAATTCTCTAGGGCACAATTTTGTACTTAAAATATTGATTTGATCAATAAAAGGATAAGTTTATTTTCATTCAAATATGATGTGTCTTTGAATCATCCAAGAAATTAATGCTTATGATACATATGCTCAAGTATTGAGAATTAGAGGTATATATAATTAATTTCTAAATTACTCTCGATTATAGTATCATCATGAGGACGGTGATTGATCTGGACAGATCAGTGCACATATCACTTCCTTTGGGATAGATGAGTCTTTAGTCTATAGAGTAAAAATACTGAATGATAAGTATGGATAGTTGTTAGAGAATAACTAGTATTGAGTATGACCATACAAAAGATCATATGAATTTCTACTGAATCATCAGTGATTGTCTTGATGCTATAGTTGTGTGAATGGTCTTTTGATCTGTGGTAACATGATTGCTTATAATGAGACTACTGGAGTTTGACTGTACAGAAATATGACTTCTTTGAGTCCTTACGGTGTAAGTTGACGACAGTTGATCCATTATAGGAGCAGGATGCACATTTAAATAGAATCTATCAATCTTGACAGAAAGGAGTGGTCCTATGGAATTTGAAGGGCTAAGTCTATTAGTCTGTAGCCACAGCAGTATAATTGATAGAAAAATTTTTTATAAAAATTATAATTGAACTTGAGCTAATCGAATCTATCACATGACTGATAATGAGGTTTGACGATTTATCTATGACCTGTCATCTAGTCGGGACTCACGATAGAGGAAGTAGATTACACAGAAACTACACCTGGAGGTTCTTTTTGGTTCTGCTGGATTGCCACTACATACTGCTAGGTATTATTGATAGATTAAGAGAGCTCACTAGGATCGTTCTGAATCAACGATCCTTGTTGAGTTAAGTGTAGAATCATTCCGATTCATTGAAAAAAGTTTTAATGATACTATGATAGAGATCATGGCATATCTCACTATCAAATAGAATTAAATCTATAGGGTCACACAATAAAAGAATTTGATCTGGATTAAGCAATTGAACTTATGAAGTTTCAATTGGGTTAGGAGAAATCTTATTGGGTTCAAGATGATCTTGCTAGCACACGGTTGAACATAATTCCTCTTTATACTTGAATTGCTTATTTGATGAGAATTAATTCAAGTTAATTATCTGCATTGAACCTAATTGAATTTGATTTAATGGGCTCCAAATATTGGGTGCCCAAATAGATTTGGATCAAACCAAGAAAGGGGCCTAATCCCCTATCTAATTAACTAACCCCTTGATTAATATAGGCACCACTTGATATGATCATATGGGCACCACATATGATGGAACGAATGTAAGAAAGAAAGGAAGAAAGGGGCAGACGCCCTCCTCCCTCTTTCCATATGTTATTTTTGTGTGAGAAATCCTAACAGGGTGCCAATAGTTGGCAGCCCCCTTACCCCCTTTAGGCATGGATTAGTTGGTGGTTGGGTTGAGAAAAAAAAAATCTAAATCCTAATGTGATTAGGAGTGCTTCTTTGAACCAAATTATATTTTGGTTGAAACCCAAACAACTCAACTATTTAAAGGACCCAACCCTTGGTGTTTTTTAATGGTGAATTTTAGATCACAACCCACACCTCCCATCTCTTCATGCTCCTTCTTACACGCTCTTAGTTCTCACATCCTAACGTCCAAAAGAGTTTGGATGTCCCACCATCCAATGCCCAAAAAAATAGGTTGGTCATCCCCCTCTTCTCCAAGTCTGATTTCTAGTTTTTGATTGCTCCAAGATCAAGAAAGAAAAATCAAGAAGAAGAAGAAAAAGAAAATTCAAGGGAAAGGATCAAAGGTTGATCAACAGGGCACATTCAGATACGCACGGAAAAGATCCAACTTGGGAAAAAGGATCTTCACAAAAGAGGACCAAACCAGCTGATCCTAAGTGGATGCTCTTAAAGGCTAGATGTTTGTATGGCTAAGAAAGAATTCATCTTCTTTAAATTCAGATTCGAAGAAAGGAATAGCAAAATAGGTATGTGATCCGATCATATATTTAATTTCAACATAAAATCAGCATGTATTAATTTCAGCATATGAAGTAGATCCTTGTGTTCTTTATTCTTATGCATGCATATTCTAGATTAAAAGAAGTTTTATTCTAATATTTCACTATGTTATTTTGAAAAAAAAATTAAAATATATATGCATGCATTTCTATGAAATTCTAACACTGGTATTCGAGCCATGGATTTTATATGTATGAGATTGATATATATGTTTTGAAAAGAATTTCAAAATCTAATTTTTCTTGATACATGAGATGCATGGATGTTTAATTTGGATCTAAAATTTATTTTAGATCTGATTTTCAATTCATATATGGGATATATGAAGGCATGCATAAATCTAAAAATTATTCTAGATCAGTTTCTAGTTTGTATATGTAATACATGGATGTATATATAAATCTAAAAATTAATTTTGATCTAATCTATGATTCATATATGAGATGTATGATTATATATTAAGATCTAAAAATTAGCTTAATTTTAATTTATAAATTATATATGAGATATATGATATCATGTATAGATCTGAATTTTTATTTAGATCTGAATTTAATATATATATATATATATATATATAGATATATATTTATATGTTAAATCTGAAAATTAATTTTAAGATTAAAAACTTACTTTTCATACAAAAAATTTAGATTTAAAATTTAATTTTAAGATCTAAAATTTATGTTTGTGCATGAGGATTTGGTCATGGGTAGATCAAAAATTAGATCATGTAATTAGATTATATTTAGGATTTTGATTTGAACATATATAATGGGTCTAAATTGATTTAGTAATTGATCAAACTGAGTCAAATATTGATTAAAATTAGGTTAAATAAATTTTAGATCATACAATTATTATTGATTAAATCGATTAAATCTTATATATAGAATCGATTAACCGAAGGACCTAATTCGACTTTATGGCTTGAATCCAATTTGTCTAAGCTAACTGGTTTGAAACCAATTTGCTGATTTGGTGTCTAAGGCAAGTCTCAACCAGTGATTTTTAATTGAGAGCTACTTATCTAGTCTATTTGTTTGGTGTCTAAGGTAAGTATGGCATACCCTCCCGTCGATCTCACTTACCTGGTCATTTTAGAAGATTGTGTTTAATGGTTGCTTGACATTTCAGTTTGACCCATACTAATTAGATCAGTCATGTGATGACTAATTAGATGAGACCTAAACCAAATCTCTCCATGAATATTAAGTTTAGAGGCCTTCCACCATTGTAGAAGTGCGAGCATGCTACTGGTATTGATTATTCTTGACTGGTTAGAGTGGTTTAGTTGCATCAAAAATACGTAATCACTCTATCAGCAAAGAGTTGCTCCAGGACAAGCATGGGGTTAGACCCAATATCTATCAAGTGAGGGATCTAATGATGACTTTGCATCTGTTTGTGAATAATTGATCGAGCTTAACTAAGGAGTGTGGTCAATATCTGTCAGATGAGCCTGCATGACTTAGAGACCTAGTTACTACAACATGTTTAGAAAAGCATCTGGATAAGGAGTTGTCCATGCATCGATATGCGCATTATCAATATCTGTCAAATGAGGTACATGGCAATGGTGGGACTGCAGCACCTACTAGAAGTCCAGTTGTGTTGCTCCTAGATTGATTTTGATGATTACAAAGCAGATTGAAGGGATACAAATAATTTTAAAATGAAAAAGTCCTTATGCTCTTCAAGGGCAAAATTGTAATTTTACTAAAATTCTGATTTGATAGTACCATTTGGTAGAATAAATGATTTGAAATCTATTGGTGAAAATTTTATTGTGTTTGGACTTATATTTTTGAAGTTATGAAGGTTTGAAGTGCATGAGTTGACTCATGAGTCAACTCATGGCACTATGAGCTGAATGGCACGCAAGAAATTCCCATGGCACGCTGGATTTTTGACTTGGTACGACCTGTGAGTCGACTCATGAGTCGACCCACAAGGCATGAGTCGACTCATGAGTCGACCTCTGCTGATTTGAGCCGAAAAATCCAGAAATCAGACCTTCTGGTCTGTGCAACAGAAGTCGACTCATGAGTCGACTCCTGATGCATGAGTCGACTCATGAGTCGACCCCTGCGATAGAAAATATCAGCAACGACTATTTTTTTGCCCATTTAATTGCCATTTATGCTACCTAAAATTGCTCTAACGGCTCTTTATCTACCTAAATTATTTTTTCTTGCTTCTAATGCTACAAAATGCTTAAAATGGTGAAAGAAATTGCAGATTAAATAGCGGATCAAACGTGAAATCAAAAAAAGAGAAGAACAGAAGAGAGGATCCAAAATCTGCAAGAAAAAGCCTGAGATCAACGAAAAATCCAAAAGAAAAAGAGAGAGGATCCATAATATATCAGAGAAATTGTGAAAGAGAAAAGCAAGATCTTTCAAGGAGAGAATTCTTCACGCCTATTGTTTCAACCTTGATCTAGAGATCGTTCAAAGCTTTCAAGAGATCTTCAATCAACAATCAACCTCTTCTCAAGCATTCAAGCATTCATCCACTTTGAGAAAATTCAAAAAAGAGGTTCTTCATTTGAGTAAAGCTTTTATTGTTATATTCGCTCATTTAAGGAGCTGTTATTGTATTAATTTGTGCTCTAAATTTTCTTACTCTTTGTGAGTTTTTGTTCTTGTTTTTGGAGGATTTCCAAAACAAGGAAAGGTTGATCCGAACCTGAAATCGGAGTGTTTTGGGTTTACTTGTACCCGAGAAACAAGTGATCTAGCTTGGGATAGCTAGTGTCGGAGTTTCCGACGTTTTGTATTCGGGTTGAATACAAAGGATAGTGGATTGAAATTCTCAAGTAGGATCTTGGGGAGTGGATGTAGGTGCAAGGTTAGCACCGAACCACTATAAATTCTTGTGTTTGTGGTGTGCTTTATCTCTTCACTTTATTTCTTTATTATATTCTTGCATTCCTGCCTTAGGGAATTAATATTGAATTAAAGTCTTTGTTTTGTTCTTCATAAGTAATCTGTTGGGCTTAAAATTTTTTAGAAACCCAATTCACCCCCCCTCTTGGGTTGCATAGCTGGGCAACAAGTGGTATCAGAGCCGGTGCTCTAGTCCTTCTTTGATCTAATAATCAAAGAGCCAAAGATCTATGGCAACCCATGTTGGTACTTCTCTAGTTGAGGGGCAATCAACAAACCGACCTCCACTTTTCAATGGGTCTAATTACACCTATTGGAAAGCTCGGATGAAGATTTTCATACAAGCACTCGACTATGATATGTGGAGTATCATAGTGAATGGTCCTCACACACCCATCAAGATTATAGATGGTGAGGACTCAACCAAACCCGAGAAAGAATAGGATGAGGTTGACAAGAAATTGGCACAATTAAATGCCAAAGCCATGAATGTTCTTTATTGTGCACTTGATGCAAGTGAATTTAATCGCATTTCTACTTGTGCATCTGCTAAAGAAATATGGAATAGATTAGAAGTCACCCATGAGGGAACAAATCAAGTAAAAGAGTCTAAAATAAACATGCTTGTACATAAATATGAATTGTTCAAAATAGAGCATGATGAGTCCATAACTGCTATGTTTACTCGTTTTACTGATATAATCAATAGTTTAAAGAGTCTTGGCAAATCTTATACTAACAGTGAACTTGTAAGGAAGATTCTCAGGTCACTGCCAAGAACTTGGGAAGCCAAGGTGACTGCCATCCAAGAAGCAAAGGACTTGAACACTCTACCTCTAGAAGAACTTCTTGGATCCTTGATGACTCATGAACTGAGCATGAAGCAACATCAAGAGGATGAAGCCAAAAAGAAAAGAACCATTGCCCTCAAATCTACAACTTCGCCTGATTATGAAATGGATGAATCTGAAGATGAAGAACAGGATGAAGAGATGGCACTCATCACCCGAAAATTTAAGAAGTTTCTAAGAAAAAGAAAACAGGGGATGAGAAAGAAATTCACAAAAGGGGATCAAAGCAAAGAAAAGGAGAAAGATCAACCTCCTATATGCTACGAGTGCAAGAAGCCAGGACATTTCAGATCCGAATGTCCACATTTGAAGAAAGGTCCAAAGAAGTTCAAAAAGAAGGCAATGATGGCGACCTGGAGTGCGAGTGATGACTCAAGCTCCGACGAGGAAACCTCAACAGAACAAGCCAACCTGTGCCTGATGGCACACGAAAATGAGGTAACTTCTGAATCCACTAGTGAATTTACTTTTGAAGAATTGCATGAAGCATTCTATGATTCAATTGATGAATTAAAGAAACTAGGAAAGAAAAACAAAGAGCTGAAATTAGAAAATCAGTACTTAGTGAAACAAGCTGAAAATCTTTCAATTGAAAAATTCACCTTGATTCAAGAAAATCAAAACTTAAAGGATGAAATGAACAAGCTGAAATCTATAGTAGATAAATTCACCTTAAGTTCAAACAAACTAAATATGATCCTTGAAAATCAGAAAGCTATATATGATAAGGCTGGACTTGGTTATAAACCCCTGAAGAAACAAAAATTTCTGAAGGATATTTATGTAAATTATTCAAGTAACAAGTCTACAAATATTACTTGTTTTAAATGTGGAAGAATAGGACATAAATCATACACATGTCTTATTAACAAATATGCAAACACAAAGAAAATATGGGTTCCAAAAGGAACCATTCTGACTAACCTGAAAGGATCCAAGAAAGCTTGGGTACCTAAGACAGAAACGTGACCTTTGCTTGCAGGTGTGTCTAGCATCCCAAGAAGGAAACAGAAAATGGTATCTTGACAGCGGATGCTCGAGACACATGACTGGTGATGAATCACAATTCATCACGCTTGATGCTAAGGATGGAGGGATGGTCACCTTTGAAGATAATGGCAAAGGAAAGATCATCGGGATAGGTAACATTGGTATCACTCCCTCCAAATACATTGAGAATATTTTATTAGTTAAAGGTTTAAAGCATAACTTACTTAGCATTAGTCAATTCTGTGATAAAGGATATAAAGTAAGTTTTGAATCATCTGTTTGCATTGTGACGAGTCCTATTAACGATGGCATTAAATTTATAGGACATAGGCATGGCAATGTTTATATGGTAGACTTGAATGATTTAACTAAGTTAGACTTGCAATGCCTAGTTTCCTTAAATGCTAAAATAAATGAGACTAGTTGGCTGTGGCATTGTAGACTTGCACACATTAGCATGCATTCTCTCTCAAAATTAATTAAAAAGGATTTAGTTCTCGGTTTGCCAAAACTGAATTTTGAAAAGGATAGAATTTGTGATGCATGCCAATTAGGTAAACAAACTAGAGTATCATTTAAACCCAAAAACACTGTTTCAACTTCTAGACCTTTAGAGCTCTTACATATGGATTTATTTGGACCAACTAGAACCACTAGTCTAGGAGGAAAACGATATGGATTTGTAATAATAGATGATTACTCTCGTTTTACTTAGATTTTCTTTTTAGCTCACAAAAATGAAACTTTTCATATTTTCACTAAATTTCATCGAAAAGTCTCTAATGAAAAAGGGTTTTCAATTCAAAATATTAGAAGTGATCATGGAACTGAATTTGAAAATCAAGATTTTGAAAATTTTTGTGATGAAAATAGAATTGGCCATAACTTCTCTGCTCCTAGGACACCCCAACAGAATGGGGTAGTTGAAAGGAAAAACAGAACCTTAGAAGAAATGGCCCGTACCATACTTTGTGAAAGCAACCTTCCAAGATATTTTTGGGCGGAAGCTATTAACACAGCATGTTATATTTTAAATCGTGCTTTAATTAGACAATTTTTAAAGAAAATCCCCTATGAACTTTGGAAAGGAAGAAAACCAAATATTGCATATTTTCATATTTTTGGTTGCCGATGTTTTGTATTAAATAATGGCAAAGAAAAACTTGGTAAATTTGATGCAAAATCAGATGAAGCAATCTTTCTAGGTTACTCCTCCACTAGTAAAACATTTAGAGTGTTCAACAAAAGAACTTTAGTAGTTGAGGAGTCCATACATGTTGTCTTTGATGAATCTAACGATCTTCCTTCAAGGAAGAATGAGGGTGTTGATGATGCAGATCCACTAATAGAAGGTATGAAGGAGATCACTCTGAAAGACTCAGCAACTCCAGAAGACAAGGATCAAGAAGACAAACAAAATGAGAAAGGTGAAGAAATTCAAGAACAACCACAAGGTATAAATGACTTACCCAAGGAATGGAGGTATGTTCACAACCACCCTAAGGAGTTAATAATTGGTGATCCTATGCATGGGGTAAAAACCCGTTCTTCACTTAGAGATGTACTTAATCATTGTGCATTTGTATCTCAACTTGAACCTAAAACTTTTGAAGAAGCTGAAAATGATCATAACTAGATTAATGCTATGCAAGAAGAACTTAATCATTTTGAAAGAAATAATGTTTGGACCTTAGTATCAAGACCTAAAGATTATTCAATAATTGGAACAAAATGGGTCTTTAGAAACAAATTAGATGAGCATGGAAATGTAATTAGAAATAAAGCAAGACTGGTTGCTAAGGGATATAATCAAGAAGAAGGAATTGATTTTGATGAAACCTTTGCACCTGTTGCTAGATTAGAAGCCATTAGACTTCTACTTGCTTATGCTTGCTTTATGAAATTGAAACTATTTCAAATGGATGTTAAAAGTGTATTTTTAAATGGATATATTTCTGAAGAAGTATATGTAGAACAACCCCCTGGATTTGAAAATCATGCTTTTCCCAATCATGTCTTTAGATTAAATAAAGCTTTATATGGTCTAAAACAAGCACCTAGAGCATGGTATGAAAGGCTAAGCAAATTTCTACTAAATAATAGTTTCTCAAGAGGCAATGTAGATACAACCCTATTTATTAAAAAAAACCAAAATGATATGCTAATTATACAAATTTATGTTGATGACATAATTTTTGGGTCTACTAATGAATCCCTTTGTCAAGACTTTGCTAAGCTTATGCAGGGAGAGTTCGAGATGAGCATGATGGGAGAACTCACCTTCTTCCTCGGACTCCAAATCAAACAATCAAAAGAGGAAATCTCCATCACCCAAAGCAAGTACACCAAGGAACTACTCAAAAGATTTGGAATGGAGAACTGCAAACCAATTGGCACACCAATGAGTCCCTCATGTAAGCTTGACAAGGATGATGAAGGTAAAAGCGTAGACTTAAAATACTATAGAGGTATGATTGGCTCATTATTATATCTAACTGCAAGTAGGCCTGATATCATGTTTAGTGTTTGCTTATGTGCTAGATATCAATCTAATCCTAAGGAATCTCATTTGAATGCTGTTAAAAGAATCCTTAGATACTTAAATGGTACACAAACTATAGGGTTATGGTACTCTAAGGACTCACAAATTAATTTGTTAGGATATTCAGATGCTGATTTTGCTGGATGTAAATTAGATAGAAAAAGTACAAGTGGAACTTGCCAATTTCTTGGAGTAAACCTAATCTCATGGTTTAGCAAGAAATAAAATTCGGTGGCACTGTCTACGGTTGAGGCCGAATACATTGCAGCCGGAAGTTGTTGTGCTCAAATCTTGTGGATTAAGCAACAACTCGAAGATTTTGGAATCAAACTTAATGAAACACCAATAAGATGTGACAACACAAGTGCCATAAATCTATCTAAAAATCTAATTCAACACTCAAGATCTAAACATATTGAAATAAGACATCATTTTATAAGAGAACATGTTCAAAACAAAAATATAATTCTTGAATATATTTGCACTGAAAATCAATTAGCTGATATCTTTACAAAGGCCCTTAGTGAGGATAGATTCTGTGAAATTAGGAGAAATCTAGGAATTCTAGATCTATATGCCTAAAATTTCTCAATTTCCAAGAATTGATTAGAGCTCAATTTTTAACATCTATCCTGGTCCCAAAAGCTCAGATTTATCACTCTAAAAACTTATCATTGAGCAAAATTCCTTCTCCCAAAATTTCGAATTTTTCTAGAATTTATTTGCATTTTTTCTGAATTTCTGAACTTCATGAGTCGACCCCCATGAGTCGACTCAATGGCAAACTTGTAAATCCCACAAACTTCCCACAGGCTCATTGTTTTTAAATGGAAACCATGTTTGTGAGACGACTCATCTTCTCATCGTCTTCCTTCCGAAAGCCATTCTTTCCAACTCTTTTTTGCTCCAAATCCAAGGATTTATCTCGAGGCAATTCTCCCTCCTACTCTCCACCAAAAATTGCCTCCTTGGAAAAGAGATTTCTCGTGCTTTCTCGCTTTGCTTGGCGCGGTTGGAACATGCCCTAGCACTTCACCGAACTTCCAAAATCCACTTCTTTTCTCCACTAAAATTTCTCTTTACTCTCTTGTGATTTCTCCTCCACTCAATTCAAGTCTTCTTGTCTGCTACTTTATTGGATATGGCTCCAAAGATGAAACTTCCCCAAAGAAGGAAATCAATCCGTGAGCTTGAGGAATTTGTCCGAAAGAAAAGGCATGCTCAGTCTTTCAGTGTTCCCACTCCAGTTTCAGTACCTGCTCAAGGTCCCTCTCAATCCTCCATAAGCCCCAGTGTGAATCCTCTTTCTGATAGAAAAGTGAAAATCGGGAAAAATATAGATTTTTGGTTTTTTGAGAAAGAAGGCTTTACTTTTGCTACCAAGATCAAAATTCAAGGATGGGAACTTTACTGCTCCCTTAAGGAAGTCACCTATGTTGATCTAGTTAGAGAGTTCTATCAGAACCTAAATTATGGAAATGGGTCAGTGACTTCAACTATAAAGGGAATTGATATCTGCTTGGATTCTAGGATATTGGGAGAAATACTTCAGTTGCCTAGTGAAGGATACTCATATATGAAACTCCCAATTAAAGAAGAAGGGATCAGAATTATCTTAGGAGAAGCTTTTTCAAGAAATTTAAACAAATTGGAAGCAAAGCTATTATCCATTGAGATGAGGGTCCTGCATCAGATTGTAACAAAACTCTTCTTTCCTAGGAGTGGTAGGCATGATCTACTATCTGGCAGAGATGTATGTGTCATGTTTCATATCATCACTCAGACCCCCCTAAACCTCCCTGCACTTATGATAGAGGCCATGAGAGAAACTTTGAACAGATCTAAGGCACACTTGCCTTATGGTATGGCCCTTACTAGAGTATTTAGGAGGTTTGGAGTTAGCTGTGAGGGGGAGGCACCTACCAAGCTCTCACATGTGGACACTTTCAACCAACACAGCCTGCACCGAATGGGAATTACAAAGACTGTTGGTGGTTGGATCAAGGGCTCTGAAGAAAGAACTGAGGATAGAGCTGAAACAAGAGCTGAAAACAGAGTAGAAGAAGAAGGTCCATCTTCTCCTGTACATGACTTCAAGGCAGCTTCACCAGATACCCAGTTCATTCCTGATACTGAGGCTGGCCCTTCTGAGTTTACTAGGATGCCCACACCAGTGTATCAGCCAGAGAGCAGAGTACCTCATTCAGAGTTTAGACTGGCTGATGATCAGATCGAGCATATTTCTCAGCGTGTGGCTTCTTTGTTGTCTAGCCAGTGGAGTAGTACTTCTTTTGCACCTGGAGCTACCTCTTCTGATCAGACCATTACTCCCTACATCTCCACTGTATTTCAGATGATTTCAGATCAGTCCGTCAGGATACAGCAGCTTGAGGACACAGTCTGGAGACTGACTGGCAGAGTTCTTGACTTGCAGGGGCAAGTCCTTGCATTGGCCCATCCCCAGCCACAGGAGTCTACTATTGAGGTCACAGACCTCACTGCAGAGGCTGGTAGGCTCAGAGGAGCACTAGAAGGTGGATATGAATTACTGAGGAAAGAGATCCGAGGATCGAGTGAGCATGCTACCACCCAGTTCACTGCTCTACTTCAATCTGTTTCCAGAGCACTGAACGTACTTGATTCTATTAGACTCACCCTTTCTGTTCAATCCCTAGCATCTCAGCGTTCTCAGCCTCCCAGTTCATCTCGCTCTCCTACTCGTGGCAGAGGCAGACGGGGTAGAGGACGCACTTCTGATCCATCATCTCCTCACCCTATATCTGATGACTCCGATCATTGACTTATCTTGATCTTTACTAGATCCTAGGTGTTAGTATCTTGTTCTAGGATCTATACCTTGGGGCCATGTATTGACAATTAGCTGGTTGAATTTTATTTTTAAACTATGTATTGAAACAATTATGATATTAAAGGAATCATCTTTTACCTATATTTCTACCTCTTTGTAATGATCATATTTTGGTTATATATTTTCTTCTTGTTGAAATATTGTCTTCTCCTTGTTGTTGTTTGCTGTTGATAATTGCTATATTAAGGGGGAGCAAACATCTGTGATATACTCTAAAAGGGGAGAAATTAAAGAATATTTTTGAAAAAAGAAAAGTTAACTATGTTTGATGATGTCAAAAAGGGGGAGCAATTAAACAAAGACAAAAAAAAAATTAGACAAAAAGCAAAACCCTAAATTATGAGAAAAAAGGGGGAGAAATTAAACAAAAACAAAGATTGGAAGATTAAAACAAATATTGGAGAAATTAAACAAAAACAAGGATTGAAAGATTAAACAAAACTTTGAGAAATTTGGTATCAAAATTTGGTATCAAACAGAAATTAAACAAAAAGCCATCCATCAAAAGCAAAATCATAAGTACAATGCAAATAAGTATTTTTTTTATATATGCTCTGATATATTTCAAAATTCAAACTTGCTCTGATACATCTTTTAAAATTTTATTCATCTTGATACATCTTAAGAAATTTGTTTTACTCTGATACACCCTACAATTTCTTTTAACTTGCTCTGATACATGATAAAATTTAATCTGATATAGTGTGAAAGTTTCTCTGATATATTATAACATTTGCTCTGATACAGTATGAAATTTTCTCTGACATTTGCTCTGATACAGTGTAAAATTTTCTCTGACATTTGCTCTAATACAGTGCGAAATTTTCTCTGATATATTATAAAATTTTTTTGCTCTGATACATTGTAAAATCTTTTCTGATAACATTGTAAAAAAATTATTTTTCTTGCTCTGATACATTGCAAAATTTATTTCTCTTCTCTTGCTCTGATATATCTTGAACTCAAAATGATCTAATACCCTTTTCAAATCTTTAAGAAAATGGACAAACTATTTTTGCATTTATATTACATGCCAAAAGAATCATACTCTTTTCAAGCATATACACCTTTAATGGATTCTTTTAAAATTAATGCATTAACATAAATATTTTTGTTCAAATATTTTGTCATCATCAAAAAGGGGGAGATTGTTGCTCCTAGATTGATTTTGATGATTACAAAGCAGATTGAAGGGATACAAATAATTTTAAAATGAAAAAGTCCTTATGCTCTTCAAGGGCAAAATCATAATTTTACTAAAATCCTGATTTGATAGTACCATTTGGTAGAACAAATAATTTAAAATCTATTGATGAAAATTTCATTATGTTTGGACTTATATTTTTGAAGTTATGAAGGTTTGAAGTGCATGAGTCGACTCATGAGTCAACTCATGGCACTATGAGCTGAATGGCACGCAAGAAATTCCCATGGCACGCTGGATTTTTGACTTGGCACGACCTGTGAGTCGACTCATGAGTCGACCCACAAGGCATGAGTCGACTCATGAGTCGACCTCTGCTGATTTGAGCCGAAAAATCCAGAAATCAGACCTTCTGGTCTGTGCAACAGAAGTCGACTCATGAGTCGACTCCTGATGCATGAGTCGACTCATGAGTCGACCCCTGCGACGGAAAATATCAGCAACGGCTATTTTTTTGCCCATTTTAATTGCTATTTATGCTACCTAAAATTGCTCTAACGGCTCTTTATCTACCTAAATTATTTTCTCTTGCTTCTAATGCTACAAAATGCTTAAAATGGTGAAAGAAATTACAGATTAAATAGCGGATCAAACGTGAAATCAAAAAAAGAGAAGAACAGAAGAGAGGATCCAAAATCTGCAAGAAAAAGCCTGAGATCAACGAAAAATCCAAAAAGAAAAAGAGAGAGGATCCACAATATACCAAAGAAATTATGAAAGAGAAAAGCAAGATCTTTCAAGGAGAGAATTCTTCACGCCTATTGTTTCAACCTTGATCTAGAGATCGTTCAAAGCTTTCAAGAGATCTTCAATCAACAATCAACCTCTTCTCAAGCATTCAAGCGTTCATCCACTTTGAGAAAATCCGAAAAAGGGGTTCTTCATTTGAGTAAAGCTTTTATTGTTATATTCGCTCATTTAAGGAGCTGTTATTGTATTAATTTGTGCTCTAAATTTTCTTACTCTTTGTGAGTTTTTGTTCTTGTTTTTGGAGGATTTCCAAAACAAGAAAAGGTTGATCCGAACCTGAAATCGGAGTGTTTTGGGTTTACTTGTACCCGAGAAATAAGTGATCTAGCTTAGGATAGCTAGTGTCGGAGTTTCCGACGTTTTGTATTCGGGTTGAATACAAAGGATAGTGGATTGAAATTCTCAAGTAGGATCTTGGGGAGTGGATGTAGGTGCAAAGTTAGCACCGAACCACTATAAATTCTTGTGTTTGTGGTGTGCTTTATCTCTTCACTTTATTTCTTTATTATATTCTTGCATTCCTGCCTTAGGGAATTAATATTGAATTGAAGTCTTTGTTTTGTTCTTCATAAGTAATCTGTTGGGCTTAAAATTTTTTAGAAACCCAATTCACCCCCCCTCTTGGGTTGCATAGCTGGGCAACAAGTTGTCGCATTAGGATTTTTGCTTCTCCATCAGGAGAGTGTAGGGATCCAAAAAAATAGTAAAAGTTTTGTTTGCTTCTTAAAGTTTTTAGAGTAAATATAAAATTTAAAGTACAAAAGTCTAACTTGAATCTCTACCGTCGCAGTTAAATCACATCAACTTTGAACACTTTAGCCCACATCCTTGAGTCCAGTCATTTGATTGGATCTAATTTTAAAGATTGATTCAGAAACCTCAAGATTGTCTTGATTTTCAAAAAATTAGAATATGTACTTGACCAGAACCTTTCAAGATTACCAAATCATCCTAGTGCTGAGTAGAGAGTAGCATATAATAAATGGATGAATGAAAATAGTCGGGTTAAGTACTATGTGCCGGCTTCTATGTTAAATGAGTTGCAGAGCCAGCATAAGCATATGCCTACTGCCAAACTATGATCACTCACCTACAAGTGTTGTATGGTGAGAAGAGCTGCACTATATATTTTAAGGTCTTCAAGAGACTCTTCAATATAAAAATGCATGAAGGACAGTCAGTTCATGAACATTGTATGACAATGATCAAAGACCTAGAGGAGTTTGAAAAGCTTGGATTTAATATGAAAAGGAAATTGCAAGGGGATTCGATCCTCCAATCCCTTATGAGTTTATATAGATAATTTATTGTAAATTTTTATATAAACAAACTGGACTGCAGCATATCCAAACTGGTCAATATGTTAGTCACTATTGAGAAAATCTTGAAAACTTCAAGAGGTACTGTTCTCACTGTAAAGTAGACTTCTTCATCCAAGAGAAAATCTGATTAGAAAAAAAAGAATAAACCTGCAAAGAAGTAGAAAAAAGAGACCAAGCCAAAGAAGAATACTTTGAAGAAGGCTGTAACAAAAGAAAAATATTTTCACTGTGAAGCTGATGGCCATTGGAGGAACTGTCCACTCTACCTGGAGAGCCTGAAGATCAAAAAAAGTGACACACCTTTGGAAAGTATGTCAAGTATGCTTGTAATTAAATCTAACCTAATGATTTCTTCTATTTCTAGTTAGATATTGGACTCTGGTTCTAGTAATCATATATGTACTTCAATGCAAGGTCTAATAGAAAGTAGGAGGTTCAGAAAAGGTGACATGATCCTTTGGATCGATGATGGAGTAAAGACTGCTGCACAAGTCATTGGTATTTATCCTCTTCAATTATTGTCAGGATTTAAATTAGATTTAAAAGACTGTTATTTTATATCTATAGCTAGTTGAAATTTGATTTTCATATCTGTGCTAGCATAGGATGATTTTGATTTTAATTTTAATAAAAATTTTATTTCATTTATTTACGAAATAAATTGATTATATGTGATCTTTTAATTGATAGTCTTTATCACTTACATATTGATGCAAATGTAAATATAAATAAGCAAGTAGTGAGTACCATAGGTCAAAAGTAATCTGGAGATAAAATTAACCAGAAATACCTATGGTATCTTAGGCTTGGCCATACTGAAGAGGACAGGATAAACAAACTAAAAAAAGATAAGATCTTTGACTCTTTTGATTCTGAGTCATACCTAATTTATGAATCTTATTTTTGAGAAAAAATGGCCAAACTATCCTTTGTAGGATATAGAGAAAGAGCCACTGAGTTACTTATATACACTAATATGTGTGGGCCATTGATACGCAGGTCAGGGGTAGTTATAGCGACTTCATCATCTTTATCGATGATTTATCATGGTACGGATATGTATTTCTTATGAGACATAAGTTTGAAACTTTTAAAAAATTTAAAAAATTCAAAAATTAAGTAGAGAAACAAATAGACAAACCCATTAAGGTTCTTCGATCTGATCGAAGAGGTGAATATTTTAATCAAAAAATTTTAGAATATCTTAAAGATAACGGCATAGTCTCTAAATAGATTCCTCCTGGAATATCTCGGCTCAATAGGTCTATGATGAGCTTCATTGATTTATTCATATATCTTTAGAGACATGTCTTGTTAACTGCAATATATCTATTAAATAGGGTTCCATCTAAATCTATTCCTACCACACCATATAAGATATGACACCATAAGAAGCTGAGTCTCGATCATGTGAAGACTTGGAGATGTCCAGCCTATGTTAGAAAATAAATGATTGACAAATTAGAGGATAGATCTGTCATAGCTCATTTTATAAGATATCCAAAAGAAACCATAAAATACTACTTCTGTTGGGATGTGTAGGGGTTTCATGCATGCATTTCAAAAATTTTGCAGTGGAAGAATAATAGATTAAACTATTTAATCTATAAATATATGTATAAGATCTAATCTTAAAACATCTATAAATGGATCTATGACATGAATGTACATGCATAAAAATCTAAATTCAAAATAACAAGCATGTGAACAAAAATCAGCAGACTGTAATAGATCTAATCTACCACTATTAGGGTTATGAACCCAATACCTAAGAGTGGGTAGTCAAACTCCATGATCGAAAATATTGATCTAGAAGTCTTCGCTGGTCACTCACAGTCGCACAAGCATCTGGCCTCTACAAATGGTCCACATGAAGCTTTCAAACCGATCAGCCCTCCGCGGGAGTGCTAGCTTGCGCTGTCAGCTTCTGATAGCAGATCTGATTTGATCTCCTTCTTCAATCACCTCGGACCTTTTCGATGTTGAAGATGGATCAGCAGAGGTTGCTAGAAGGTGGAGAAAAATTGGATAAAGATTTTATTCTCTTTGATTTTTTTCTCATCCAGAAATCCTAGAATGATTCTAGATCTCTCACCCGAGAGAAGGTAGATCTCCTCCAATGCAACATGCCAAAAAGATAGAAGCCCACCCGAAACCTCACACCCCCAAAAGGATGTTCAGCCCCTCTCCTTCTCTACTATCTCATGGTAAAACTCAGAGATTAGGTGGCACACAAAATCACAAGCATTTTATAGTTGCCGTACAAAAGGAATAGAGATGAGATAAGGACTTGTTTGATTTGAATTCAAACTCCCTTTGAATTTCAAATCAAATGCCACTTAACCCATCCATATCCAGATGAAAAAGGAGGCCAAACAAGCTTTTTGGCATGGGAAATAAATCAAGATCATTTCCTTTTGTCACACATATTAGAGGCCTTCACAAGGTGCTGGCGTGTGGGAGGATAGAGATAAGATTTTAGGTCTAAATTCAAACCTTTTGAATATAATTTAAAACCAACCAATCCTATCACTAATGGGTAACAACATGAGGGGCTTTGGCATGGAATATTCAATGAACAAACCAATTTGCATGATGAAAGAAGGCGTGGAGAGAAGGGAAGGTGCAAGGGAGAAAGTCTAATCACATTGGACTCTAGGGTTTAACCAATTAAGTTTCTAATTAGGTTTCATCAAAACCCAATTCAATTAAACTCAAATAAATTATGTTGAACCTAATCTAATTAGATTTCTATGGCCTCAATTAATCTTGATCAAATTAGAGAATTAACTGAGCAATAATCCCAATCAAATCAAGATTAATTCTCTCTTAGTGATTAGATTATCTCATAACCTAATCGGGTTTGATCTAATTGAATCCAATTCAATTAGACTTGATCTAGACTTTAATACTCAATCAAATTGAGTTGATCAGTGATCTAATCATTGACTAATCCTCTTTTATTTCACTAATACTTAGCGAATAATATTATTGCAACTATTGCACAGTGTTAATCATCAATCGTATTGACGATTTTACCCTCGGACGAGTCTTAATCATCGATCTGTCAATTGATCGGAGAGAAACTTCTAATGTGTGTGACCCCATAGGTTCAAATCTAGGTCGGTAGCATAAGAATAGATTTTTGTACCAATCGGAGTAATCATCTAGTAATGATATCCAATGTTCGGATAGACCAAATGTATGCAAAGCAACACTCAGAACCTACTGATAAATGGTTACCGTATAATTCATCCCTTTGACCTTTGATACAAGGATGATTTAGAATTTAAACTGTCAACTTCTAATAGTACATCCATTATATGTCTCAACCTAATAAATCTTGTGACTCCTCACAAAGACTGCCCTGAATAAGGTCTTAGCAAATTGAAACACAAAGCATTCTCTCCAATCCCTTGAAGTAGATAATTCCATCTTGACTCACATACCGACTTTATAAGTACTTGATTGTGCCTAAAAATCTTTCAATCTTAAATTAAAAATTTAGATAGTCTGACACCAAAACACAATGAGTTGCTTGTAAGTCACCGTGATGATCTCAAGTCAGAGGGATATTTATATCTGTTGGGTATAAAATACCCACAGCCGAAGTCCTCAGCAGAATCAACCCCAAGGGGGACTTCGCCCAGACTCCTACGGGAGCCGGACTTCACCTTTAACTTTAATTGCAGGAAGACTCCGCCCGGACTCCTACGGGAGCCGGGCTTCATCCTCGACTCCAACGGCTGCAGACAGACTTCAGCCGGACTCCTACGGGAGCCGGACTCCGCCGACAACTTCAACCGCAAGTAGACTCCGCCCGAACTCCTACGGGAGCCAGGCTCCATCCTCAACATCAACTGTCGGTAAGCCTTGTCCGAACTCCTACGGGAGCCAGACTTCACTTTTAACTTTAATTGCAGGAAGACTCCGCCCGGACTCCTACGAGAGCCGGGCTTCGTCCTCGACTCCAACGGCTGCAGACAGACTTCATCCGGACTCCTACGGGAGCCGGACTCCACCGACAACTTCAACCGCAAGTAGACTCCGCCCGAACTCCTACGGGAGCCGGGCTCCGTCCTCAACATCAACTGCCGGTAAGCCTTGTCCGGACTCCTATGGGAGCCAGACTTCGCCTTTAACTTTAATTGCAGGAAGACTCCGCCCGGACTCCTATGGGAGCCGGGCTTCATCCTCGACTCCAACGGCTGCAGACAGACTTCGTCCGGACTCCTACGGGAGCCGAACTCCGCCGACAACTTCAACCGCAAGTAGACTCCGCCCAAACTCCTACGGGAGCCGGGCTCCATCCTCGACATCAACTGCCGGTAAGCCTTGTCCGGACTCCTACGGGAGCCGGACTTTGCCTTTAACTTTAATTGTAGGAAGACTCCGCCCGGACTCCTACGGGAGTCGAGCTTCATCCTCGACTCCAACGGCTGCAGACAGACTTCGTCCGGACTCCTACGGGAGCCAGACTCCGCCGACAACTTCAAATGTAAGTAGACTCCGCCCGAACTCCTACGGGAGCCGGGCTCCATCGCCAACTTCGACTGTCGGTAAGATCCGTCCGGACTCCTACGAGAGTCGGACTTCGCACCAGACTTTAGTTGCAGGGGACTCCGCTCGGGCTCCCACGGGAGTCGGGCTCCACCCATGACTCCAACCGCAAGGAGGACTCCGCCCGGACTCCTACGGGAGCCAGAATCCGTCATCAGCTCCGATCGCTGCCGAACTTCAGCCGACGGATCTGCACTCCCAAGCAGGCCACAATAACAGCCACGATCCTGCTCCACTTCCTGCGGCGGATTTCGTGCAGCTCCATCACTCCCTGACAGGCCGCAGTAACGGTCACAGCACTGCTCCACTTCCTACGATGGATCTCGTGCAGCTCCACTACTCCCTGGCAGGCCACAATAACGGTCACGATCTTGCTCCACTTCCTGCGATGGATACCGCACGATTCTCCCATCCACTGGCGAGTCACGACAACAGACGCCGCTCTACTCCCCGCGGCAGACTCCACGTGGCACACCCCGGTGATAGCCACGGGTCAACTCCACTACTCTTCGCAGCAAACTCCGCCTGACCCTGGGCATCCCACTGCCAGACGGTTACAGATGTCGCTATCAGGCCACTGCCCCCTCCGCCTATAAAAGGGGGCTCCAGATACGTTATTCGATAAGCTTTCATCTTTCATCTAAAAACTCTGCTAAATTCTTTGTTCGAGCACTCTATTCTTGTTGAGGCAGAGAACTGACTGGAGCGTCGGAGGGTCTTGCTGGAGCAACCCCACCTCCGGTTTAGACTTCCTTTGCAGGTCCCGACAGCGACCGTGACTTCCTCGACTCCAGCTTCTCCGGTGCAAGCAGATTTTTTCACCAACAGGATTGGCGCTAGAAGAAGGGCCTGTGTCTTTGCAGTACCCTTGTTCTTGAAGGAGCGTTCAACGGAGCCGCCCCCGATCGTCTCCTCCGACACCCACTCCTTGTTTCCCCCACGGGATCCATACTTGATGCCTCCTCGCAAGGCATCCACGCGACGGTCCACGGCCTCCGCGGCCAGATCCCAGGCTCCGGCCTCCCCTCCTATTTCTCAACCTCCTCCTCCTCCTCCAGCGGCGGCGGTCGGTGCGGAGCAGTTTGACCTGCTGGCGCAGCAGGTCAGAGGCCTCACCGAAGCTGTGCAAGCTATGCAGCAGCAGCAGCCGCAAGCATCGGTACGCCCGGAAAGGGCATCCCCGGAACACCAGAATCCGACGGTGGGGTGGGCCACCTGGGCCAGCCGCCCCATCCTTCCTGGGAAAACGAACCCGAGGGCAGAGAGCCCTCAATCAGACCATGACTCCACCCCTGGAAGATCCCTGCCCCCATTCTGTCAGAGGACCCTCGAGACTCGAAGTCGAGAGGATTTCCTGGACCGGAGGCTCCAGGAGATGAACCGACGGATCGAAGAACTCTGCCATGTGCCTCCCACTTATGGTGAGGATATTTGTACTGACCCTCCCTTCTCCCAAATGATCATGCAGGAACTGATCCCGCCAAACTTCAAGCTTCTCCAATTCGAAAGCTACGATGGGACTTCGGACCCGGTTGATCATCTGGAGGCCTTCCGGATGATGATGCTGCTTACGGTGCTCCTGATGCCATTCTATGCCCGGCCTTCCCATCCACCTTGAAGGGAGCGGCAAGGAACTGGTACTCGGCTTTGAAACCGGGTACCATCTTTTCCTTCGATCAAATGAGCCACCAATTTGTGGCCCATTTTGTCAGCAGCCAGTGCCCTAGGAAGGGTTCGGAGTCCCTCATCAACATCAAGCAGAGGGAAGGGGAGTCCATTCGGGCCTACATCAACCGCTTCAACATCACGGCGCTGGAGGTCCGGAACTTGGACCAATCAGTCGCAATGGCCGCCCTGAAGGGTGGCCTTCAGAAGAATGATCTTTTGTTCTCCCTGGAGAAGAAGTATCCCAGGGATTTTGCTGATTTGCTGGCCCGGGCCGAAGGATACGCCCGAGCGGAAGAAGCCTTCAAAATGAAGGATGAAGAGACGGCGAGGGAGCGGCAAGCGGGAGACTCGAGTAAGCCTGTAATTGAAAAAAGGCCAAAGGAAGTTCGGCTGCGTTCTCGATCCCCTCCCGGGCATAAGCGCGCCCATACTCCACCCCGGGCGAGCAGGCAGAGAAGCCCGAATCGCGGGGTTCGGTGGGGTTCTCCACCAGGGAGATTTCGCAACTATGCCCCCCTCAACGCCTTGAAGGCCCAGGTATTGATGGAAGTCAGGGAGCAGCTCCCTAGGCCGGAGAGGATGCGCACACACCCCGAGAAGCGCAACCCCAACAAGTTCTGCCTCTACCACCACGACCACGGCCACGACACAGAGGAATGCATCCAGCTCCGAGATGAGGTCGAGGAGCTCATTCGGCGAGGTCGACTCGACAGGTTCATCCGACGCAGGCCTGAGGGTAGAGGAGATCGGCCAAGGGCCCTTCCGCAGCCTGAACCGCCAAGAAGGGAGGAGCAACCTGGGGACCGGCCTCCCATCAGGACCATCGACTCCATCACCGGAGGGCCTCAAGGAGGAGCGGACCACCCGCGACCGTGGAACTCGAAAAATCTGTAAATGTATCACTTACGATTTCACCTTGAATCTAAATTTTTTTCTACTTGACGTACTCTTCCCATCTGGCGTGGATTTGTTACGACTGGATATGACCCCTCCAAATGCTTGAAGCAAAGTTATGTTGGGAACGGGGGAGAACCCCATCCTAACATACCTAAAATGAAAGTCTGACTATTTCAAAATCGGATGGGGGGAGAGGCCTTACAGCGCCCTAATGTGCCCCCACAGCCGTGTCAGGAACAGGAGGAGAACCTCGTCCTGACATGAGCAAAGTCAAAGGCCCGGTTCTTTTAGACCGGATGGGGGGAGAGGCCTTACAGCGCCCTAATGTGCCCCCACAGCCATGTTAGGAACAGGAGGAGAACCTCGTCCTGACATGAGCAAAGTCAAAGGCCCGGTTCTTTTAGACCGGATGGGGGGAGAGGCCTTACAGTGCCCTAATGTGCCCCCACAGCCATGTCAGGAACAGGAGGAGAACCTCATCCTGACATGAGCAAAGTCAAAGGCCCGGTTCTTTTAGACCGGATGGGGGGAGAGGCCTTACAACGCCCTAATTTGCCCCCACAGCCATGTCAGGAACATGAGCAAAGTCAAAGGCCCGATTCTTTTAGATCGGATGGGGGGAGAGGCCTTACAGCATCCTAATGTGCCCCCACAGCCATGTCAGGAACAGGAGGAGAACCTCATCCTGACATGAGCAAAGTCAAAGGCCCGGTTCTTTTAGATCAGATGGGGGGAGAGGCCTTACAACGCCCTAATGTGCCCCCACAGCCATGTCAGGAACAGGAGGAGAACCTCGTCCTGACATGAGCAAAGTCAAAGACTCGATTCTTTTAGATCGGATGGGGGGAGAGGCCTTACAACGCCCTAATGTGCCCCCACAGCCATGTCAGGAACAGGAGGAGAACCTCATCCTGACATGAGCAAAGTCAAAGGCCCGGTTCTTTTAGACCGGATGGGGGGAGAGGCCTTACAGCGCCCTAACGCGCCCCCACAGCCAAGCCGGAAACGGGAGGAGAACCTCGCCCTGGCTCGAGCAAAGTGGAAGGCCCAGACTCCTACGGGAGCCGGGCTCCATCCACGACGCCAAGGAAGACTCCACCCAGACTCCTACGGGAGCCGGGCTCCATCCACGATGCCAAGGAAGACTCCACCTGGACTCCTACGGGAGCCGAGCTCTGTCCACGATGCCAAGAAAGACTCCACCCAGACTCCTACGGGAGTCGGGCTCCGTCCACGATGCCAAGGAAGACTCCACCCGGACTCCTACGGGAGCCGGGCTCCATCCACGACCCCAAGGAAGACTCCACCCGGACTCCTACGGGAGCCGGGCTCCATCCATGACCCCAAGGAAGACTCCACCCAGACTCCTACGGGAGCCAGGCTCCGTCCATGACGCCAAGGAAGACTCCACCCGGACTCCTACGGGAGCCGGGCTCCATCCACGACGCCAAGGAAGACTCCACCCAGACTCCTACGGGAGCCGGGCTCCATCCACGATGCCAAGGAAGACCCCACCCAGACTCCTACGGGAGTCGGGCTCCACCCGCAACTTCTGTAGCAAGGACTGATGGCGGCGAAACCCGGCCACCCAACAAGATCGGACAAAAGGAAAAAGCCCCTCAGCGGCACCTCCTCGCTTCTATGCAACCCCGCAAAAAGCGGGAGGAGGGCCCTCACTCTGAGAAGAGGAGAAAAATTAAAAAGGAAGGATGACGAACTACGATGGAAACAGATGAAGGATGAACCGCACCAAAAGACCTAAAGGGCTTCGTCCCGACTGAAATGGGGAGTTCCTACCGAACACCCCCGGCCTCTAAAAAGACTTCCGACACTGGTTAGGAAGACAACGACATCCCCGAAATAATGCAAAGCCCGGATGGCCAAGCTCGAGCTTGCGGCCATGTACGACGAGAAAGGCGAGCTAACGCATCGACGATCGGGCGCCCCCCCAACGACGTCTACATCAGACAAGTCAAACGACAAGAAAAGTTCGGCGAACGGCAATTTAGTGCAACGCGCGGATGAGGTAACACAAAATGTCCTTTTCATTCCATTTCCGATATACACGCTACGAAGCCCAGAAGGCCAAGGAAAGAAAGGCAAAACGACAAAAAGAGAAGTAAATACATAAAAAGACAGAAAGACGAAAAGAGCTCTAAGGAGGCCCTGCTCCCTCCGACCTAAAATTATCTACTCCATCTCTTAACCAGGACTGCCTTAGATTCTCAATTTCTTCTTCTAGCTCTCTCCTTTTCTGCAGTGCGTCCTGGAGCGCCCGACGAAGTCGCTGGCTCTCAGCCTCCGCCTCTCGATGCCTCTTCCTCAAGACCTCGGATTTCGCCTCCACGTCCGCGACGGCCCGCTGCTCATATGCCAGTTGGATCTTCAGTTGTTGCAGCTCAGTCATCTTTCACCGAGGGAGACAGAAATCCCCTCAACAGTGCCACTTAGGGCTTGGAGCTCATCAGAATCTCGGGCGAAAGTAAGCTGTGCCCTGCTAGCCAGCTGCCTCTGGAGACGGACGACTTCGTCGGCCGCCGCCCTGAACCTCCCTTTATATACTTCCACCTACCTGCGCCAGCTAGCCCGATGCACGTCGTGGCTCACCTCAGCATCCTGAAGCCGCTGCTGAAGGTCGGAGACCTTCTTCGACCACTCCTGGTCACCGTCGACCCGGGCCAAGAGCCGGGATGAATTTCCTTCCAGCTGGCCGATCTTCCCCTTTGCAGCTGATAGTTCCACCTTGAGGGCACTGATCCTGGCGGCCTGGGTCCAAATTCGATCGCTGGTGCTCTTCTTGCATTCCTCGAGTTCCTTCACGAAGTCCACCTTCCTTCGGCTATACTCCATGATCCCCTTCACGTGGAGATTCCGAAAGTGGGTGGCCTCAGCGGTGGCTTCAGAATGACCTTCCCTCAATCTGCGGAGCTCGCCTTCCATCTTCTTTAACTTCTTTGTCAGGTGAAGGACTTCCTTCTTCAGCCGCTGGATCATCGATTTCAGCGGGACCCCCAGGGGCAGGGGGAGTGCTTCTGCAGGACACTGCCATCGGAAGGCAAAAGCGTCAAAGCACGACTCATTGCAGGAAGGAGAACAGAGAGAAGGAGGGGGGGAGGAGAAGCCGTCCGCAATAAAAAGTTCAACTTTATTGATTGGATGATTTTTGAAGACAAACAGAAAAGAAAAATTGCGACGAAATAAAGGTACAAGATCGGAGGTCTCAGACCTCGGGGCGGGGGGTGGAGAACTCGGCGTCCCCGGTAAGGGGGCTGCGACAGCAGTGGCGGCTGGCAAGGGACCGATCTCATCTTCAGACTCCTCTCCTAGGAAGCTGAGGTCGAGCTCTGGAAATTTTTTGGCCACCTTTTCTTGTAGAGCTCGAACCCCTTTATGAACGCTTCCTGGCCAAATTGGACCTTCAGGTCCCTCATCTCCGTGGAGGCCTTGAATTCCTCTACCGCAAGGACTCTGGCCTCCGAGACCAGGACCGGAGTTTGCTCGATCAAGTTGGCGACCTCGGCCTCCGCCTTTCTCGCCGATTCCTCCAAGGTCTGCCCCTCCTCCTCCGGGCTCATTTCTCTCTTTCCAGGGCCTCCTGGAGGGCGACTACTTCGGCCGTCTTTGCTTGGAGGTGAGCAACCTCGGTCTGACAGCGTTCCTCCACCTGGAGGACGTCCCTCCTCGCATGGCTCGCCGCCTTGATATAGGCGAGGAGCTGGTGCCCAATCTGCAAGGGGGCTAGGGAATTAGAACAAAGGCCGAATAGCCATGAAGATGAAGATTCGCTTACCTCAAGGAAGGACCCCAAGGAGTCCCAGGCCCGCTGCTCAGGATCGGTGCAGTCGATCCTCTCAACGACGTCAGGCAGAATGCAACCGTCGATCAACCGCCTGATCAAGTCCCTATCATTGAAGGGATTCTCCGACCCCTCTTCGAGCAGAGGGACTCATCCGCAGCAGTTCGACAGCTACTCGCCCTGCGGGCCACCGATTTCCTTCTTTTCCTCTCGGCTATGGGCGCCTCCATGGGGCGGACCCCCAAAATGGGGGCCCAGTCGGCGGACTCCTCGAGGAGCCCGGGGAGCCGTTGGCTCGACATCCGAGGGAATGTCGATGGCCGGGCCACCTGGACGGGTGCAGCTAAGCTCGACTCCTCTGCCCTGCCCTCTTCGCCGATCGGAGGTCGCAGCACCCTTTCTCTTGTGGGCCCTAAGGCCCCTGGCAAGCATCCGCGCTGCTTCGGCATCCATTCCTAAAAAAAAAAAAAAAAAAAAAGAAAAAGAGAGAGAGAAAAGGAAAGAAGAAAAAGAAGCAAACCAATCAATCAAGAGTCAAAAAAAAAAAAAAAAAAAAAAAGAAAGAAAGAAAGAAAGAAACGGAGGGAAAAAAGAGAGAAAAGGAAGGAGAGGTAAAAAGAGAAAGGAAAAGGAGAAAGGCATGAAAAGAGAAGATAAGGTAAAAGATGAATACTCGCTGGATCCTGGGGACTCAGGCCGATGTTGAAAAGAAATTGCTCCCTCAGAAGGTTGGGAAGGGAAGGAGCGGAGTAAGCTTGAAGCTTCCGGGCAGCCTGGAGGTCATCCTCCCCCAGGCTGGGGGCCCGACAGACAGAATCCCTCAGAGAGCCCCAAGGGGGCAGGCCCAGTCTCAAGGTCGGGCAGTGGATGAAGAGATATTTCTCCTTCCAATTGTGGATTGAAGAAGGGGCGCCTTTCAGCAACCCCTTCTTACCGAACTGGGGGGAGAAGTACCACCAGTCCTTCGCCGAAGGATGGTGCTTAAAAGTATAGAAGTGCCTAAACAGGGAGAGGGACGGTTGGACCTCGACTACGTGGCAAAGGGAGAGAAATCCTATCAAAAACCTAAAAGAATTCGGGGCCACGGAAGCCAAGGAGATGTCTAAGAAGCGGAAGAGGGCAACAACAAAGGAGGGAAGCGGAAGCCGGAGTCCGGCGCGGAACGCTTCCTGTACAGACAAAAATGACCAGATGGGGGAGTGCTGGCCCGGTCAGAAGGGCCAGGCAGCTCCAGGTCGTACTCCGGAGGAACTCCATACTGAACCCTTATCAGAAGGAGTTCCTCCGAGGTCAGGGAACATGGAATGGCGCCCGGTGCAAAAACCGGGCGGAGCCCAGCCCCAGACGCAGGTTCGTCTACAGAGCAGGGGACCTGGGGGTTTGAGGCGGAAGAGCTCCCGAAACTGCAGGGAGCGAAAGAGCCGGACGACATTTCGGGTAGTTTCGAAGGAGGGCTCTAAAGGTCCCTAAGAAGACGGACAGGATGGGGGGCGAGAGGCCACAGGAAACTAACTCGGAGGAATGCAAAAGATAATGACAGAGAAGAAGTCCCTAGGCGGTGGGAAGAAGGTTGAAGGTGCTGGAACTAACCTATATCGCTCTGAGGGACCAGAGGGCCGAAGACAGGGATGATTTGGAAGACACCTACGGCTCGAGAAGATGCCCACTGAAACAGGGCTCTCGAAGAGAAGGCAGACACTGATAGAAACTCTGGAATGGAATAGGGCACCTAAAGGTGGGAGGACGGTTTAAATAGACCCTGGGATCCGATGCCATAATGATCACAAATCCCCCCAAGCCAGTCCACACCGGCACGTGTCCCACTCCCCCCGGCAGGCGGCTAAAAGCGGCTGATGGATCAGCAGGGCCATTATGGCACCGTACCTGGGCCAGTGTACCGGCGAAATTTTGAAGGGTCCCTTCGCATCGCCCCGATCCGAAAAGACTCCAGCACGCGCACATTTAATGCCAAAATATCTGGGGGCGGCAGTGCGCACGATTCGAGGGGATGGTTTCGGCTGTGCCCATCTCTCTGTACTTCCTTCATTCGAAATTCAAACTCGAAAGTAGGGGGACTGGTGTTGGGTATAAAATATCCACAGCGAAGTCCTCAGCAGAATCAACCCCAAGGGGGACTTCGCCCGGACTCCTACGGGAGCCGGACTTCGCCTTTAACTTTAATTGCAGGAAGACTCCGCCCGGACTCCTACGGGAGCCGGGCTTCGTCCTCGACTCCAACGGCTGCAGACAGACTTCAGTCGGACTCCTACGGGAGCCGACTCGCCGACAACTTCAACCGCAAGTAGACTCCGCCCGAACTCCTACGGGAGTCGGGCTCCGTCCTCAACATCAACTGCCGGTAAGCCTTGTCCGGACTCCTACGGGAGCCAGACTTCGCCTTTAACTTTAATTGCAGGAAGACTCCGCCGGACTCCTACGGGAGCCGGGCTTCGTCCTCGACTCCAACGGTTGCAGACAGACTTCGTCCGGACTCCTACGGGAGCCGGACTCCGCCGACAACTTCAACCGCAAGTAGACTCCGCCCGAACTCCTACGGGAACCGGGCTCCGTCCTCAACATCAATACCGGTAAGCCTTGTCCGGACTCCTACGGGAGCCAGACTTCGCCTTTAACTTTAATTGCAGGAAGACTCGCCCGGACTCCTACGGGAGCCGGGCTTGTCCTCGACTCCAACGGCTGCAGACAGACTTCGTCCGGACTCCTACGGGAGCCGGACTCCGCCGACAACTTCAACCGCAAGTAGACTCCGCCCAAACTCCTACGGGAGCCGGGCTCCGTCCTCGACATCAACTGCCGGTAAGCCTTGTCCGGACTCCTACGGGAGCTGGACTTCGCCTTTAACTTTAATTGCAGGAAGACTCCGCCCGGACTCCTACGGGAGCCGGGCTTCATCCTCGACTCCAACGGCTGCAGACAGACTTCGTCCGGACTCCTACGGGAGCCGAACTCCACCGACAACTTCAACTGCAAGTAGACTCCGCCCGAACTCCTACGGGAGCGGGCTCCGTCGCCAACTTCGACTGCCGGTAAGATCCGTCCGGACTCCTACGAGAGCCGAACTTCGCACCTGACTTTAGTTGCAGGGGACTCCGCCTGGGCTCCCACGGGAGCCGGGCTCCGCCCACGACTCCAACCGCAAGGAGGACTCCGCCCGGACTCCTACGGGAGCCAGACTCCGTCATCAGCTCCGACCGCTGTCGAACTTCAGCCGACGGATCTGCACTCCCAGGCAAGCCACAATAACGGCCACGATCCTGCTCCACTTCCTGCGGCGGATTCTGCGCAGCTCCATCACTCCCTGACAGGCCATAGTAACGGTCACAGCACTGCTCCACTTCCTACGACGGATCTCGCACAGCTCCACTACTCCCTGGCAGGCCACAATAATGGCCACGATCCTGCTCCACTTCCTGCGACGGATACCGCACGATTCTCCCATCCGCTGGCGAGTCACGACAACAGACGCCGCTCTACTCCCCGCGGCAGACTCCACGTGGCACACCCCGGTGATAGCCACGGGTCCACTCCACTACTCTTCGCAGCAAACTCCGCCTGACCCTGGGCATCCCACTGCCAGATGGTTACAGATGTCGCTATCAGGCTACTGCCCCCTCCACCTATAAAAGGGGGCTCCAGATACGTTATTCGATAAGCTTTCATCTTTCATCTAAAAACTCTGCTAAATTCTTCGTTCGAGCACTCCATTCTTGTTGAGGCAGAGAACTGACTTGAGCGTCGGAGGGTCTTGCCGGAGCAACCCCACCTTCGGTTTAGACTTCCTTTGCAGGTCCCGACAGCGACCGCGACTTCCTCGACTCCAGCTTCTCCGGTGCAAGCGAATTTTTGCACCAACAATATCTATATCCCTTCGGAGTAACTCTTGACAGCAGAGTGCTTCAGAGTTGATCATGTTCAGTAAAATATATTCTTATATTTCATCTGCATGCCATCTAACATCTTCATGCTCCTTGATTAAGAGGACAACCAACTTATATGGCATACAATGACCTGCACTTGATATATCTATCATCCTAGTAATAGATATCATTTGATCGTGAACTCATTTAAGGACTCAACAATAAATCTTCCTTTATCGATTTAAAATAGTCCTAAGGACTTTCATCATAACACAAAAATTCGATATATAAGATGTACAAACTTATGATGAAAATTATCAAATAAATATTCTATTAATAATTAATTCATATACAATTACATCAATAAGCACAACCATCAACGGGCTGATGATAGACTTTGGGACACAATTTTCAACAACTCCTCTTTGGACTAAAGCCAAATGCTATAGTATCTTATACCCATCTTTGATTTATCATCTTCGAACTCTTTTACCACAAAAGCTTTAGTAAATGGGTTGGCTAGATTCTCCTTTTCATCGATCTTTTGAAGGTCGATGTCGTCTCGATCCACGATCTCTCAGACAAGGTAATAGCGATGAAGAATATATTTCGTCCACTGATGTGCCTTCAGCTCTTTTGCCTGAGCTATAGCTCCAATACTGTCATACTAGATAATAACTGGACCATCAAGGGAGGGTGCCACTCCAAGCTCAGTGATGAACTTTTTCAGCCACACAGCTTTCTTTGCAGTATCAGATACCGCGATATACTCTACCTCGCATACTGAGTCGCCACTATGTACTACTTGAAACTTTTCCAACAGATTGCTCCACCATTTAGGATAAAGATGTATCTCGATACACTCTGGCTATTGTCACAACCTAACTAAAAATTAAAATTAGTGTATCCCACATATTTCAAGTCAGATTCTTCATAAACCAGCCACTGATTCTTAGTATTTCTCAAATACTTAAAGATAATTTTTGCAATCTTCTAATGGTTCTCACTCAGATCTGATTGGTATCTGCTCACTACTCCTAGTGAGATGCCACATCTAGTCTCATACATGTCATATTGTACCTTATAGAATCCACTGCCAAGGCATATAGAATTCTACTCATACGCTCTCTCTTTTGAGAAGTTATCGGACAATCCTTCTTTGAGAGAAAATTTTCATGGTCTATCGAAAGATAGCCTTTCTTGAAATTTTTTATACTGAACCATTTCAGCATGGTATCTATATATGTAGATTAGGAGAGCCCGAGCAGTCTCTTAGATCTATCCCCATGGATCTTTATCCCTAGGATGTAGGCTGCTTCTCTTAGATCCTTCATGGAGAATTATGATGACAGCCATACTTTTATTCTTGTAATGTTGGAATATCATTTCTGATTAAGAAAATATCATCCACATATAAAATAAAAAATACAATCACTAAACCATTAACCCACTTATATATGCAGAGTTCCTCTCTATTTTTAACGAAGCTATATGTTCTGGTCACCTTATCAAAATATATGTTCCAACTCCAAGATGCTTGCTTCAATCCATAAATAGATCTCTGAAACTTGCACACCTTAGACTCGTCTGTGGATGTGAACCCTTCAGATTGTATCATACACACCTCTTCGTTCAGCTCTCCATTTAGGAAAGCTATCTTCACATCCATTTGCCAGATTTTATAGTCCAGGTATGCTGCTATCGCAAGCATGATCTGAACAGACTTGAACATTACCACAGGAGAAAATATCTTGTCATAGTCAATACCATAATGCTAACAATATCCCTCAGCAATTAGATAGATTTTATAAGTCTCCACCTTTCTATCTGTGTCTCTTTTCCTTTTGAAGATCTACTTACACCCTATGGATTTTATCCCTTCAAATGGATCAACTAATGTCCATACATCATTGACCTTCATGGAC
>NW_027332424.1:3992624-4079031 GCF_000442705.2 Elaeis guineensis
TGTTCAATGAACTCATTCTCTAATAAGCACCTACATCCTTGTATTAGTGTCACCACACAAGTGATTGTGAGATCAACTATCCTCTTCATTGAGTATACAAAGGATGTACCAGTCTTATCGAAGTCATCGATACCTGATTTAATGATCCAACAATTGAGAATATTTTAGATTGGGGCCATTAAGATTTTAGGTCTCACTGGCATGATCTCATCATGGCCCTAAAATTATTATCCTAATCTATGGAGTTTATCATAAACATATAAATATGATGCAGTAAATGATAAAATATAATATCTCATAAATAAAAATAACTAATGTCATGCAAATAAGTAGAAAGAAAATAAAGAAAAATTCCTTCGCATCTCCATGCGATTAGCTTGTAGGGCATTATTCTTTCAAAAATTGTAATAAATTTATTCATCAAGTATTAGTAAATTAATAGATGATTAATTAATAATTAGATTATTGATTAGCTTAATTTTATGGAGCAAAAAGGATTAAATAAAATTTAATTAAATTGAATTCAACTAGGTTTGACCCAATTAGGTTATGAGATGACCTAATCGTTAAGGGAGAATTGTCCCTGATTTGATCAAGACTTTGGTTCAATCAATTTTTAATTTGATTAAAATTTGATTAAAAAATTATAAATCTAATTAAATTAGATTTTATTATTTTATTTAGACTAAACTAGATGTGATTTGGTTTTGATTCAAATAAGGAAACAAAGAGTCCATAAGAGAATGGACTCTTCTCCCTTGCGCCTCCCACTTTGCATGCCACTTTTCTCTATGCACAAAATTGTTTTTCATGAGATTTTTCTACAATAAAGAGGTCTTCTCTCTCCCTTTCTTACATCCAAATATGGATAAAATCTGATATCATATGGTATGTTCAAATTTGATTTGAATGGGATCTCATATAAGATAAGGTTTGACCTTATCTACAACTCTTGCCGCCCATGCCTTCTTTTCCCTTTATTTTGTGCGATAATATGAGGCATTTTATCATGGAAAATTAGATGGAGATTTGATTCCATGAGAAAGAAAGTTTTTTGGGGTGTCCCATATTTTTTGGACATGGAATTGAAAGGAAAGAGGCGACAATGTATGGAAGAGTCCAAACATTGTTGGACTCTTCACCCTACCTTATTACATGTTGAAATAAATAGGAATTTATTTTGTTTTTGTGCATGTAACAGACAAGAAAAGGAGCTCTTCATGTTGAAGGGGTTGAGGTGTGGGTTCTTAACATGAAAAAAGAGAGGAGAGTCCTCTCTCTTGGGGTGTGCACAAAACCTAGTCTTCTAGAGTTTCTACCTTAGGATTTGGGAAGAGAGAAAAATAAGAGAAAAAATAGTTTTTCTCCATTCTTCTTCCATCTCTTTATCTCCTCTAGAAGTCTATCTTCAATCTTTAAAAAGATTCTAAAGATTTGAAGAAAAGATCCAGATTAGCCAAGGAGAAGTCTTCATGTGAGCTAGCACTCTCGAGAAGATCGATCAGATCGGAGCTTCGAGTGGATTTTCTATAGAGATCGGACACATGTGCGGCTGCGAGCAATCAGTAAGGATTATCTTCACCATATCTCTCAGCAGTGATGATCATCGACCTATAATAGGTATCGAGTTCTGAACTCAGATAGGTATAGATTTGATCTACTGCTTATATCCATACATACAAATTTTATCATGTGATTATTTCAGATTTTATATGCAACATATCATGTCATAGATCCTAGAGTAGATTAATTTGATAATTAGATCATATATATGTTAGATTAATTTGATTAATCTAATTATTTTCATTTAATTTATTTAAAAAAATTTTGAAATACATGCATGAAATGCCTACATTTTCCAACACAAGCTCCTTCAGTACCACCAGTTGAGCCTCGATTGAGAAGATCTACTAAAAAGCATTATCCTTCCCAAAGATATTCTCCTTATAAGTGTATGATGATCACTGATAGGAGAGAACCAAAATGCTACCAAGAGGCTATAAATTATGAGAGAGTGTTAAAAGCCACGTAAGAGAAAATAAAATCCTTACATGAGAAACGTACATTTCAGTTGGTGGAACTACCTAAAGGTAAGAGAGCAAGCAAGAATAAGTGAGTGTTTAGACTGAAAACTAAAGAGAAGAGCTTACAGCCAAGGTATAAGGCACGATTGGTTGTAAAAAGATTTGATAGAAAAAGGATACTGATTTTGAAGAAATTTTCTCATATATGGTCAAGATGTCTTCAATATGAGTTATTTTGGGTTTAGCTACAAGCGTAAATTTGAAGATTGAATAACTTAATGTGAAAACTACTTTTCTATATAGAGACCTAGAGGAGAAAATTTATATGAAGTAGTTAGTTAAAAGTAAAGAGCATCTTATATATAGATTAAAGAATAGCTTATATGGACTCAAGCAAGCACCTCGATAGTGGTACAAAATATTTGATTTCTTCATGATAAACCATGGGTATAACAAAATCATTTTGATCATTGTTTATTTATAAAGAAATTCTCTAATGAAGACTTCATTATTCTCTTGCTTTATGTGGATGATATGCTGATTATTGGTCATATGCTAAAAAAATTGAAAGCTTAAAAAGAGAGATGAGTAAGTTCTCTGCCATAAAAGACTTAGGTTGACTAAACAAATCTTTGGCATGAGAATCACTCATGATAAAAAGAATAGAAAACTTTGATTATCTCAAGAGAGATATATCAAAAAGGTATTAGAAAGGTTTAACATGAGTAAGTCTAGACCAGTTTCCTCTCTACTAGTAGGCTACTTTAGATTAAGTTTCAAATAATGTCCTACAAGTGAGAAAGATAAGAAATAAAGAAAATTTTTTATGCATCCGCAGTTGGTAGTTTGATGTACGCCATGGTTTGTATAAGGCTAGATATTACTCATGCAATTGGTGTTGTAAGTCCGTTTCTCTTTAATCTTAGTAAAGAATATTGGACAGCTATTAAATAAATTCTCACATATCTTAGAGGCACTTCTACAGTTTATGCTTTGATAAAGGTAAACCTATATTGGATGGGTACACGATACAAACATAGCTGGTGATATAGATTCTAAAAATTTATATCGAGATACTGTTAGATGTATGCCCTATAAGTCAATCTAACTGGCATATTGTATTGTTCTAAGATATAAATTCATACCTCATATATTTTATTTATTAATAAAATTGAGTAATTTTCTATACCATTTGTTGGTGCAAAAATTCGCTTACGCCGGAGAGCTGGAGTCGCGGTCACCGTCGGGATCTGCAAAAGAAGTCTAAACCGGAGGTGGGGTTGCTCCGGCAAGACCTCCGACGCTCAAGTCAGTTCTCTACCTCAACGGAATGGAGTGTCGAATAAAAATTTTAGCAGAGTTTCTAGGTAAAAATAAGAGCTTAGAGAATAACATATCTGAGGTCCCCCTTTTATAGGCGGAGGGAGCAACAGACTGATAGCGATGTCTGTAACCATCTGGCAGTGGGCTGCCAGAGTCAGGGAGAGTTTGTTGCGAAGAGTAGTGGGGTGGAATCGTGGCTATCACCGGGACACGCCATGTGGAGTCTGTCGCGGGGAGTGGAGCGGCATCCATTGTCGTGACTTCCAGAGGATGGAAGAATCGTGCGGTATCCATCGTAGAAAGTGGAGCAGGATCGTAGGCATCATAGCGGTCTGTCAGGGAGTAATGGAGCCGTACGGAATCCATCGTAGGAAGTGGAGCAGAGTCGTGGCCTTTACTGCGGCCCGCCAGGGAGTAATGGGGCCGCCGGAATCCGTCGCAGGAAGTGGGGCAGGGTCGTGGCAGTTGCTGGTCACGCCAGGGAGTGCAGACCTGTCGACTGAAGTTCGATTGGAGTGTCTGGCGGAGAGGGGTGGTTAGCTTCCCATTTAAGAGGAGCCCAGAGTCTGGCTCCCGTAAGAGACCGGATGAAGTCTTCCTTCAGCCAAAGTTGGGAATGAGGTCCGGCTCCCGTGAGAGTCCGGACGAAATCTTTCTGCAGCCGGAGTCGGAGACGAGGTTTGGCTCCCGTAGGAGTTGGGCGAGGTCTACCTGCACTCAAAGTCAGGGGTGAAGTCCGGCTCCCGTAGGAGTCCGGACGAAGCTTACCAGCAGTTGAAGTTGGTGACGGAGCCCGGCTCCCATAGGAGTCCGGCGGAGTCTGCTTGCGGTCGGAGTTGTGGGTGGAGTCCGGCTCCCGTAGGAGTCCGGACAAGGTCTGTCTGCAGTCGGAGTCGGGGATAAGGCCCGGCTCCCGTAGGGATCCGGGCGGAGTCTTCCTGCAATTAAAGTCAGCGGCGAAGTCCGGCTCCCGTAAGAGTCCGGATGAAGCTTACCAGCAGTTGAAGTTGGTGACGGAGCCCGGCTCCCGTAGGAGTCTGGGGGAGTATGCTTGCGTCGGAGTTGTGGGCGGAGTCCGACTCCCGTAGGAGTCCGGACAAGGTCTGTCTGTAGCCGAGTCGGGGACGAGGCCCGGCTCCCTAGGGGTCCGGGCAGAGTCTTCTGCAATTAAAGTCAGGGGCGAAGTCCGGCTCTCGTAGGAGTCCGAACGAAGCTTACCAACAGTTGAAGTTGGTGACAGAGCTCGGCTCCCGTAGGAGTCCGGGCGGAGTCTGCTTGCGGTCGGAGTTGTGGGCGGAGTCTGACTCCCGTAGGAGTCCGGACAAGGTCTGTCTGTAGCCGGAGTCGGGGATGAGGCCCGGCTCCCGTAGGGGTAGGGCGAGTCTTCCTGCAATTAAAGTCAGGGGCGAAGTTCGGCTCCCGTAGGAGTCCGGACGAAGCTTACCAGCAGTTGGAGTTGGTGACGGAGCCCGGCTCCTGTAGGAGTCCGGCGGAGTCTGCTTGCGGTCGGAGTTATGGGCGGAGTCCGGCTCTCATAGGAGTCCGGACAAGTCTGTCTGCAGCCGGAGTCGGGGATGAGGCCCGGCTCCCGTAGAGATCCGGGTGGAGTCTTCCTGCAATTAAAGTCAGGGGCGAAGTTCGGACTCCTACGGGAGTCCGGACGAAGCTTACCAGCAGTTGGAGTTGGTGACAGAGCCCGACTCTCATAGGAGTCCAAGCAGAGTCTGCTTGCGGTTGGAGTTGTGGGTGGAGTCCGACTCCCGTAGGAGTCCGGACAAGGTCTGTCTGCAGCCGGAGTCGGGGACGAGGCCTGGCTCCCGTAGGATCTGAGCGGAGTCTTCCTGCAATTAAAATCAGGGCGAAGTCCGGCTCCCGTAGGAGTCCGGACGAAGCTTACCAGCAGTTGGAGTTGGTGATGGAGCCCGGCTCCCGTAGGAGTCCGGGCGGAGTCTGCTTGCGGTCGGAGTTGTGGGCGGAGTCTGGCTCCCATAGGAGTCCGGTGAGGTCTGCTTGGGTCGGAGTTGTGGGTGGAGTCCGGCTCCCGTAGGAGTCCGGGCGAGGTCTGCTTGCGTCGGAGTTGTGGGCAGAGTCCGGCTCCCATAGGAGTCCGGCGAGGTCCGCTTGCGGTCGGAGTTGTGGGCGGAGTCCGCTCCCGTAGGAGTCCGGGCGAGGTCTGCTTGCGGTCGGAGTTATGGGTGGAGTCCGGCTCCCGTAGGAGTCGGGCGAGGTCCGCTTGTGGTCGGAGTTGTGGGTGGAGTCCAGCTCCTGTAGGAGTCCAGGCGAGGTCTGCTTGCGGTCGGAGTTGTGGGCAGAGTCCGCTCCCGTAGGAGTCCGGGCGAGGTCTGTCTGCAGCCGGAGTCGGAGGAGACTCGCAAGGGTTAATCCCGTTGAGAACTTCGGCTGAGGGTATTTTATACCCAACACCATTTTTTCATGTGTCTTTGAATCATCTAAGAAGTTAACAAAATGATGACATATATTCTTAAGAGTTGAGAATTTGAGATATATGTCATTGATGGTTAATTTCTAAATTGCTCCTGACTAATGGATCATTACGAAAATGATAATTGATCCAATGAGATTAGTGCATAGATCACTTTTTTTAGGATAGATAAGTCTCAAGTATATAGTATGAGGATACTGAGCGAGAGTACAAATAGTTGTTAGAGAATAACGGTACTAAGCATGACCAAAATGAGAAGTCACTTGAATATCTACTCACTCGTTAGTGACTTTTCGATACTGTAGCTATATGAATAGTTCTTTGACCTATGGTATCTCGACTATTCACAGTGAGGTTGTTGTAGTTTAACTATATATTCACTTAGTCTCCTAGTCATGTGGATCTTTGTGGTGTATGTTGGCCATAGTAGGTTTGCTATAGGAATAGGATGTGCACCTAGATGGAATCTATCGATCTTAATAGTTAAGGAGTAATCCTATATGATTTATGAAGCTGAGTTCTTAAGACTGTGGCCATGACAATGTGATTAATGGAAGGAGTTTTCATGAGAAATTATGAGTTGAACTCGAGCTAATTAAATCTTATATATGACAGACGATGGGGTTTGACGAGTGTTCTATGACCTTCATCCTGTCGGAGCTGACGATAGAAGAACTAAATCACATGTTAACTATACCTAAAGGTTCAGACTCTTCCATTCTTCTAGATTGTCACTACATACTGCTAGGCGTCACTAGTGAATTGTGAGATCCACAAAAATTAATTGATGGTCAATATTTCTCATTGGATGAGTTAGAATTGTTTCAATCTATTGAAAAAAGTTTTAATGATATTCATGATGAAGATCATAATGTATCTCACTACCAAACATAATAGAACTTATGGGATCATACACAAAAAAAATTTTGACTTGATCAAATAATTAAATTATGAATTTGATTCATAGATGAACTTAATTATCAATTTGATTGATGATTGGATCAATTTGTAAAAGTTACAAAAGAGATTTGCAAAAGGATTAGTGAGTTAGAGGAAGAACATAAAGCATTTGTTGCTGCATTAATCATTAATTATTTGATTTGATCATTTAATTAATGATTGGGCTTTATACAAATTAAATTGAATTTAATTTGGTTCCATTTAGGGCTATTCCTAGTCAAAATAGGATTTGGCTGAACCTAATCTAAATTGGTTTAAAACCAATTCAAAAGGATTAGGAGAGGAGTTTCCAGCTAGACTGGGACTCTCTTTCCTTTTGCATGCCACAAAGGAAGGAGCACCAACCACATGGAAGCAAGGGCCGATGCCCCCCCATGGACATGTGTGTAATAAAAGAAGGGAGAGAGGGCACGGCCAAGGTGTTGACGTGCCCCCTCTAGGCTTCTCTCTCCTCCCTCTCTTTCTTATCTCCTTATCCAGATAGGATTCAAGATTTGAATTTGATTCAAATCCTTGAAATATGAATTTGATTTAGGTTGATCTCATGGAAGGATAAGGAATTGAGGTCTATAAACAGGATTCATTGGAGAGGATGCCCTAACTTTTGAAGAGATCCCTCTAGGCCCCTCTCTTTCTTGCCGCCCACCCTTCTCTTCTTCTTGGTGCAGCCCAACAAGAGGAGGGTGTTCTTCCACCTTTCCTTTCTTCTAGTTCATCATCCTCTTGATCAATATATGAAATAGGATATTAGAAGTATTAAATTTTGTGTTATTTAATTTATATTAGTTTGAATTTGATGCTTCTTAATCACTTTTGCAGGTAATTGGTAGATGGGTCCATTCAAGTTAATTCAAAGTGATTTTGACCCAAGTATGATGGCAAAAAGCAACCACATCAAGGGGAGGAAGATCATGTAAGGGTTTAGAAGCAACATCTCCAATCCAAGGGCTACAATTCATGATGTAATCCTCAAAAACAAGAAACCCTAGGCGCTATATCAAATCAAGGGCCAAGAATCAATCAATTGAAGATTAATGGCCACATTTCAATGTGCCCTAATTAATTGATTAGAAGAAGAATTTGAGCCATCATCCAATCCAATCAAAAGAAGAAGATTATCAATGCAAAAGAGGGAATGCTTTTTTTGGCTGAAGCATGGCGTGCCGCTTTGTGCACTAGCTGCTGTGCATGGGAGCTGACGAGGATGCATGTGCGATGCAAAAAGAAGGAAAAGATGTGCTGTCACCCACGAAGTGTTGCATGTGCAGCACAAAATGTGGACTCATAGGGTGGCTGTACACAAAAGACCAAAAAAAGAAAGAAAGAAGGGCATGCATGGCAATAAGGAAAATGAAGAAAATTTTTTAGGGAGAAGAAACATGGGCATGCGGAAAGGAAAATAAGTTACAGAAAGCTAAAGGATATACACAGGATTTTAGAAAAGAAATTGTTTCTTTTGGGAAATTTGTTTATAGAGGGAATGAGAGGCGTGGGTAGCTTTGTTTTGGGGAGATTTTTGGAGCTTTATTTAAAGGAGGCCGTGGCCTTAAAGAGAGGACATACATCTCCTTTTGGGGGATCATCTCCCAAGCCCCCACAAGCTACCGTCCCCCTCTTTTCCTCTCTCTTCTTCATGCCCAAAAAGTCTAGGGGAGGTCTTAATCCTAGCAACCCCTTCTCCTCTTCCTTGCCACCATCATACTCCTCCATAGATCCCTTCTCCACATCTTAAAAAGATTAGAGGAGGTACTAACCCTAGTATTCTTTTCACTAAATCTAGGAGAGGTCCTAATTCTAGTGCTGCTATCCTTCTTCTCTATTATCGTCATACTTTCATCTACCTTTCTTCTTTAGAGTTTACTAGATCAAGCTTTCTAGCCATCCTACCATTGTCTGCATGGAGGAAGATGAAGGATTCAAGGAAGCACACCTACCATTAGGTGCAGTTAGAAGATTCAACTTGGAGTTAATTATCTTGTATCATACTTTTATTTTTTCTTTTATATATGCTTTATTAGATTAATAAAAAAAATTTTATTACAATTTTTTTTATCTCGTTATTAGTTTCTCTCAATCTATTTTTTTTTTATTTTTGAAACAATCGAACTTAGATCTCTAAGGATACAATCCTGACTCATCCTATCTACATAGTAGTAAGTAAGATTAATTTTGGTGTACTATGATACGTATCAAATTTTGGCACTATTGTCAGAGATCTTGGTGCTACTGTTTTGAAAAAAAAAATAGAAAAAAAATTTTCTTCTTATTTACTACTTTATTTTATTGCATGGTTATCTTATATGCTTGACTGCTTTACTACTTTATATTTCTAGTTGATTATTTCTTTCTTTTGCACTCTTACTTTTCATACTTTATTTTATTGATTAGTAATTTATCTTTTATTATTATTTAATTTATTTTAATTGCTTAATCACCTTCTATTTACTCTTTTTAAAATTTTTACCTTATATTACTTTTTATATATGGTAAATTTACTACTTTCTAGCTAAATTACTTTATTTGCATGCATAAAAATTTTTTTTGCTTCCTATAGCCTAGTGAATTACTGCTTTTTATAGTTTAGAATAATTTACTACTCTTAAAGTAGATTTGATTCCTTGCTTTATTTGTAGGTTACCTAGTTATCTTTTAATCTTAGCATAATTTATATTTTATTTAGTTAGATCCTATAAATCTCCTCAAATCTAATTAACTTAATGAAAACTTACCTCTTATTCCTTCTTACTTAAAAATAACTAATATAAAAAAAAACAAAGACACCACATAACACTTAACTAAAATTGAAAAACTAATTAAACCTTAAAAGCTTCTTACTTGTATTGGACATCCTTTCTTTTTGCATTGTATATCTTTCATAAAATACTTTAAGAGCACTTAACCCAATTAAATAAAATAAGATGGAGATTTGATCACCCTTCCTTAGCCCAAAAATTACTATCCTTCATATTATATTAATCTAAATATTTAATTTAAAATAATTTAGATGTTGATCCCTAAGGATTTCGAGCTCAATAAGACAAGTGACCTTGAGAGTTGGACTAGGTTAGACTTGGTTAGCTAGCTGGTATCTAGGCAAGTGGTTTGTAGGACAATTGGGCCCAGAGGAAGGTGGTTTATAATTGGTTCCATTCATTGATCTGGCTAATTTAATTGGTGTCTAAAAAAAGCAACGGGGGGACTTCCACCAACCTTATACTTACCTAGCTAGTTGGTTGGTCAAGCTCCGACTTAGAGGGCTTGAAAGCTAACTTGGAACATTTAGGAGCTATCTAGAATTAGGCTAACCCTAGGATAGAGTTGAATTGATTGCATTATTTGTTTGGAAAAACAACAAAAATAGTTAAAAACAACCTTCTCATTTATCGTCTCTAGGACTAGGACTCTTTTAGGGTTCTCATATTTAGAACTTCTCTCTTTTTTCCTCTTCTCTTCTTTCCTCTCTCTTCCCATTCTTCAGAAAAAAATTAATAATCAAAAGAAGATTGTTCTGATCTAGACCCTTGACTGCATATCAGAACAATCCGATAAATTAGATCTATGCTGGGAATATGGATCTCTATAGTAGAGTGGATTAGCAATCCTATAAATTGGATTACCTACTAGATATCAGACACTCTCCCTCTCCATCTTTTCTTCCTGTATAACAAGTTGAATGCTCAGTCGTGTACCAATTTTCTGAGTTTATGTATGAGCAAGTTCATCAAGATCAAACTCAAATATTCTACAAATTAGGAAATAACCCATATTTTAATGCTTACTATCCAAGCTGGGGGGTTCAACCAAATTTTTCGTGAGAACCACAACCAGTGGTTATCCCAGTACTATAAAGATCTACGTTCATAGATGGGCCTTATTACGATATGCCCTATTCACAATATCAATTTTCTTCAACTATCTATAGCCCATCATTTGAAGAGAAGGTTCTACAAGCATTAGACAGGATAGAAAGTATCAATAATCAGATCCTTCACTCTTCTATACAATCCATAACCGAACTAGAGATTCACATTGATCAACCAGCAATCGTATTCAGTAGGAAGGAAAGAGAGCTGTCTAGTCAGTCTGAGAGTAATCCAGAGGGACAATGTCTGGCTAAAAGTTTTAATATCCCTGTAACTTTTTTTGAATAATTGATTATGACTCTGGAGAATGAAATAATCATAGAATAATCCTGCACAACCAAAAAAACTAACACAGATAATTTGACTAAGGCAGAAACATATAAAGAAGAATTAGAATGGTGGGATGAATCAATACCATCATCACCTTACCTTCCCCCATTCCCAAGTTCTCTAGAATCACCCATTCCTTTTAATAGGAAGAAAAAAAAATTGATGAAATGATGGAATTAATTGAAACTTCTCAAAGATGATAAATGAATAACACAATAGAGGAAGCTACACCCATAATTCTTCATCAGGATTCGTTAAATCTCTATTTGGCTCAATTTGGGGTGGAAGATTTTAGTGTAGATGGATATATCATAGAAATAAATGGCCTAGTAGATACGTCCTATCCCAAAACTACCTCACTTTGGATCGAAAAATATAAGCCATCACTTAGCCCCCTAATAGCTCTCTTGTTAGAATTACCACCTGCTTTAGAGCTGAAGCCACTTCCTAATGTACCTATTAACATTCTACCAGTGATCCCTAATTAGGAAACCTAACTTGTAGGTATTCTAAAAGCACATAAAAAAGCTGTCGGATGGGATATTGTTGATATGAGGGATAATGATTTTAAGATTTTTATGATTGATTTCTCTGTATTTGGCACTACTTTTGAGAACTGTCTCTAAAATCTATCTAAGTACTAAAATGATGTATGAAGATAGATTTAATGTTAATTTAAAAAAAATATCAGATATTAAATCAGAAAGGGATTATGCCGAGACATATCATACCTGAGACAGAGATTGGGATAGATCATGCTATAGTTGAAGTAATTTCTAAACCACCACCTTCGATCTCAGCCCAGCAAATACCATCCCTTCTTGACTTTAATATTTCTAGATTCTATTGCAATGTGCTTGCTCAATATACTCTATTGATCCGGGCTAATCGTTGTAGAACATTTTATGGATGTTTTACTGCTATGATGATAAGGTCTCCTGATTGATCTTATCCTTTTGAAACCTTGAGGGATATACCCAACTTAGTTCTAAGTGAGACTCCCTCATAGTGTCCAACTGAAGATGTTAAACTTAGCACTTGTTGGAAGGTAACTTATTTTTTTAGGAGTAGTCTTAATAAAAATTTGATCGAAGACTTAAAACTTAACACTCCTGGGAAGCAACCCAGATCCTTACATTTTATATTCTTTTTTTTTCAGTTTATTTAGGAACCTGACTCCAAGAAGGACTATCAGTTAAGTTAGGTGGGAGACTACATCTGCTATCCTCAAGGACCAGGTTGAGCCAGGAACAAATAAAGCTTAAGTGAACTCCTTCCTTTTCTTTTTTTTTTATCTATTACACTCTATTTCTCTCCTCCATTAAAGATAATGTCATTTAAGTTGGAGGGAGAATAATAAAAAAAATAAAAAGTCTTCGAATAAGTTAGTATTTAGACACTTAATTACGCTTAAGAATTAAGCTGAACCAAGTATTTTTTTTAAAAAAATAAATTGATATACAGATCAGAGAGTTTGTGAGATACTAAGGGATCAAGTATTAAGAAAATCCAATAAAAAGCTAATCTAGAATATAAATATTTTTTCTGTGAGTATTTTTAATTTTTTCTACCAGCATCAAAGAAGAGTTTACTTTTTATAAACTAACATAAGGTAACTATATATTTCTTCATAAAATAAAAATTATTTTTCAAATAAAATAATTTTTAAGTACTTCACATTAAGTAATCAGGCCTCTTTACCTAAGCAAGCATTGAGTTTTGCATCAAACTGTATGAAAGATAAAGAAGTTCTGTTGTAAAGCTAGTCTTAATTCATAGCCTGTTTGATTTGAGCTAGTAAACTCGAGGGATATTTTATATCTAGTGCCCTAAAGCTATCTGATTCGGAAGTCAATAGCTAAAAATTTGCTATATGGGTCAGATAGAAAGCTAAAGGGGTTAAGACACTCATTAACGGTACAATATTCAAAAAAAATCAATAAATGAAGGACAGAAGTAACACTACACTTATCCAAATAAAAGTTAGACGATTTAGAGATAAAGATAGGGGCAATTGAAGAAAGTCCGACTTTCGGGATATGCATGTAGAAATCAAATTGCAGCAAAAACTGAAGCTGACCTAGATTTAAAATTATTTTAAATTGAACATGCATAAAACATATAGATCTAATCTATATGTACTAGGATTGTTCACATGCTGAAATTAAGATGCTAAAAATAAAATCAAACTTAGAGTTAGACCTTTACCTTTGCATGAATCGATGATCTCCGCAGCTGATGATCGTCGAATACTCAAAGATTCCTCGAATAGCCACACATGCATCCAACCTCTACAGATATTCACATAAATTCTCAATCCGATAAGAGGCCTGCAGCTTCACCGGGGTGCTAGCTTCCTTATAGAAGACACCTCCTGATGGCTGATGTTACTGATCTCCATCATTACTCTCAAGCCTCTCTCAAAGAAGATGAAGTAGAGGAGGAAGAAGAGGATGAAGAATAAGGAGACTTTCTCCTTTTCTTCCTAGAACCCATGCATGAGATCTCTATGCTAGAGATTTATCATCCTAAGAAAGAACCCCTTCTTTCTTTCACGCCGAAGAGAAATCCTTTCTCTTCCTTTTTCATGCTTGAGAGAAACCCTTTCTCTCTTTCGAATTTTTAGGTTGAAAACCTCTCAAAGCCCCTTCCAAAACTCATGGCAAGAGAAACTATTCCTCTTTTTTTCTCACACCAAGAAAGAGCCTAACTTCTCAATTTTTGTCACGCTCAAACCTATTGTTTTCCCACGCCAAAAAACCCTTTTATAGGCATTGGATAGGGTTTAAAAAAGTGTTTGGGGGGCATCCAACTCTTGGATGCCTCCCTTCTTTTAGCATGGATGAGGGCGTGCAATACCTCATGAAAATAATCCTTGGGGCATGATTTATTTTATGCAAAAACAAGAGGGCATGGGAGTTATGGATAAGAGTCTTGGGGGCGTCCAACTCTTAGGTGCCTCCCTTATTGTTTCCTACTTTTATGGCATGAAGGAGGACTTTAGCGCATGGAGTTCTTTCATGCTAAAACCAGGAAATAGCATGGAATAATTGGCGCAAATCATAAGGGTGGTGTGGGGTTCCCATATGGCATTAGGAGAGGAAGAATCCCAATCCAATTGGGAAATCCGTTTGTACCTTGTTTAAACCAAATCAAATCCTAATCTAATTAGGAATTGATTGGACCCAAAGAGATTAAAATCCTAGTCCAACTAGGAACCCAATCTCTCTTGATTAGATCCTAATCTAATTAGTAATTAGATAGCACCCAAATCCTAATCTAATTAAGAATTGGACTCCCTTGCAGTTAGATTATCTCATAATCCAATTAGGCTTGATCTAATCAAATTCAAACCAATCTAAATTAAATCTAATTCAATTAAACTTGATTTTAGCCTCATTGTCTAATCAAATTGAGTCAATTAGTAATTCAATTGCTAATTAATCCTCATACAACTTACTAAATCTTAGTAAGTTAGACAATTACAACAATTGTATTGGATCAATCATCAATCTTATTGACAATTAGATCCCTCTGTGATTCATAATCATAGATCAACCATCTGATCGGACAAAGATCTCTTTTGTGTGTGACCCCATAGGTTCTATTCTGTCTAGTAGTGAGATATACTGTGATCTCTATCATAATTGTTGGATTTTCTATAGGTGCTAGTGCATTTAGATTTTAAAATTTTTCTAAATCCAAAATACAGCGAAAAAATTAGATTAAAATATTTTTAATCTAAACATATATTCATCATATGAAAGCATGTATAGATCTGGTTCATATACTGAAATTAACATAAATTGATTTTAAAAATGAATAAATGAAAGCTTGTAATCAAATCACATATCTGAATCACTTTTTCTTTGCTTCAAACCTGTAACTAGGGTTGAATCTAATTCAATCTCTGGATCTAGGGTTGATCAAGCTCTGAATCAGTAGCACAAATATCTTGCCTCTATGGGTATCCATAGGATCGATTTCAATTATTTTCTATTGGATCCTGCTTGCCTGAACCAAAAGCCTGAATAGGCTTGAACCAAGCCTGGATAGGCTTGAAATAGTGAACCCTTTTGATCTTTTTTTCTTAATTCTTGAAGAAACCAAGAACTATTTTTGATCTCTCAACTAATCAAGAAGAACAACAACCAAGAAGTGGTTGTAACCAACTCCCAACAATTTGAGAGGAAGAGGATGAAACTACCTAGAACTTGGCTACAACCAATTGACACCAAGTAGAAGGATGCCACCCACTTCTCCCTAGCTTGTTGGAACACCTGGAGAGAGAGAGGGCATGGGCTAGAGAGAAAAAAAAAAAAGAGGCAGCGTGGGCACAATAAGGGTGGCGACAAAGATGGGAGGAAGTGAGATGATCAGAGAAGTAAGGCTAGGGTCCTTTATATAGACAACATAAAGGTGTCCTAATCAAATTAGGATCCCTCCTCCTAATCATATTAGAAGTCCTAGCATAAATATACTTGGACTAAATAAATGGGGTGCCACCCAAAACTCACCCATACTCATACCCAATGCTAGACGTCTCATCATATGGGACCCAATAAAAAATCTCAAATCAGCCCACATGATTTCATAAATTCACTTCAAGGGTTCTTAATGAATAAAATCAAGAAACTCTTTCTTGATTTAATCTAAGACACAAATTAAGCATCCAATCATTGGAGGCCATTGAATTATATTCAATTAGGTTCAAATCAAGTATAGAAATTGGTTAATGCTTATGATATAAGCAAACCAACTATAAGATAAATTGGATTCACCTAGGTGCTAGCAAGATTAACACGAACCCAATAGGATTTCTCTAAATCTATATTAATTGATACTTCATAAGCCCAATTATAATTAATTAAGGTCTTCTCTCTTTATGTGTGATACCATAGGTTCAATTCTATCTGGTAGTAAGACATATCATGATCTCTATTATAGGCATTACTGAAATTTTTTTCAGTGGGTCGGAATAGTTTCACTCTAACTCGACAAAGATCGTTAATCCAAAATGATCCTATTGAGCTCTTACAATCTATCAGCGATATCTAACAATATATAGTGACAACCCAGCAAAATCAAAATAGAACCTCTAGGTGTAGTTAATGTATGATACAATCTAACCGACTAGATGGCAAGTCATGGATAAATCATCAAACCTCATCACCAGTCATATGATAGATCCAATCAGCTCAAGTCCAATAGTGATTTCAAATGAAAATTCTTTTTCATCAATCACACTGCTATGGCTATAGACTTGTAGACTTAGCTTCTCAAATCTCATAGGACTACTCTTCTCTATCAAGATCGATAGATCCCATATAGATGCACATGTTGCTCGCACAGCTTAACCAACTGAAGCCAACATCCACTATAAAAATTTTTGATCGAGTTAATATTTATGTGTAATCAAACTATAGCAGCCTTACTGTGAGCAACTGTGACACCGTAGGTCAAAAGATCAATCACACAAATATAGCATCAAGATAATCATTGAGGATCAAATAGAAATCCATATGATCTCTTATATGGTCACGCTCAGTACAAATTATTCTCTAATAATTATCCACACTTTCGCTCGATGTCTCTATACTGTAGATTAAAGACTTATCTATTTTGAAGGAAGCGAACCATGTGTCGGTTTATTTGGATGAATCATCATCTCCATAACTATTCTATGATCGAGAACAATTTACGAATCGATAATACATACCTCTAATTCTCAATACTTGAGAATATATATCGTAACATCAATTCTAAGGACTATTTAAAGATACATAATACTTGAATGGAAAATAAAAACTTACCCTTTATTGATTAAATAAATAGTTTAAGTATAAATATGTGTCATAGAATAAAAAATATATCCGTCAACAATTAGCTTCTAGGACATACATTTAGCAATCTCTCACTTGAACTAAAGTCAATTGGCCATTAATGTAAGCCCCATCTTCTCAAGGTGGGCTTCTATTTTGGACTGGCTCAACTACTTTGTTAGTGGGTCTGCCATGTTATCCATGGAGTTTATTCTTCGTACCTCGACATATTTCTTCTCAAGATGGTCGCATATGATATGGAACCACCATTCAATGTGTTTTGATTTTTGATAAAATTAGGACTCTTTAGCAAGTGCTATGGCTCCATTGTTATCACAGTACAATGGTATGGCATTCGATGTCATTACACCAAGTTTCACAATAAATTTTTTGAACCAGAAGCCTTCTTTTGTAGCATCTGAAGCGGTGACATACTCAGCCTCTGTGGTCGAATCTGTGATGATGCTCTGTTTGAAATACTTCTAGTTGACTGCACCATCATTGTATACGAACACATATCCCGATGTAGACTTTCTATCATCAGGATCTGACATGAAGTCCGAATCTATATAACTCTCAATCCGCAATTCAGATGCTCCTCCAAAGTTCAAGAACAAATCTTTAATTTTTTATAAGTACTTAAGAATATTTTTCACAGCTATCTAGTGCTCCTCGTCTGGATTCGACTGATACCTACTCATGACACTCACAGTAAGAACAATATCAGATCGAGTATATAGCATGGTGTACATGAGGCTCTCAATCATCGAAGCATAAGGGATCCTACTCATGCACTCGATCTCCTCAGAAGTGTTAAAACACATCATCTTAGAGAGTCAAATACCATGCCTAAGGGGTAGCAAATCTCTTTTAGAGTTTTTCATGCTAAACCGCTTCAACACCTTTTCTAATACAACTTTTGTGACAGACCAAATATCCTTCTAGATCTATCTCTATAAACCTTTATTCCAAATATATAGGATGCTTCTCCAAGGTCTTTCATGGAGAATTTCTTAGACAACCAAGCCTTGACCTAAGTCAGCATGGGAATATCATTCCTAATAAGGAGGATGTCATCGACGTACGGTACGAGGAAGATAAGTATGCTCCCACTGACCCTTTTATAAACACAAGATTCTTCTTTATTTTTGATAAAATCAAACAATTGATCGCATCATCAAAATAAAGATTCTAGCTCCAAGAAGCTTGCTTTAGTCCATAAATAGACCTTTGCAGCTTGCAGACTCAGTGATCACTATCACCAAACATAAAATCCAGAGGCTGCTTTATATAGATATCTTTCTCAAGATATTCATTTAGAAAAGTAGTTTTCACATCCATCTATCAAATTTCATAATCATAGTAAGCTGCAACAGCAAGAATGTGCGGATGAATTTCAGTATGGCTATGGTGAAAAAATATCATGATAGTTGTTGGGTATAAAATACCCACAGCCGAAGTCCTCAGCAGAATCAGCTCCAAGAGGGCTCCGCCCGGACTCCTACGGGAGTCGGACTCCACCCACGACTCCAACCTCAAGGGAGACTCCGCCCGGACTCCTACGGGAGCTGGGCTTCGTCGCCAACGTCAACCGTCGGTAAGATCCGTCCGGGCTCCTACGGGAGCCGGACTCCGCACCTGACTTTAATTGCAGGAGGACTCCGCCCGGACTCCTACGGGAATCGGGCTTCGATCGTAACATCAACTCCAGGAGGACTCCGACCGAACTCCTACGGGAGCCGGGCTCCGCCCACGACTCCAACCTCAAGGGGGACTCCGCCCGGACTCCTACGGGAGCCGGGCTTCATCGCCAACGTCAACCACCGGTAAGATCCGTCCGGGCTCCTACGGGAGCCGGACTCCGCACCTAACTTTAATTGCAGGAGGACTCCGCCCGGACTCCTACGAAAATCGGGCTCCGATCGCAACATCAACTCCAGGAGGGCTCCGCCCGGACTCCTACGGGAGCCGGGCTCCGCCCATGACTCCAACCCCAAGGGGGACCCCGCCCAGACTCCTACGGGAGCCGGGCTTCGTCGCCAACGTCAACCATCGGTAAGATCCGTCCGGGCTCCTACGGGAGCCGGACTTCGCACCTGACTTTAATTGCAGGAGGACTCTGCTCGGACTCCTACGGAAACCGGGCTCCGATCGCAACATCAACTCTAGGAGGGCTCCGCCCGGACTCCTACGGGAGCCGGGCTCCGCCCACGACTCCAACCCCAAGGGGGACCCCGCTCGGACTCCTACGGGAGCCGGGCTTCGTCGCCAACGTCAACCGCCGGTAAGATCCGTCTGGGCTCCTACGGGAACCGGACTCCGCACCTGACTTTAATTGCAGGAGGACTCCGCCCGGACTCCTACGGGAACCGGGCTCCGATCGCAACATCAACTCCAGGAGGACTCCGATCGGACTCCTACGGGAGCCGGACTCCACCCAAGACTCCAACCTCAAGGGGGACTCCGCCCGGACTCCTACGAGAGTCGGGCTTCGTCGCCAACATCAACCACCGGTAAGATCCGTCCGGGCTCCTACGGGAGCCAGACTCCGCACCTGACTTTAATTGCAGGAGGACTCCGCCCGGACTCCTACGGGAACCGGGCTCCGACCGCAACATCAACCCCAGGAGGGCTCCGCCCGGACTCCTACGGGAGCCGGACTCCATCGTCGGCTCCGACCGATGCCGAACTTCGGCCGACGGATCCGCATTCACAAGCGCGACGCCGCAACCGCCACGATCCCACTCCACTTCCTGCGGCAGATTCTGCGCAGCTCCATCACTCCCTGACAAGCCACAGTAACGATCACAACACTGCTCCACTTCCTGCGGTAGATTCCGCGCAGCTCCATCACTCCCTGGCAAGCCACGATAACGGCCACAACCCCGCTCCACTTCCTGAGATGGTTACCGCATGATTCTTCTATCCACTGACGAGTCACGACAACGAACGCCGCTCCACTTCCCACGGCAGGCCCCACGTGGCACACCCCGATGATAGCCACGGGTCCACCCCACTACTCTCTGCAACAAACTCCGCCTGACCCTGGGCAGCCCACTGCCAGACGGTTACAGATGTCGCTATCAGGCTACCGCCCCCTCTGCTTATAAAGGAAAAATCCCAGATACGTTATTCCATAAGCTCTCATCTTTCATCTAAAAACTCTGCTAAATTCTCCGTTCGAGCACTCCATTCTTGTTGAGGCAGAGAACTGACTTGAGCGTCGGAGGGTCTTGTCGGAGCAACCCCACCTCCGGTTTAGACTTTCTTTGCAGGTCCCGGTGGCGACCGCGACTTCCTCGACTCCAGCTTCTCCGGCGCAAGCGGATTTTTGCACCAACAGGATTGGCGCTAGAGGAAGGGGCCTGTGTCTTCGTAGTACCCTTGTTCTTGAAGGAGCGTTCGACGGAGCCACCCCCGATCGTCTCCTCTGACACCCACTCCTTGTTTCCCCCCACGGGATCCATACTTGATGCCTCCTCGCAAGGCGTCCACGCGACGGTCCACGACCTCCGTGGCCAGATCTCAGGCTCCGGCCTCCCCTCCTGTTTCTCAACCTCCTCCTCCTCCTCCGGCGACGGCGGTCGGTGCGGAGCAGTTTGACCTGCTGGCGCAGCAGGTCAGAGGCCTCACCGAGGCTGTGCAAGCTATGCAGCAGCAGCAGCCGCAGGCATCGGTACGCCCGAAAAGGGCATCCCCGGAACACCAGAATCCGGTGGCGGGGGCGGGCCACCTGGGCCAGCCGCCCCGTCCTTCCTGGGAAAATGATCCTGAGGGTAGAGAGCCCTCAATCGGACCACGACTCCACCCCTGGAAGATCCCTGCCCCCGTTCTGCCAGAGGACCCTCGAGACTCGAAGTCGAGAGGATTTCCTGGACCGGAGGCTCCAAGAGATGAACCGGCGGATCGAAGAACTCCGCCATGCACCCCCCGCTTATGGTGAGGATATTTGTATTGACCCTCCCTTCTCCCAAATGATCATGCAGGAATCGATCCCGCCAAACTTCAAGCTTCCCCAGTTCGAAAGCTACGACGGGACTTCGGACCCGATTGATCATCTGGAGGCCTTCCGGATGATGATGCTGCTTCATGGTGCTCCTGATGCCATTTTATGCCGGGCCTTCCCGTCCACCTTGAAGGGAGCGACGAGGAACTGGTACTCAACTTTGAAACCAGGTACCATCTTTTCCTTCGATCAAATGAGCCACCAATTTGTGGCCCATTTTATCATCAGCCGGCGCCCCCGGAAGGGTTCGGAGTCCCTCATCAACATCAAGCAAAGGGAAGGGGAGTCCATTCGGGCCTACATCAACCGCTTCAACATCACGGTGCTGGAGGTCCGGAACTTGGACCAATCAGTCGCAATGGCCGCCCTGAAGGGTGGCCTTCAGAAGAATGATCTTTTGTTCTCCCTGGAGAAGAAGTATCCTAGGGATTTTGCTGATTTGCTGGCCCGGGCCGAAGGATACGCCCGAGCGGAAGAAGCCTTCAAAATGAAGGATGAAGAGACGGCGAGGGAGCGGCAAGCGGGAGACTCGAGTAAGCCCGCAATTGAAAAAAGGCCAAAGGAAGCCCGGCTGCGTTCTCGATCCCCTCCTGGGCATAAGCGCGCCCATACTCCACCCCGGGCGTGCAGACAGAGAAGCCCGGATCGCGGGGTTCGGCGGGGTTCCCCACCAGGGAGATTCCACAACTACGCCCCCCTCAACGCCTCGAAGGCCCAGGTATTGATGGAGGTTAGGGAGCAGCTCCCTAGGCCGGAGAGGATGCGCACACATCCCGGGAAGCGCAACCCCAACAAGTTCTGCCTCTACCACCGCGACCACGGCCACGACACAGAGGAATGCATCCAGCTCCAGGACGAGATCGAGGAGCTCATTCGGCGAGGTCGACTCGACAGGTTCATCTGACGCAGGCCTGAGGGTAGAGGAGATCGGCCAAGGGCCCTTCCACAGCCTGAACCGCCAAGAAGGGAGGAGCAACCCGGGGACCGACCGCCCATCGGGACCATCGACTCCATCACCGGAGGGCCTCAAGGAGGAGCGGACCACCCGCGACCGTGGAACTCAAAAATCTGTAAATGTATCACTTACGATTTCACCTTGAATCTAAATTTTTTCTACTTGATGTACTCTTCCCATCCGGCATGGATTTATTACGACTGGATATGACCCCTCAAATGCTTGAAACAATGTTATGTTAGGAACGGGGGAGAACCCCATCCTAACATACCTAAAATGAAAGTCCGACTATCTCGAAATCAGATTGGGGGAGAGGCCTTACAACGCCCTAATGTGCCCCCACAGCCATGTCAGGAACAGGAGGAGAACCTCGTCCTGACATGAGCAAAGTCGAAGGCCCGGTTCTTTTAGACCGGATGGGGGGAGAGGCCTTATAGCGCCCTAATGTGCCCCCACAGCCATGTCAGGAACAGGAGGAGAACCTCGTCCTGACATGAGCAAAGTCAAAGGCCCGGTTCTTTTAGACCGGATGGGGGAGAGGCCTTACAGCGCCCTAATGTGCCCCCACAGTCATGTCAGGAACAGGAGGAGAACCTCATCCTGATATGAGCAAAGTCAAAGGTCCGGTTCTTTTAGACCGGATGGGGGGAGAGGCCTTACAGCGTCCTAATGTCCCCCACAGCCATGTCAGGAACAGGAGGAGAACCTCGTCCTGACATGAGCAAAGTCAAAGGCCCGGTTCTTTTAGATCGGATGGGGGGAGAGGCCTTACAGCACCCTAACGCGCCCCCACAGCCAAGCCAGGAACGGGAGGAGAACCTCGCCATGGCTCGAGCAAAGTGGAAGGCCCGGACTCCTACGGGAGCCGGACTCCATCCACGACGCTAAGGAAGACTCCACCCGGACTCCTACGGGAGCCGAGCTCCATCCACGACGCTAAGAAAGACTCCACCCGGACTCCTATGGGAGCCGGGCTCCGTACACGACGCCAAGGAAAACCCCACCCGGACTCCTACAGGAGCCGGGCTCCACCCGCGACTTCTGCAGCAAGGGCTGATGGTGGCGAAACCCGACCGCCCAACAAGATCGGATGAAAGGAAAAAGCCCCTCAGCGGTACCTCCTCGCTTCTATGCAACCCCGTGAAAAGCGGGGGGAGGGCCCTCACTCTGAGAAGAGGAGGAAAATTAAAAAGGAAGGATGACGAACTACACGGAACAGATGAAGGATGAACGCACCAAAAGACCTAAAGGACTTCGTCCCAACTGAAATGGGGAGTTCCTACCGAACACCCCCGGCCTCTAAAAAGACTTTCGACATCGGTTAGGAAGACAACGACATCTCGAAGTAATGCGGAGCCCGGACGGCCAAGCTCGGGCTTGCGGCCATGTACGACGAGAAAGGCGAGCTAACGCATCGACGACCGGGCACCCCCCAACGACGTCTACATCAGACAGGTCAAACGATAAGAAAAGTTCGGCGGACGGCAATTTAGTGCAACGCACGGACGAGGTAACACAGAACACCCTTTTCATTCCATTTTCGATATACATGCTACAAAGCCCGGAAGGCCAAGGAAAGAAAGGCAAAATGACAAAAAGGGAAGTAAATACATGAAAAGACAGAAAGACGAAAAGAGCTCTAAGGAGCCCTGCTCCCTCCGACCTAGAATTATCTACTCCATCCCTTAACCAGGACTGCCTTAGATTCTCAATTTCTTCTTCTAGCTCTTCCCTTTTCTGCAGCGCATCCTGGAGCACCCGACGAAGTCGCTGGCTCTCGACCTCCGCCTCTCGATGCCTCTTCCTCAAGACCTCGGATTCCGCCTCCGCATCTGCGACGGCCCGCTGCTCGTATGCCAGTTGGATCTTCAGTTGTTGGAGCTCAGCTGTCTTTTCCCGAGGGAGACAGAAATCCCCTCAATGGTGCCTCTTAGGGCTTGGAGCTCATCAGAATCTCGGGCGGAAGTAAGCTGTGCCCTACTAGCCAGCTGCCTCTGGAGACGGACGACTTCGTCGGCCGTCGCCCTGAATCTCCCTTTATATTCTTCCACCTGCCTGCGCCAGCTAGCCCGATGCACGTCGTGGCTCACCTCGGCATCCTGAAGCTGCTGCTGAAGGTCGGAGACCTTCTTCGACCACTCTGGTCACTGTCGACCCGGGCCAAGAGCCGGGATGAATTTCCTTCCAGCTGGCCGATCTTCCCCTTCGCAGCTGACAGTTCCACCTTGAGGGCGCTGATCCTGGCGGCCTGGGCCAAATTCGATCGCTGGCGCTCTTCTTGCATTCCTCGAGTTCCTTCGTGAAGTCCGCCTTCCTCCGGCTATACTCCATGATCCCCTTCACGTGGAGATTCCGAAAGTGGGTGGCCTCACGGTGGCTTCAGAATGACCTTCTCTCAATCTGCGGAGCTCGCCTTCCATCTTCTTTAACTTCTTTGTCAGGTGAAGGACTTCCTTCTTCAGCCGCTGGATCGTCGATTTCAGGGGACCCCAGGGGCAGGGGGAGTGCTTCTGCAGGACACTGCCATCGGAAGGCAAAAGCGTCAAAGCACGACTCATTGCAGGAAGAAGAACAGAGAGAAGGAGGGGGAAGGAGAAGCCGTCCGCAACAAGAAATTCAACTTTATTGATTGGATGATTTTTGAAGACAAACAGAAAAGAAAAATTACGATGAAATAAAGGTACAAGATCGGAGGTCTCAGACCTCGGGGGCGGGGGTTGGAGAACTCGACGTCCCCGGCAAGGGGGCTGCGACAGCAGTGGCGGCTGGCGAGGGACCGGTCTCGTCTTCAGACTCCTCGCCTAGGAAGCTGAGGTCGAGCTCTGGAAATTTTCTGGCCACCTTCTCTTGACAGAGCTCGAACCCCCTTATGAACGCTTCCTGGCCAAATTGGACCTTCAGGTCCCTCATCTCCGCGGAGGCCTTGAATTCCTCTACCGAAGGACTCTGGCCTCCGAGACCAGGACGAAATTTGCTCGGCCAGGTTGGCGACCTCGGCCTCCGCCTTTCTCGTCGATTCCTCCAAGGTCTGCCTCTCCTCCTCCCGGCTCGTTTCTCTCTTTTCAGGGCCTCCTGGAGGGCGACTACTTCGGCCGTCTTTGCTTGGAGGCGAGCAACCTCGGCCTGACAGCGTTCCTCCACCTGGAGGATGTCCCTCCTCGCACGGTTCACCGCCTCGATATAGGTGAGGAGCTGGTGCCCAATCTGCAAGGGCGGCTAGAGAATTAGAACAAAGGCCGAATAGCCATGTAAATGAAGATTCGCTTACCTCAAGGAAGGACCCCAAAGAGTCCCAGGCCCGCTGCTCAGGATCGGTGCGGTCGATCCTCTCAACGACGTCAGGCAGAATGCAACCGTCGATCAACCGCCTGATCAAGTCCCTATCATTGAAGGGATTCTCCGACCCCTCTTCGGAGCAGAGGGACTCGTCCGCAGCAGTTCGGCGGCTACTCGCCTGCGGGCCACCGATTTCCTTCTTTTCCTCTCGGCTATGGGCGCCTCCGTGGAGCGGACCCCCGAAATGGGGGCCCCAGTCGGCGGACTCCTCGAGGAGGCTCGGGGAGCCGTTGGCTCGGCATCCGAGGAATGTCGATGGTCGGGGCCACCTGGACGGGTGCAGCTAAGCTCGACTCCTCCGCCCTGGCCCTCTTCGTCGATCCGGAGGTCGCAGCACCCTTTCTCTTGTGGGCCCTAAGGCCCCTGACAAGCATCCGCGCTGCTTCGGCGTCCATTCCTAAAAAAAAAAAAAAAAAAAAAAAAGAGAAAAAAGAGAGAGAAAAGGAAAGAAGAAAAAGAAGCAAACCAATCAATCAAGAGTCAAAAAAAAAAAAAAGAAGAGAAGAAAGGGGAAGAAAGAAAGAAAGAAACAGAGGGAAAAAGAGAGAGAAGGAAGAAGAGGTAAAAAGAGAAAGGAAAAGGAGAAAGGCATGAAAAGAGAAGATAAGGTAAAAGATGAATACTCCTGGATCCTGGGGACTCAGGCTGATGTTGAAAAGAAATTGCTCCCTCAGAAGATTGGGAAGGGAAGGAGCGGAGTAAGCTAGAAGCTTCCGGGCAGCCTGGAGGTCATCCTCCCCAGGCTGGGGGCCCGACGGATAGAATCCCTCAGAGAGCCCCAAGGGGCAAGCCCAGTCTCAAGGTTGGGCAGTGGACGAAGAGATATTTCTCCTTCCAATTATGGATTGAAGAAGGGGCGCCTTTCAGCAACCCCTTCTTGCCGAACTGGGGGGAGAAGTACCACCAGTCCTTCGCCGAAGGATGGTGCTTGAAAGTATAGAAGTGCCTAAACAGGGAGAGGGATGGTTGGACCTCGACTACGTGGCAAAGGAGAGAAATCCTATCAAAAACCTAAAAGAATTTGGGGCCACGGAAGCCAAGGAGATGTCTAAGAAGCGGAAGAGGGCAACAACAAAGGAAGGAAGCGGAAGCCGGAGTCCGGCACGGAACGCTTCCTGGTACAGACAAAAATGACTAGATGGGGAGTGCTGGCCCGGTCAGAAGGGCCAGGCAGCTCCAGGTCGTACTCTGGAGGAACTCCATACTGAACCCTTATCAGAAGGAGTTCCTCCGAGGTCAGGGAACATGGAATGGCGCCCGGTGCAAAAATCGGGCGGAGCCCAGCCCCAGATGCAGGTTCGTCTATGGAGCAGGGGACCTGGGGGTTTGAGGCGGAAGAGCTCCCGAACTGCAGGGAGCGAAGAGCCGGACGACATTTCGGGTAGTTTCAAGGAGGGCTCTAAAGGTCCCTAAGAAGACGGACAGGATGGGGGACGAGAGGCCACAGGAAACTAACTCGGAGGGATGCAAAAAATAATGACAGAGAAGAAGTCCCTAGGCGGTGGGAAGAAGGTTGAAGGTGCTGGAACTAACCTATATCGCTCTGAGGGACCAGAGGGATGAAGACAGGGATGATTTGGAAGACACCTACGACTCGAGAAGATGCCCACTGAAACAGGGCTCTTGAAGAGAAGGCAGACACTGATAGAAACTCTGGAATGGAATAGGGCACCTAAAGGTGGGAGGACGGGTTTAAATAGACCCTGGGATCCGACGCCATAATGATCACGAATCCCCCCAAGCCAGTCCACACCCGGCACGTGTCCCACTCCCCCCGACGGGTGGCTAAAAGCGGCTGATGGATCAGCAGAGCCATTATGGCACCGTACCTGGGCCAGTGTACCGGCGAGAATTTCGAAGGGTCCCTTCGTATCGCCCCGATCCGAAAAGACTCCAGCACGCGCACATTTAATGCCAAAATATCTGGGGGCGGTAGTGCGCAGGATTCGAGGGGACGGTTTCGGCTGTGCCCATCTCTCTGTACTTCCTTCATTTGAAATTCAAACTCGAAAGTAGGGGGACTGGTGTTGGGTATAAAATACCCACAGCCGAAGTCCTCACAGAATCAGCTCCAGCAGGGCTCCGTCCGGACTCCTACGGGAACCGGGCTCCGCCCACGACTCCAACCTCAAGGGGGACTACGCCCGACTCCTACGGGAGCCGGGCTTCATCGCCAACGTCAACCGCCGGTAAGATCCGTCCGGGCTCCTACGGGAGCCGGACTCCGCACCTGACTTTAATTGCAGGAGGACTCCGCCCGGACTCCTACGGGAACCGGGCTCCGATCGCAACATCAACTCCAGGAGGACTCCGATCGGACTCTTACGGGAGTCGGACTCCGCCCATGACTCCAACCTCAAGGGGACTCCGCCCGGACTCCTACGGGAGCCGGGCTTCGTCGCCAACGTCAACCGCCGGTAAGATCCGTCCGGGCTCCTACGGGAGCCAGACTCCGCACCTGACTTTAATTGCAGGAGGACTCCGCTCGGACTCCTACGGGAACCGGGCTCCGATCGCAACATCAACTCTAGGAGGGCTCCGCCCGGACTCCTACGGGAGCCGGGCTCCGCCCATGACTCCAACCCCAAGGGGGACCCCGCCCAGACTCCTACGGGAGCCGGGCTTCGTCGCCAACATCAACCGCCGGTAAGATCCGTCCGGGCTCCTACGGGAGCCGGACTCCGCACCTGACTTTAATTGCAGGAGGACTCCGCCCGGACTCCTACGGGAATCGGGCTCCGATCGCAACATCAACTCCAGGAGGACTCCGACCGGACTCCTACAGGAGCCGGGCTCCGCCCACGACTCCAACCTCAAGGGGGACTCCGCCCGGACTCCTACGGGAGCCGGGCTTCATCTTCAACGTCAACTGCCGGTAAGATCTGTCTGGGCTCCTACGGGAGCCGGACTCCGCACCTGACTTTAATTGCAGGAGGACTCCGCCCGAACTCCTATGGGAATCGGGCTCCGACCGCAACATCAACCCCAGGAGGGCTCCGCCCGGACTCCTACAGGAGCCGGACTCCATCGTCGGCTCCGACTGGTGCCGAACTTCGGCCGACGGATCTGCATTCACAAGCGCGACGCCGCAACCGCCACGATCCCGCTCCACTTCCTGCGGCAGATTCTGCGTAGCTCCATCACTCCCTGACAAGCCGCAGTAACGATCATAGCACTGCTCCACTTCCTGCGGCAGATTTCGCGCAGCTCCATCACTCCCTGACAAGCCGTAGTAACGATCACAGCACTGCTCCACTTCCTGCGGCAGATTCCGCGCTGCTCCATCACTCCCTGGCAAGCCACGATAACGATCACAACCCCGCTCCACTTCCTGAGACGGTTACCGCGCGATTCTTCCATCCACTGGCGAGTCGCGACAACGGACGCCGCTCCACTTCCCGCGGCAGGCCCCACGTGGTACACCCCATGATAGCCACGGGTCCACCCCACTACTCTCTGCAACAAACTCCACCTGACCCTGGGCAGCCGCTGCAGACGGTTACAGATGTCGCTATCAGGCTACCGCCCCCTCCGCCTATAAAGGGAAAACCCCAGATACGTTATTCCATAAGCTCTCATCTTTCATCTAAAAACTCTGCTAAATTCTCCGTTCGAGCACTCCATTCTTGTTGAGGCAGAGAACTGACTTGAGCGTCGGAGGGTCTTGCCGGAGCAACCCCACCTCCGATTTAGACTTCCTTTGCAGGTCCCGGCGGCGACCGCGACTTCCTCGACTCCAGCTTCTCCGGCGCAAGCGGATTTTTGCACCAACAATAGTTAATGTCTTCGTGCTTACTATAACTCTTCGCCACCAGTCTTGCCTTATAGGTCTCTACCTTACCATCAGTATCTATTTTTCTTTTATAGATCCATTTACATCCAATAAAAATAATTTTCTCCAATGGTCCACTAAGAACCATACCTGATTGAGTGTATTGAGTCAATATCTGACTTCATTGCATCTAACTATTTCTCAAAATTGATGTCAGACATCATCTCGTCAAAAGTACTAGGATCATCATCATGACCCCCATCTCTCACAAGGAATGCTTTCTCTACATCCTCTTTCAATATACCCATGTATCTTTCAGGAGGATGGAAGATTCTACCTGTTATACAGATGGAAGTGGAATATTAACTACTAGCTCATCATTGATGAATTTCTGAGGATCTATAGCTCATCGCTCTTTAAAGATATTCTCATCAAGCTCAATTAACCTTCCACTACCACCATTCTAGATAAACTATTTTTTTAAGAATGTGGCATTAAGACTCACAATACGTTGTGGTCATATGGAAAGTAAAAATAGTATCCGATAGATTCTTTGGGATACCCTATAAATGAGCTACAACTGATCTATCCTCTAACTTGTCAGGTTCTATTTTTTAACATAGGCTGGAATTCTCAAGTCTTAAGGCAACTCAGACTCGGCTTCTTACCATACCATATCTTATATGGTGTAGTAGGAACAAACTTAGAAGGAACCCTATTTAAAATATGTATTGCGGTAAGGCATGTCCCTAAAGATATATGGATATTAGTGAAGCTCATCATGGATCGGACCATATTTAATAGAGTCCTATTTCTCTTTCGGATATCCCATTGAGTTGAGGCATACCGAAAGAAGTCTATTGAGAGACTATGCCATTCTTCTTAAGATATTTCAAAAATTCAGTACTTAGATATTTTTTTCCTCAATCAGATTGTAGGACTTTGATGAGTTTATCTATTTGCTTCTCTACCTCTTGCCTGAATTCTCTAAACCTTTTAAAGACTTCAGATTTGTGTTTCATAAGAAACACATACCCATACTGTGACAAATCATCAATAAAGATAATGAAGTAGCTATAACCACCCCTGACTTGCACATCAAATGACCACACACATCGGTGTGTACCAGGCTAGTAACTCAGTAGCCCTTTCTCCTTGTTCCACAAAGGGTAACCTAGCCATTTTTCCTCGAAGACATGATTACAAATCAAAATCGACTCAGATTTAACTAAATCAAGGATCCCATCCTTTTTCAGTTTGTTTATCATGTTCTCTCCAATATGGCTAAGCCTATGGTGCCACAAGTACTTATGGCTAAACTCATCTCTGGGTCTTTTTTGGCCTACGACACTCACTACTTATTCATTTAAGTTTATATTAGCATTAACATACAAGTGATAAAGACTATCAATCAAAAGATCAGATGCAACTAATATATTTATAAATAAATGAAACAAAAATCTTTATTGAATTGAAAAATAAATCCATCTTGTGCTAGTATAAAGACCGAAATCAAATTTCGGCTAGCTACAGGAACAAAATAATAGTCTTTTAAATCTAATCTAAAGTTTGATGATAATCGAAGAGGATAGGTTCTAACAACTTCTGTAGTAATTTTTGCTCCATTGTCGATCCAAAGGGTCATGTCATCTTCCCTCAACCTTTTACTTTCTATTAGATCCTGCATTGAAGTATATATATGAGCACTAGAATCAGAGTCTAAAATCTAACTAGAAGTAGAAGAAACCATTACGTTAGATTCTATTATGAGTATACCTTCAGAAGGTTGATCATCCTTTTTTATCTTCAAGCTCTCCAGGTAAGACGGACAATTTCTCCTCCAGTGGCCGTCGAGTTGCAGTGAAAATACTTTTTTTTCTCCATAGCTTTCTTCGGAGTATCCTTTTTAGAATTGCTCTCCTTCTTCTACTTCTTTGCAGGCTTATTCTTTTTCTTTCCTTGAGACTTTCTTTTGGAAGGTGCCCGTTCAACAGTAAGAATAGAGTCTCTTGAATTTTTAAGGTACCCTCAGCAGTGACCAGCATATTGACCAACTCGGATAAGTTATAGTCCAATTTGTTCATATGGTAGTTTACAGTAAACTGTTCAAACGAACTAATTAAGGATTGGAGGACCAAATCGACTTTTAATTCCCTCTGCATATTAAGCTCGAGCTTCTCAAGCTTTTCTAGATCCCTGATCATTATCATACAATGATCATGGATTGACTGCCTGTCGACATCTTCATATTGAACAATCGCTTGGATAATTTGAAATGCACGGTCCAACTCTGCTCACCGTACAATTCTTGTAGATGAGTGATCATGGTATGGACAGTGGGCATATGCTCATATTGGCTCTACAACTCATTTGACATGGAAGCCAGAACATAGCACTTCACTTTAAGGTCATCATTCGTCTACTTGTCTAGAGCAGCTCTTTGCTCTATCATAAGATAGGCTGGTAAGGTTGGGGCATCCTGGTTGAGTATAAAACTAATCTTTTCAGATGTCAGGACTATCCGAAGATTTCTAAGCCAGTTCTTATAATTTGTACCGATCAATCGGTTGGTTTCAAGGATGCGGGCTAGTGGATTAGAGGCTGACATTGTTTATCTGTGAGAGTAGAAATTTTAGTTAGATATTTATACTTAAAATTTATATTTGTTCTAAAAATTTTTAGATGCAAATGGACTCCCACTATTTTTTTTCAGATTCCAACACTCTCCAGATGGAAAGCAAAAATTTGACGTGATCAATGCAAGTTTCTAGTGGGTATTGTGGTCCCACCAATACTGTGCACTTCACCTAATATTATTGGTGATACGCGCACCGATGCATAGGTAACTCTTTGCCTAGATGCTTCTTTAAGCATATGCAGTGACTTGGTCTCTAAGTCAAAAAAGCTCAGATAACACATATTGCTCCACTCTTTAGTTAAGCCTGACCTACCGTTCATAAGTAGGTATGAAGTCATCATTGAGTCCCTCAGATAACACATATTAGGTCCAACCCCATCTTCACCTTGGAGCAACTCTTTGCTCGTAGAATGGTTGCATATCTTCAATGCAATTGAATCACTGTAACCAGTTGAGAACAGTCAACGCCAGTACCATGCCCGTACTTCTACAATGATGAAAGACCATAAGGCTTAATATTAATTAGAAAAGTTTAGGTTAGGCTCATCTAATCAGTCATCATATGACCGATGTAATTGATATGGGCTAAACCAAAATGCCTTAGCAACTAATGAACCCAATCATCTAATTGGTCAGATAAGTGAGACCGACGGGAGGATACGTCATTAACTTATCGTAGATAAAATTATCTAAGTAAGTAGCCTCTCAATTAAAAATCACTGATCGAGACTTGCCTTAGACACTAAATGACTTATTGATTTCAATTAGTCAGCTTAGGTGAATCGAATTCAAGCCATAAAATCGGATTAGGTCCTTAGGTTGGGGTTTAATCAATTCAATCTACAATACCTATAAAATTATAAGCCCAATTGATCTAATCCAAATCAATACTTGACTTAGTTTGATCAATAGCTACATCGATTTCAACCCAATATGATCCAATTTTAACTTAAGATGTAATTCATTGTCCTAATGCAAAGCTACCCATACCCAACAATTTATACACTCACTAATTTCAGATCATTGAAATAAATTTCAAATCTAAATTCATTGCATAAAAAGTAATTTTTTGATTCTCAAAATACTTTCAGAATATGCATGCAATCATATATCATGTATATAAAAAATTTTATATTTTCATAAATCAATTTTAGATCTAAACATACCATGTATATCATATATACAAAAAATTCAGATCACAAAGATTTAATTTCTAACCTATGTATGCTTTCATATATCATATATATAAATAAAATTTAAATCTAAAATACTTTTTAGAACTGAACATAAATATATACATCTCATATATAAATTAAAATCAAAATTTTAAAAATAATTTTTAAAATTTTCATGCTATTTTCATACAGATGAAATGTGGCTCTGATACAACTGTTTGATTTTCTACAGATGCTAGTGTATGTGGATTTCAAAATTTTTTTAAATTTAAAATATAGTAAAAAAATTTGATTGAAATATTTTTAATCTAAGCATGTATTCATCATATGAAAGTATCTATAGATCTAGTTCATATACTAAAATTAATATAAATTGATTTTAGGATAAATAAATGAAAGTCTATAATCAAATCACATACCTGAATCGCTTTTCCTTTACTTCAAACCTGTAACTGGGGTTGAATCCAATTCAATCTCTGGATCTTAGATTGATCAGGCTCTGAATCGGTAGCACAAGCATCCTGCCTCTATGAGTATTCACAGGGCTGACCTCAATTATTTTTTCTTGGATCCTGCTTGCCTGAACCAAAAGCCTGAATAGGCTTGAACCAAGCCTGAATAGGCTTGAAATTATGAACCTTTTTTATCTTTCTTTCTTGATTCTTGAAAAAATCAAGAACCTTTCTTGATCCCTCAATTAATCAAGAAGAATAACAACTAAGAAGTGGTTGTAACTAACTCTCAACAACTTGAGAGGAAGAGATGAAACTACCTAAAACTTGGCGCCAACCAATTTACACCAAGTAGAAGGATGCCGCCCACTTCTCCCTAGTTCCAACAAGGGGAGCTTGGGAGAGAGGGCATGGGCTAGAGAGAGAAAAAGAGGAGGGGGCGTGGGCACATAAGGGTGGTAGCAAAGATGGGAGGAAGTGAGATGATCAGAGAAGTAAAGTTAGGATCCTTTATATAGACAATATAAGGATGTCCTAATCAAATTAGGATCCCTCCTCCTAATCATATTAGAAGTCCTAGCTTCAATATACTGGGACCAAATAAATGGGGCACCACCCAAAACTCACCCATACTCACACCCAATGCTAGGTGTCCCATCATATGAGACCCAATAAAAAGTCTCTAATCAGTCCATATGATTTCATAAATTCACTTCAAGGATTCTTAATGAATAAAATCAAGAAACTCCTTCTTGATTTAATCCAAGCCATAAATTAAACATCCAACTATTGCAGGCCATTAAATCATATTCAATTAGGTTCAAATCAAGTGTAGGAATTAGTTAATCCTTATCATATAAGCAAATTAACTACAAGAAAATTGGGTTCATCTAGGTGCTAGTAAAGTTAACATGAACCCAATAGGATTTCTCTAAATCCATATTAATTGATGCTTCATAAGATCAATTATAATTAATTAAGATATTTTTTTTTATGTGGGATCCCATAGGTTTGATTCTATCTGGTAGTGAGATATACCATGATCTCTATCATAGGCATCACTGAAACTACTTTTAGTGGGTAGGAACACTCGACAAAAATTATTGATCCAAAACGATCCTATTGAGCTCTCACAATCCACTAGTGACATCTAGCAATATGTAGTGGCAATCCAGCAAAATCGAAATAGAATCTCTAGGTGTAGTTAATGTATGACATAGTCCCTCTATCATGAGTCCCAACTAGATGGCAGGTCATGGATAAATCGTCAAACCTCATCATCAGTCATATGATAGATCCGATCAGCTCAAGTCCAATAGTGATTTTAAATAAAAAATTTTTCTATCAATCACACTACTATGGTCATAGACTTGTGACTCAGCTTCTTAAATCTCATAGGCTACTCCTCTCCATCAAGGTCGATAGATCCCATATAGATGCACACGTTGCTCGCACAGCTTAACCAACTGAAGCCAACATTCACTATAAAAATTTATGATCGAGTTAATATTTATGTGTAGTCAAACTACAGCAGTCTTACTATGAGCAACTGTGACACCGTAGATCAAAAGATCAATCATACAACTACAGCATCGAGATAATCACTGAAAATTAAATAGAAATCTATATGATCTCTCATATGGTCACGCTCAGTACAAGTTATTTTCTAACAATTATCAATATTTTTCATTCAGTGTCTTTACATTATAGATTAGAGACTCATCCATCTCGAAGGAAGCGAATCATGTACTGATTTTTCTGAATGAATCATCGTCCCCATGACTATTCTATGACTGAGAGCAATTTACGAATTGATCATATATGCCTCTAATTCTTGATACTTAAGAATATGTATTGTAACATCAATTCTAAGGATATTTCAAGGACACATAATATTTGAATAGAAAATAAAAATTTGTCCTTTATTGATTGAATCAATAGTTTAAGTACCAAGATGTGTTATAGATCAAAAAATATGTCAGCCAATAATTGACTTTTAGGACATACATCTAACAATAATATCATCAAAACTCTTTTTGATGGATTGGAATGACTCTAATTCTGTCCATCAAGGATCATCAATCATCAAGATGATGCTCGACGAGTCTCACAATCCATCAATAACATCTAGCAATATATAGTGACAATCTAGCAGAATAAAATATTAAATATTTAAATATAGTTACCGTATGATTCGATCTTTCTATCATGAGTCCCGACAAGACGAAGGTCATGGATGACTCGTGAACCTCATCGCTTCTCATATATAATATTTAATCGACTCGAGTTCATATATGAAATCTTTTGCAAACTTTTTTCATCATTTACTCTACCATGATTATAGTCTTCTAAACTCAGTCATATAAATAATATAGAACTACTCATTTTCTATCAAGGTTGATAGATCCCATCTAGGTGCATACCCTACTCCTATAGTGAACCTACTGAAGCCAACATCCACTACAAGGACCCACATAGTTAGAAACTATATTTTTATATAGTCAAACTGCAGCAATTTCATTGTGAGCAGATGAGGCACCACAGATTTGAGAACTACTCACATCTCTACAGTATCAAGTATGTCATTGATGAGTGGATAGACATCCATATGACTACTTATATAGATCACACTTGGTACTATTATTCTCTAACAATCACCTACACTCTCATTCTAGTATCCCCACACTATAGATTCGAGACTCATCTATCCAGAGAAAAGTAATCCATGCACCAATCTAAGCAGATCAATCACCATCTTCATAATGATCCATCGATCAGAAGTATTTAAAAATTAATCACTAATAACACATGTCTCAAATTTTTAATTTTTGAGAATATGTATCATCATCCTATTAATTCTTTGGATGATTCATAGACATGACTCTACAAGAATAAAAATAATCTTATTTATTTTATTCAATTATAAAATTATGCCACTAGAAAGGTTACACATGTCTGCTAACTTGATTTCTAGGGCATACATCTAATAGCAATTTAGAAAAAAGTTTAGAAAAGATTTAGTGTTCTTGGCTTAACTTCTACATTGATTAGTACTAATACCCCAATGCAATATCTCACTCACGCTCTACTGAATATCAATGATCTTTTTAAAAATTATCTTATGAAATTCGAAACTCTAAGCTAAACAGTACTGAGCTCTAAATCCTTTCTTTACTCGAGGATGAGCAAAGTTCAAGTTGGAGGGTGTGATCAATACATGAAATAGGATATTAGAAGTATTAAATTTTATGTTATTTAATTTATATTAGTTTGAATTTGATGCTTCATAATCACTTTTGCAGGTAATTAGTAGATTGGGTCCATTCAAGTTAATTCAAAATGATTTTGACCCAAGCATGATGGCTAAAAGAAACCACATCAAGGGGAGGAAGATCATCTAAGAGTTTAGAAGCAACATCTCCAATCCAAGGGCTATAATTCATGATGTAATCCTCAAGAACAAGAAATCCTAGGTGCTACATCAAATCAAGGGCCAAGAATCAATCAATTGAAGATCCAATGGCCACATTTCAAGGCATCCTAATCAATTGATTAGAAGAAGAATTTGAGCCATCATCCAATCTAATAAAAAAAGGAACATTATCAAGGCAAAAAGGGAATGTTTTTTTTAGTTGAAGCATGGCGTGCGGGTTTGTGCCCTCGCTGCTATGCATGGAAGCTAACGAGGATGCATATGCGACGCAGAAAGAAGGAAAAGGCATGGTGTGGACCCACAAAGTGCTACATGTGTGGCACGAAATATGGACTCACAGGGTGGCTGTATGCAGAAGATCAAAAAGAAAGAAAGAAGGACGGGCATGGCAATAAGGAAAATGAAGAAAGTCTTTTAGGGAGAAGAAATGCGGGCGTGCGAAAAGGAAAAGAAGTCATGCTTGCTGGTTGCAGAAAGCTAAAGGATATACATGAGATTTAGTAAAAGAAATTATTTCTTTTGGAAAATTTGTTTATAGAGAGAATGAGAGGCATGGGTAGCTTGGTTTTGGGGGGATTTTTGGAGCTTTATTTAAAGGAGGCCATGGCCCTAAAGAGAGGACATACACCCCCTTTTGGGGGATCATCTCCTAAGCCCCCACAAGATGCCTTCCCCCTCTTTTTCTCTCTCTTCTTCATGCCCAAAAAATCTAGGAGAGGTCCTAACCTTAGCAACCCCTCCTCTTCTTCCTTGTCACCACCATACTCCTCCATAGATCCCTTCTTCACATTCCAAAAAAATTATGGGAGATACTAACCGTAACATTTTTTTCACCAAATCTAAGAGATGTCCTAATCCTAGTACTGCAATCCTTCTTCTCCATTATCTCCATACTTCATCTCTCTTTCTTCCTTGGAGTCCTTAGACCAAGCCTTCCAGCCATCTTGCCACTGTCTGCATGGAAGAAGATGAAGGATTCAAGGAAGCACACCTACCATCGGGCATAGTTAGAATATACAACTTGGAGTTAATTATCTTGTATCACACTTTTATCTTTTTTTTATATATGCTTTATTAGATTAATAAAAAAAAAATTTATTACAATTCCCTTATCTCGTTATTAGTTTCTCTCAATCTATTTTTTTCTTTTTCATTTTTGAAGCAATCAGACTTAGATCTCTGAGGATACAATCCTGACTCACCCTATTTACATAGTAGTAAGTAGGTTAATTTTGGTGCACTATGACATGTATCACTCTTCCTCTTTCTTGAGAAGAAAAGAAGAAGAAATTAGATTTGATTTGAATGGAGAAAGATCTACAAGAGAGCTAGCACCTTAGTGATCTTTAGAGTCTCCTGATCAAGATCAACCCTGTGTGGATACCTTTAGATGCCGAATGCTTGTGTGGCTCTAAGAAACCTCAAGAGATATCTAAAATTTTCAGATCATGATGAAGATCTACCCACGCAAAGATAAAATTTTAGATTTTAATTAAATAGATCTAAATCTTGTGTATGTAATGATTTCTAGATATGAGATATGATCTCTATGCATGCTAATTAGATTGGATCTAATTAGATTTAAATTATTTAATTAAATTTGAAATCATTTATTTCACTGTGCATATAAATAAAATTTTTAAATTCAGCATGCATACAAATCGCCATGAGATGGCATTCCCTTTAGAAACTTGATGACTTTTTCAAAGAGAGTGGAGTCATGATGATCTAAATTATAAAAATACATTTCTTTATCTACTACAGAGGACGAATATATTATAATTATAAAAATTTACAAAAAATTTTATGAATGAAATTTTTTTATAGGAGTTGAGCCTAGAACAAGAGAAGTATATACTTTATTGTTATAGTCAAAGCATTATCCATCTTTCAAAGAATACAATATTTTATTCAAGATCTAAGCATATTGATGTGAGATATCATTGAGTTCTGGATGCTTTGGAGATGAAGTTGTTTTATCTTGAAAAAATCCATACCGATGATAATGGATCAAATATGATAACTAAAATCTTGTTTATGAAAAAATTAATTACTTGTAAAGAAAAAATGGGCTTCGTGGAACCTCCCACATGAGTTGGAAGGGGGAAATTTTTGGGTGGTCCTTCCTCATGTGGAACTACACCTCTTTCAAATAAAAAAAGGGAGAGTCCAATTAGGACTCTATTCATTGGGCCTATTTAATTGGGGCAACGAAGTGGTTATGTAGTGCATGAAAGCTAGGAGAGATGCAGAAATCAGTGCGGAAGAAACTAGTGCAGCATGGAAAAGAAAGAGGCCGCGGCAATAGGGAAAGAAGAAAAATAAAGAAAAAAGAGTGTTGCTTTGTCAGATGATCGGATGGCTGATCGTATTTTTATTATGATAAAATTTTAGCATGTTGTTTCTAACATCGAATACTATAAGTTAAATGATTTTAATCTTTGAAAAGGCTTATCCATTAGTTGTTTTGAGTATCTATATTTTTGGTGAGATCTGTCCTATTTATTATTGAAATCCACTTTATTGGCGATGATTGTTTTTATTGTGAAAATTAAGATTTATTCTTGATGATCATATATTTGTGTAATCTCTAGTTGATCTAAAGAAGATCTAAAATAATCCCATGATTCTAAATAGTAGAAGATTCATGTCAAAATTATAGTGTCTCATTTTATTGATTACTTATTTATTTTTATTTATTAATTGCCTGAATAGATTGTAGAGATTATTGTTGCTCTACGATATCCTATTTAATTTGTACAAAGGGGAAAAAGAAGTTTGGATATTATTATCCGTGATTGTAGTTTTTCCAAATACATATATAGTAGAGAAATGTGGCAAAACAAAGATCGATTTGACTTGGTATTTGATGATGTGAGTTAGCAAAGACCTATGTGTGGATTATAGATGAGATCACTTGTCACCAAGAATAAGTTTTCATGGATGGTGTTGCTTCTTGAATTGATTTTGATGATTACAAAGTATTTGAGGGGGTTACTAATGATTTTGGCTTAGAAAAAGATTTATTGTATTTTAAGGGCAAAATCATAATTTTATCAAGTTCTGATTCAGAAGCCTCAAGAGCAAGAGCAGAAGATTTATAATCTATTGGAGGCAATTTTAATATTTTTGGATATGTATTTTGAAAAAAAATCATATTTACATATTTGAGTCAACCCCATGAGTCGACTCATGGCAAAAGGAGCTGAACGGCACGTTATTTTTAGCTGGCACACCCAATTGAGTCGATCTCATGAGTCGACCCCTGTGCATGAGTCGACCCTATGAGTCGACCTCTGTTGCTGTGCAAGCCAAAGATACAGAACTGTCAATTTCTGTTCTGTGCCATATGAGCTGACCCCATAAGTCGACCTCTGTGCATGAGTCGACCCCATGAGTCGATCCCTGTATATGAGTCGACCCTATGAGTTGACCCCTGTGATGGAAAAATCTGCAATGGCTAATTTTTAGTTATTTTGGCTGCATTTAATATTCATTTAATGTGCTCTAACGGCTCTATTTCAGTCTAGATTACTCTTCACCATCATTTAAAGTTATAAAAGGTACTTAAAGGAGGGAATCAACAAAATTTTTAAAAGATTCTTCAAGTATTCATTTCAACCTTAAGCAAGAGCCCTCTTAAAGTTAAAGAAGCTTTTATTTCAAGTTCACCAACCCCTCAAGAGCTCATTCAAATCTTCAACCACCTTGAGAGAAATTAGAAAAGCTTGCTTCTCTTTGTGTAAAGTATATTTAAAGCTTTATTTGCTCATTAAAGGAGCTATATCTGTATTTCCATGTGATTAACTGTAATACTCTATTTTTGAGTTGATTTTTTATTTTGGAAGATTTCAAAACGTGAAAAGATTGATCCGAACCTTGAATCGGATTGTATTGGGTTAGCTTGTACCCAAGAAATAAGTGTTCTAGCTTGAAATAGCTAGAGTCGGAGGTTCCGACGTTGTATTCAGTTTGAATACGATTTAGTAGATTTAGATTCTCAAGTAGAAGCTTGGGGAGTGAACGTAGGTGCAAGGTTGGCCGAACCACTATAAATCTTTTTGTTTGTATTGTGCTTACTTGCTCTCCTTTTAAATTTTTTATCTTCTTGCATTCTTGCATCCAACTTCTATACATTGCATAAATTTTACTCTCCACATTTATTCTGCTCATTGTTAAATAATCCTCATAGTTGTAAGTTAATTTTAGATTTTTAAAAAATCTAATTCACCCCCCCTCTTGTGTTGCATAGCTGGGCAACAAGTGGTATTAGAGCTCGATGCTCTAGCTCTACTTTGATTTAACCATCAAAGAGCTAAAGATCTATGGCAACTCATGTTGGTGCTTCACTAGCTGAGGGGCAGTCCACCAACCGACCTCCACTCTTCAATAGGTCAAACTATACCTATTAGAAAGTTCGGATGAAAATTTTTATTCAAGTACTTGACTATGATATGTAGAGTATCATAGTAAATAGACCACACAACCCACTAGAATAATTGATGGTGTGGAATCAATCAAATTCGAAAAAGAATGGGATGAGGTTGATAAGAAAATGACTCAACTAAATGCTAAAGCCATGAAGGTTTGTATTGTTCTCTAGATGCTAATGAATTCAATCGTATTTCAACATGCATGTCAGCTAAGAAAATATGGAATAGATTAGAAGTAACTCATGAAAGAACTAATCAAGTGAAGGAATCTAAAATCAACATGCTTATGCATAAATATGAACTTTTTAAAATGGAATATGATGAATCAATAACTGAGATATTTACTCATTTTACTGATATTATTAATGATCTAAAAAGTCTTGATAAGTCTTATTCTAACAGTGATCTCGTAAGAAAGATTCTTAGATCTTTACCAAGGACTTGGGAGGCCAAAGTGACCACAATCTAAGAAGCCAAAGATCTGAATATCTTATCCTTAGAGGAGCTTCTAGGATCACTGATGACTCACGAGATAAGCATGAAATAATACCAAGAAGAAGATGTCAAAAAGAAGAGGATAATTATCCTCAAATCTACTGCTCAACTTGATAAGAATTCGATGATACAAAAAATGAAGAGCAGGATGAAGAAATGACCCTCATTACTAGAAGGTTTAAAAAGTTTTTGAAGAAAAAAAAATAAGAAATGAGGAAGAGGCCACCTACAAAAGGAGAATATAGCAAAGAGAAGGATAAGGAGCAACCCTTATTTGTTATGAATGCAAAAATTGGGATACTTTAAGTCTGAATGCTCATAACTGAAGAAGGATCCGAAGAAGTACAAGAAGAAGACCATAATGGCTACATAGAGCAGAAGTGATGAGTCAAGTTTCGAAGAAGAAGACTCAAATGAACAAGCCAACTTGTCCTTATGGCACATAAAAATGAGGTAAATACTGAAACTCCTATTGACTTTACCTTTGAAGAACTTCATAAAGCATTTTATGACCTAATTGATAACTAAAGAAGCTAGGGGTAAAGAACAAAGAATTAAAATTAAAGAATCAATTTTTATTAAAAGAAAATGAGAATATTTCAAATGAAAAATTAATCCTATCTCAAAAAAATCTGAACTTAAAAATTGAGATTGCCAAGTTAAAACTAATGGTTGAGAAGTTCACTTTAAGTTCAAATAAGCTTTATATGATACTTGATAATCAAAAGCCATTTATGATAAAGTCAGTCTTGGATATAATCCTTTAAAGAAATAAAAATTTTTGAAAAATATCTTTGTAAACTCATCATACAATAATTTTCAAATATAACTTACTTTAAATGTGGTAAAGTAGGACACAAATCCTATTCATATTTTTCCAACAAATCTGAAAATTCCAATGTAAAGAAAATATGGGTTTTAAAAGAAACCATTATGACTAACCAAAAAAGATCCAAAAAAATTTAAATACCTAAAGTCAAAACTTGATTCTTGTGTATAGGTGTGTCTTGCATCCCCAGAAGCAAACCAGAGATGGTATCTTGATAGTGGGTGCTCAAGACACATGACTGATGATGAATCCCAATTCATCACACTTGATGCTAAAAATGGAGGGATGGTCACCTTTGGAGACAATGGCAAAGGAAAGATCATCGGTATAGGTAACATTGGTATCACTCCCTCCAAGTATATTGAAAATATTTTATTAGTAGATGGTTTAAAACATAATTTATTAAGCATTAGTCAATTTTGTGATAAAAGATATAAAGTCATTTTTGAATCTTCAGTTTACATAATAACTAGTCCTATTAATAAAGGCATTAAATTTGTTGGGCATAGACATGGTAATGTTTATATGGTAGATTTGAATGATCTTTTCAAAATAAACATGCAATGCCTAGTAGCCTTGAATATCAAGATTAATGAGACTAGTTGGCTTTGGCATCGTAGGCTTGCACATATTAGCATGCATTCACTTTCAAAACTTATTAAAAAGGAATTGGTTATCGGCTTACCCAAATTGAATTTCGAAAAGGATAGAATTTGTGATGCATGCCAAATGGGTAAACAAACACGAGTCTCATTCAAATCTAAAAATATTGTTTCAACTTCTAGCCATTAGAACTATTGCACATGGATTTATTTGGATCCACTAGAACTACTAGTCTAGGTGGAAAACGATATGATTTTATAATTATTGATAATTTTTCTCGTTTTACATGGGTCTTCTTTTTGGCACATAAGGATAAAACTTTTCATGTTTTCTCAAAATTTTATTGAAAAGTTACAAATGAAAAAGATTTTTTAATTTAAAATATTCGAAGTGATCATGGAACCGAATTTGAAAATCAAAATTTTGAAAAGTTTTGTGATGAAAAAGGTATTGACCATAACTTTTCAGCTCCTAGGACACCCCAACAAAATGAGATAGTAGAAAGAAAAAATAGAACTCTTGAAGAAATGGCCTGTACCATGCTATGTAAAAACAACCTTCCAAGATATTTTTGGATGGAAGCAATTAACACGGCATGTTACATATTAAACCATGCTTTAATTAGACCAATTTTAAAGAAAACTCCTTATGAGCTTTGGAAAGAAAGAAAATCAAACATTGCATATTTTCATGTTTTTGGTTGCCGATGTTTTGTTTTAAACAATGGTAAAGAAAGACTATGAAAATTTGATGCAAAATTCGATGATGTGATTTTTCTTGGTTACTCCTCTTCTAGCGAAGCTTTTAGAGTTTTCAACAAAAGAATTTTAGTAGTAGAGGAGTCAATACATGTGATTTTTGATGAAACTAACGATCTTCCTTCAAAAAAGAATGAAGGTATTGATGATGCAGATCCTCTTATAGAAGGGATGAAGGAGATCACTCTAAAAGACTCAACCATTCAAGATGATGAAGAACATGAAGATAAAAGGATGAGGAAGGTAAAGAACAACAAGAACAACCTTAAGGTACAAATGATCTACCTAAAGAATGGAGGTATGATCAAAATCACCCCAAGGAACTAATCATTGATGATCTTACACATGGTGTAAGAACTCGCTCTTCACTTAGAGATGCATTCAATCATTTTACTTTTATCTCTCATGTTGAACCTAAAACCATAGATGAAGCTGAAAAAGATTATAATTGGATAAATGCAATGCAAGAAGAACTTAATCAATTTGAAAGAAATAATGTATGAACTTTAGTTTCAAGACCTAAAAATTATTCAATAATTGGCACAAAATGGGTATATAGGAATAAATTGGATGAACATGAAAATATGATAAAAAATAAAGCGAGATTAGTTGCAAAAGGTTATAATCAAGAAGAGGAATTGATTTTGATGAGACCTTTGCATCTATTGCTAGATTAGAAGCAATTAGACTTCTACTTGCATATGCTTGCTTTATAATTTTAAGTTATTCCAAATGGATGTCAAAAGTGCTTTTCTAAATGAATATATTACTGAAGAATTTATGTAGAACAACTTCTAGATTTTGAAAATCATACTTTTTCTAATCATATTTTTAAATTAAACAAAGCATTATATGGTTTGAAACAAGAACCTAGGGCCTGTATGAAAGGCTAAGCAAATTTTTGCTTAATAATATTTTTCAAGAGAAAATATAGACACAACCCTTTTCATTAAAAGAAATCAAAATGATATATTAGTTATACAAATATATATTGATGATATTATTTTTGGGTCTACTAATGAAACTCTTTGTCAAGATTTTGCTAAGCTCATGCAGGGGAGTCGAGATGAGCATGATGGGAGAACTTACATTCTTCTCGGACTCCAAATCAAACAAATAAAGGAAGAAATCTCCATCATCCAAAGCAAGTACACAAGAGAACTACTCAAAAGATTTGGAATAGAGAACTCCAAAGTAATTGGTACACCCATGAGCCTATCATGTAAGCTTGACAAGGATGAAGGAGGTAAAAATGTAGATTTAAAATTTTATAGAGACATGATTGGTTCTCTATTGTATTTAACTGCTAGTAAATCAGATATTATATTTAGTGTTTGTATTTGTGCTCGCTTTCAATCAAATCTGAAAGAATCTCACTTGAATGCAGTTAAAAGAATTCTTAGATATTTAAATGGTACACAAACTCTAGGACTATGGTATTCTAAGGACTCATTAATTGACTTGATAGGATATTCAGATGTCGATTTTGCTGGATGTAGATTAGATAGAAAAAATACTAGCGGGACTTGCCAATTCTTTGGAGTTAACTTAATCTCTTGATTTAGAAGAAGCAAAACTCGAGCACTGTCTACGGTCGAGGTCAAATACATTGCAGTCAAAAGTTATTGTGCTCAAATCTTGTGGATTAAGCAATAACTTGAAAATTTGGCATCAAACTCAATGAAACTCCTATAAGATGAGATAACACTAGTGCTATAAATCTAACTAAAAATACAATTTAACATTCTAGATCAAAACATATTGAAATTAGGTATCATTTCATAAGAGAAATATCCAAAATAAAGATATAATTCTTGATTATTTTGTACTAAAAAATAATTGGTTGATATCTTTACCAAGGCCTTAAGTGAAGATAGATTTTGTGAAATTAGGAGAGAACTAGGAATCTTTGATCCATCAGCTTATGTATCTCTCTGATTCCAAATTTTAATGCCAAAAACTCATTAACCAAATCTATTGAGCTCAATTCTCATTTTTCTTAAGAGCTCAAAAGTTCAAAACTATCATTCACATGATCAATATTTGGGTAAACATCCTTCTCTCAGAGTTTCAAATTTTTTCGAAATTATTCCATCATTCTTTTAAATTTTTCTGTGCCACGAGTCGACCCAGGTCGACCCTAGGATAAACTTACAATTTTGTCAAAACCCTTTGGACGCTCTCTTCTTATTGAGAATTTTTTCTTGAGCCGACTCAGCCCTTCGTCTTCTTCCTCCCACCGAACCAAAAGCTCTCTATCTCTTCTCTCTCAAACCAAAGATTTCTCTCAAATATCTCCTCCCACCAATTTTCACTCTTCAAATCGCCCGTTTAGGAACCAAGTTCCTCTCCTCTTCCTTCTTCATTTGGGGCGGTTCGAGCTTGCCCTAGAATCATCTCCTCTTCTCCAAACCAATGATTTAACTCCTCAAATTTTTGCCTTTTTCCTTCCAAAATCCTTTCCTCTCTGCCTCACATTTAGTCTCCTAAGCTCCTTTCAAGTATCTCTTGACCTAATGGCTCCCAAAATGAAGCTACCGAGAGGAAAAAATCTATTCGCGGGTTGGAAGAGAGTGTGCGCAGAAAGAGATTAGTAGTCGAGCCCTCTCCTACTCCAATCTCTGCTCCAGATCCTACTTTAGCTTCCACTCAGTCCCCAATCAGCCCAAGTAAGGTACCTCTCTTTGACCGAAAAGTGGAACCCAAGAAAAATATTGATTTCAAATTTTTTGAAAAAGAAGGGTTCACTATTGGATTGAAGATTAAGTATCAAAGATGAAAATTTTACTTCTCTTTAAAGAAAAATACTTATGTTGATCTAGTCAGAAATTTTACTTAAATTTGAGCTATAGCAATGGAACAGTAAAATCTACAGTAAAAGGTATTGATGTTATTCTTGATCCAGTACATTTGGGACAGATACTACATTTGCCTTGTGAAGGCTATACCAATATGGAGCTCCCTATTAAAGAAGAAGAATTAATGTTATCTTAGAGAGAACCTATATTGGAAGTCTAAATAAATTGGAAGCAAAAATTCTTTCTGTTGACATGAGGCTGTTACATCACTTGATAACCAAACTGTTTGTCCCTAGGAGTAGTAGATACGACCTTCTATCTGGTAGGGATATTTGTATTATGTACCATGTGATCACCCAAATCCCCCTGAACCTTCTAGCATTGATGTTTGAGGCCATGAGAGAGACCCTGAACAGGTCCAAGGCTCACTTGCCTTTTGGTATGGCACACACCTTAGTTTTTAGAAGGTTCGGAATCAGTTTTGAGGGGAGGTAGTTGCTAGACTATCTCATTCTAATACCATCAACCGCCACACACTGCATCGCATGGGTTTCTCTAAGATTGATGGCGGTTGGATAAAGGATGTTGAGGAGAGAGCAGAGGATAGAGCAGAGGAGGAAGGACCATCTTCACCTCTTCGAGATCATAGAGCATCCCAGATATTCAGTTCATATCTGATCACGAGACTGGTCCTTCAGAGTCTGTGAGGAGGCATGCTTCAGTTCCATAGTCAGAGAGTAGGCACATCCTTCAGAGTTCAGACTAGCAGATGATCAGATTGAGATGATATCCCACGTGTTACCTCCATTCTATCTTAGCAGTTTGCCACTTCAGTCTTTGCTCAGAGATCGACATCCCAAGGTGACTCAGACCAAACTCTGATCCCTCATATTTCTACTATTTTTCAGATGCTTACTGATCAGTCAGTACGCATTGAGCAGCTTGAGGGATGTATTTTGAGATTGACAGGCAGAGTATTAGACTTGCAGGGGCAAGTATTAGCTTTAGCCCATCCCCAGCCGCATGAGGATATCACAGAGGTCTCAGACCTATTTGCAGAGGCGGCTAGACTTCGAGGAGTTTTAGAGAGTGGCTTTGACTTCTTGAGGAGAGAGATCAGGGGCTCTAGTGAGAATACTTCTACTCAATTCAGTGTCCTGATGCAGTCTATATCGAGAGCTTTGGATCTTTTGGACACCATCAAACTTTCTCTTATAGCACAGTCTGTAGCTTTTCAGGCTCAAGATCCTCTCACCCCTCTACTCGTGCTGGTACCTCTACCCATAGTCGAGGCAGATGTGGTCGAGATCGTGCCCGTGGACTTGATCCTACATCTCCTCACCCTATCTCTGATTCTTCAGATTCTGATCCCTCTAGCCATGACATCTATTAGATCTAGATTAGTTTGTCTCTTATGTCTAGGATCTATTTTATGGGCCTTGTATTTGTTGGCTTATTAACTCTTGGATAGTTTCTATCCATGACTTTTGTATTTTGAGTTGACTCATGTGTATTGGGACACCTTTTGTATTCAGTCACTTTTGAATATATATATATATATATGTACTTTGACTTTCAATGAATGTCTATGAATGTGATCAAATTAAATTATTTTAATTATGAGATATGAAAAATAACTCATATTAGTGCTGAGAAATACTATGAATTGCAATATCTTCTAGATGAGTAAGTTGATATATCCTTTGTGTTTGCTATGTTGAGGGGGAGTAGAGAAATAAGCAATCAAAGAAGGGGGCTAAAGAAGTAAAATATGGTATCAAAAAGGGGGAGTAAAGAAAATATATCCTTTTTGTCATCTTTTTTTTCTTTTCTCTATCTTAAAATCTCTTAAGATCTTAATTGATGCTATCAAAAAGGAGAGTAAAGAAAATATCCTTTTTATCATCTTTTTTTTTTTTCTCTATCCTTAAAATCTCTTAAGATCTTAATTGATGCTATCAAAAAGGGGAGTAAAAAAAATTTGTCCTTTCAAGATCCCTTAAAAGGAGGAGTAGAGAATCTTAATTGATACTGTCAAAAAGGAGGAGTAGAGAATCAAAATCGAATTTGAGCAATAAGCAATAAAGAAATGAGCAATAAGCAATAAAAGAATTAGTAATAAGCAAAATTGTTAAGCAAATGTATCAAAGAACCAAAATCGTCAGCTCCTTTTTTATCTAATTTTCAAAGCAAATGAACTTATAAGCAAATTTCAAATTGTTCTTCAAACTGCTTATGATACATTTCGTTCAAATACTTGGCTATGATATTGAAGTGATGCATCTTCATAAATTTGAAATTCATGTTCAATGCTTTATATATGCTTTTGCTCAAGTATTTTATCATCATCAAAAAGGGAGAGATTGTTGCTCCTTGAATTGATTTTGATGATTACAAATATTTGAGAGGGTTATTAATAATTTTGATTTAGAAAAAATTTATTGTATTTCAGGAATAAAATCATAATTTTATCAAATTTTGATTCGGAAGCCTCAAGAGCAAGAGCAGAAGATTTGTAATCTATTGGAGGTAATTTTAATATTTTTGGATGTATATTTTGAAAGAAAATCATGTTTATATATTTGAGTCGACCCCATGAGTTGACTCATGGCAAAAGAGACTGAACGACATGTTATTTTTAGCTGGCACACCCAATTGAGTTGACCCCATGAGTTGATCCCTGTGCATGAGTCGACCTCTGTTGCTGTATAAGTCAAAGATACAGAACTGTCAATTTCTGTTCTGCGCCATATGAGTCGACCCCATGAGTCGATCCCTGTGCATGAGTCGACCCCTACGATGGAAAAACTCCATAATGACTAGTTTTTAGCTTATTTTGGCTGTATTTAATGCCCATTTAATGTGCTCTAACGGCTCTATTTCAGTCCAGATTATTCTCCACCATCATTTAAAGTTATAAAAGCACTTAAAGGAGGAAATCAATAAGATTTTTAAAAAGGTTCTTCAAGCATTCATTTCAACCCTAAACAAGAGTCCTCTTGAAGTTAAAGAAGCTTTTATTTCAAGTTCATCAATCCCTCAAGAGCTCATTCAAATCTTCAATCACCTTGAGAAAAATCAGAAAAGCTTGCTTCTCTTTGTGTAAAGTGTATTTAAAGCTTTATTTACTCATTAAAGGAGCTGCATCTGTATTTTTGTGTGATAAACTATTATACTCTATTTTTGAGTTGATTTTTTATTTTGAAAGGATTTCAAAATGTAGAAAGATTGATCCGAGCCTTGAATCGGATTGTATTGGATTGGCTTGTACCCAAAAATAAGTGTTCTAGCTTGGAATAGCTAGAGTCGGAGGTTCTGACGTTGTATGCAGTTTGAATACAGTTTAGTAGATTTAAATTTCAAGTAGGAGCTTGGAGAGTGGACGTAGGTGCAAGGTTGGCACCGAACTACTATAAATCTTTTTGTTTGTGTTGTGCTTACTTGCTCTCCTTTTAAATTTTCTTATCTTCTTGCATTCTTGCATCCAACTTTCACACCTTGCATAAATTTTACTCTTCACATTTATCCTGCTCATTGTTAAATAATCCTCATAGTTGTAAGTTAATTTTAGATTTTTAAAAAATCCAATAACCCCCCCCCCCCCCCTCTTAGGTTGCATAGCTGGGCAACAGATGGTTTATTCGATCTAATAGTGAAAATTACAAATATTAGTGGTAGTATAACAAAGTTCACAAGATGGTCACAACTTTACATTAAGAGATATGTAAGAAAATGCAAAAACTAAAGAGGTCTTGCTACTTTATTACTTTTAGCTAATACAACTACATGTACAAGTCGAATGCTATTACTTTTGACTAATATAATTACAAGGCTAAATGGATTAATACTCTCGAGGTGCTCACTTCACTACTGACCTAAGCTAACGAAGCCCTTTATTGTTGTTAGCTTGCATGATAGTTTATTCTCCGCATATTAGCATCAATTGCAGTAGAGTATTGTGAGCTAAAAGCTAAGGCATAAACCTAGTTGATAGAAATGGAAATAGGGAAAGATCCACCTAAACCAACTAGAACAAGGTGAGGGGATGAGATTAGCTAAAGATTCGTGAAAAGATGTTGACTTACTAATTTTGAAGCCATTAACCAAACAAGCAGCATTGGTGATGGCATTCCAATTTGGAAACACAACTCATTCGTGATGATATCCCAATTTGGCAAACTAGTCAGAAGTTGGTGAATTAAAATTAATAGTTTGCTCTAGTTAATACTCAGTGTTGCTCACCTTGATAAATAAAAGGAGATCAGGAGGAGGCATAAGTAGTCAGGAGGAAGGATGAGCATCGAATAAGAAAGATGCTTGACTGGTTTATAGGGAAGAAGTGTATCTCGCTAGAAGACCAAGCTACATCCACATTTATGTGAAAGATAATGCTAGATCCCTATAGATATGGAAGATGTTGGGAAATGTGTCCTAAAGCCTATCATCTAAGTGGTAGATGATTGGAATTAGTATATGAATTATCTAATAATAATAGTTATTTGGTAAGTTTATCATAAAAATTCTATCTTCCTTAAATGAACTCCTATTATGATGAAGTCCTTAGAACCACAATCAATCGATAAAGGAGGATTTATCGGATGGTTCTTAAACTGTTCATGATCAAATGATAAGTTATTAATAAGGACGATAACTTATTAAGTGTAGGTCACTGTATGCCATATGCGTTGATTGTCCTCGTGATCAAATGGTGTGGAGATACTGGTATGGCATCCAGGTGAGATGTAGGAGTACATCTGCATTGAATATGACCAATGTAATACTCTACTGTCAAGAGTAGTTAACTAAGATCAATGGGTATAAGTGTCCCTCCGACCTGAGATCATCACGGTGACTTGCAAGCAACTCACTATACTTTGGTACCGGACTGCCTATATTTTTAATATAGGTTCGAAAGGTTTTTGGATACAGTTAAGTACTTATGAAGTCGGTGTGTGAGTCAAGATGGGATTGACCACTCCTGATTAACTTCAAGAAAAGAATGTCTCACTGTGTTTCAATTTAGCAAAACCTAGGCCTGCGTAATCCTCGTGAGGAGTCACGGGATTTGCAAAATTTTGAGACACAATAGAGATGACTTACATGAGTGTTGACCGTATACTCAAAGTCATTTTGAGCATTATTGATCAAAAAGATGAATTATATGGTAACCATGGATCAGGGTTCTTATAATGTTGCTTTGCATACATTTGACCTATCTGAACGTCGGAAACCATTGCTAGATGGTTCTTCGACTGGTATAAAAATTAGTTTCTGTACTACCAGCTTAAGTTCGAACCTATAGAGTTATACACATAAGAGATTGTAACCTAATCAGATGATGAATCAACGATTGAGAATCGTTCTAAGGTTAAACAATCAATATGATTGATGTTTGACCTAATGCAAGTGTTGCAGGAGGACCATTAGCAATTGGATTGCTAATTGGCTTAATCCGATTGAGCAATTAGACTGAGATTAAGTTTAATTAAATATGATTCAATTAAAATTAATTTGGATTTACTTGGATTAAGTCTAATTAGTTTATTGGATAAGCCAGTTGCAAGGAAGAACAAGTCCCTGTTTGACTAGGACTTGTACGCACCTAATTCCTAATTAAGTAAAGATTTAAATCAAAATTAAATATGATTTAATATAATTTAATTAGACTTTTAGTTGACTAGGATCACCATTAATTAGGTTGTAATTAATTTGAATTGGGTTCAAAGTGTTTGACCTAATCTAAGTAAGAATCCTAGTTAAACTAGGATTCCATCTTCTCTTGCACCACCTATGAAAATCAAAGCCCACACCCACTAATTAATTTCAGATAATTTTTCTATGATTTCCATATCTAAAAGAAGTAATCTCACAACACTTATTCTAGAGAATTGAATCAGATTTGATCTGGTTCAATATAAAAATTAATTTGGTTCATTGTGGAAAGTGGTTTAGCCTATTTCTCTTTTTGAAAGAGTCCCTCTTCACAAGGACTCTTCCCTCCCTCTCTTGCACCAACTTCCCCCATGTTTATCCTCTTTTTTGTCACCCCTTTTGTGGTTATTTTTGTGCTATCCATGAAATAAATGAGATAGGGGGCGTCCAAGGTGGACCCAACTCCTTGTTAGACTAGGTCTTATGACCTAGTCTGCCATATAAAAGGAGGCTGCCCCATATGCCATGATATAGGAGTCAAAAATTCATGGAAAATTGATGAAAATACTAGAGGAGAACGAGGAAGACTGGGAGGTTTGAGATGCCAAAATCCATGGAGGAGAGTCCTTCATCAAGAGATCAAAAGTTGATGTCTTGTAGAGAGAAAGGTAAGAGAGAAGATTGTCTTCTCTTATTGGTTTTCTTTTCATATTTTTTCTCTCTCTGTTTTTTGTATTTTTATGTGATAAAAATTTGAGAGAGAAAGAAGGATTATATGGGTGGTTTGAGGTACCAAAATCTGGGAGAAAAGTCTTCAATCAAGAGATCAAAGGTTGATGTCTTGTAGAGAGAAAGGTAAGAGAAAGATTATCTTCTCTTATTATTTTTTCCTTTCATATTAATATCTCTTTGTTTTATTTTTTTTATATGATAAAAAATATGAAAGAGAAAGAGATATGACATGGTGAATTATGCTCCAAAGAGTTGGAGCATGGTGATCTTATTTTGGACATGATATGATCATGTTCTAATGAAAGAAGAAAAAGAAAAGAAAGTCTTTTCTTAAGGTTTCTTTTAGAACCCTTCTTCTCTAAAATCATGAGATTTTTCTATGAGAAAAATCAGACATCATAAGATCTGAAAATGTAGAAAATATCAAGAGAAGAAGGTCTTCTCATATCCTATCATAGAGATGTATTCAGTACATCAATCGTTGATGTATTGAAGGAGAAGATCTGTCTTCTGTTAGGACCCTTTTATATTACATATTATTTTTGATTTTAGGGAGATCAAAAGGTTTGACTTCTCCTTATTCCTTCTCATATTCTTCATCAATTGAAATATCCAAGAGATCCGAAGAATATTTTTAGATTAACCATCCAGAGGGATCTGCAAGAAGCTAGCACTTCGAGTAGATCTTCGTTCGACGAACCTCCAATTTTATTACAGCCTTGTATGGATCACCCGTAGAGACCAGACATGTGTGCGGCTCCAAAGGCAACAAAGAAAATCAACCATGGAGTTCTCGACCTGCATGAAGATAAAAGATCTGATCTCTTCTTTTATCCAGATATGATCTAGGTTTTAGATCTGAAACTGTTTCAGATCTAGGGTATTGATTTGATCAATACCAAATCTTTTATTTTTTGATTTATAAATACAATATGACATGTTATATATTTTAATTATAGGATTTAGTAATTTGATTACATGCATTTGTAGATTCAATTGTTTAATTTACATGTTCCGCTGCGTTATATTTCAAAAAAAAATTTAAAATTCATTCATGAAACCCTGCACCTTTTCCAACAGTGGTATCAAAGCATCTAGGTTCTTTTATAACATATTCATAATTATATTAAAATAAATTTAAAAAATAAAATAATGATCGCACTGACTGTAGGTTATCCTGCTGTAAGGTTTACCCCTTATAGTGCAAAGGTTGTCCTGGTATGTTGCGACCTAAAAAATTTAAAAGGTTTAAATAAATCTTATCATGAATGTTTTAGATTAGATCTATTTTATTTTATAAAGTTTTATGTAATATACATAGATTAAAATCAGCCAAGAACATGATCTTGTGAAGATTCTGTTTGCTGATCTAATCAGGCCAGCTCGACCAGCAATCTAGCTTGACTGAAAAGTTGGCTTAATTATTTTTTTGACTGATTTTAATTGTTAGTGTTTGTTAGTGAAATAAGCCGACCCATTTTTGAAATGAGTTGACCTATTTAGTGAAACAACACTAAATTGTATTAAATCTTTCAAAAGTTGAAAATGATTTTCAAAATACCAAACCCCAACCTTCAGCCATGAACTTAATTAAAAGAATTAAGTGATTGTTTGGATCTAGGTTTGTGATTTAAAGATCCTAAGACAATTTCATAAAATATGGGTTAAAGGATAATAGGTTAGCTTTGATCAGATCATTAACTGGGTTAGACCTACGGTTAGATTAAATATGGACTAACTTAAGAAATTGATCAAACTTAATTAAAAGTTAATTAAGATTAGGTCATTTCTATAGATCACTTCAACAGTTGTAGTTGATCAAAGTCCATATATCTAACAAATGGACACTGATCGTGGCTCAGCGGCTGAGCCCGAGTCTTTAGGCAGACCAAATCAAAATTGATAAACCAGTTGGTGTCTAAGGTAAACTTGACCGGTGGTTTTTAATTGGGAGCATGCTTACCTGGCCATTTCTTATGGTGTCTAAGGCAAGCATTGGCAGACCCTCCCATCGATCATACTTACCTGGCCAATGTGGTTAATCAGGTCTTGATTAGGTTGCTCATTGATTCGTGCTAACCCATTTCACATAGAAAATCAGAGAGTCTGATCTCATTCAGTGAGACTGATCTAGGTGCCCATGGACCAAATTTGATCCTTGTCCTTGTTAATGACTTGAGAAGTCAGTGGGAGGACTTGACTTGATGAAATCAGTGGGAGCGAATTGATCCATATCTTTTCTATCATTAAATCACTGATAATTTTAAATCCTCTAAAATTATTAGATCCTTAAAATGATAAAGTTATGGAGATAACTGATCATAGCCTCCCATTAAGGTATTTGATAATGAGTCCATTAACTCAATAATCATTGCAGACCCAAAGGCCTGGTGCTTGTTGACTAATGAAATTATCACTCATCGTATGACGACTTTGAAGTATCTCTCTAATGGTGGTTAGGTGAGCCAACCAAAGTTGGACTTAATCATTCGTTGGTTAGATGCACCAAGTATGGTCATGTTAATGGTTGGACCTAACCGAATCCTTACAGTGGAGGCCAAAGCCTACTGATTAGGTTTTTGGGACAAAATTAAATTACTAGAAGTTGTTTGGAGAAATAATTGGTTAATGAACCTACCTGTAGATGCACATGGGTTGGCCGATCAAAGTCGGACTTGTGTGTAGTCTATGTGGGTTCTAGTACCTACTAGAAATTAAAGTAATTTTTCGAATTGGAGGTAGAGGCTACCATTTGAATAAAATAGTGGGAGAACCTTGAGACTAAAGTCCAAGTCTCTAGGCTTAAAATAATTCATATATATTAGGATATTTTTCTCTTTTCTCAAAATAAGGCTAAATCTTAATTGCTCCAATCGCTGTTAGACAGTGATGTCTTATGGGACCCAACTTCGTTAATTAGTATCGAAAGTTGAATTTGGTTTAGCAATACGAATGGATTCGTATTGGGGCTTCTTAGTCCAGTCAAAACAATTAGTCCAAAATTGATCCAAATCAAGCATAAGCATAGGGTCATAGGAAGAAGAATTGTCTTGCTTCCCTTGACCATAATAGGCTGAATAAGAGAAAGGAGCAAGGATTGCTCATCAAGGATGTTATATGATAACACCTTAAAATTTCTCTATGTAATTGCACTTCCTAGGTATTAGATACTGTTGGGTATAAAATACCCCCCGGCCGAAGTTTGTAAAAGACTGACCCTTCCAGGGCTCTTCCGGCTTCCGACCTTGTGTGTGGCGTCTCTCTGAACCCCCTCGACCTTCGGACTTCTCCGATAATGAACTTCTGCATTCATCTATCGGGCCACCCCAAAAGCTCTCTGGGCTTACTGCCAGCCGACCTTCTACAGTAATCAACTATTCTCTGAATCCCTACTCTGAACTTCTTCCAGACTTCGTCAGCATCTGAGCTTCTAGACAACAAGATTTCTATAGTAACCAGACTCCATCCAAGTTTCTACAGTGGTCGACCACCTTTCGAATCCCAACCGAGCTCCTGCGAGAGCCGAACTTCTACTACGAGCGGTCTACTCCAAATTCCTACAGCGGGCTATCTACCCTAGATATCTACTGTAAGCTAATTCCATTCGAGCCTCTACTGTAAACAAATTTCTTCCAACTTCTATTACAGGTAGACTTCAGTCGAGTTTCTTCATAGCCGGATCCAGACGAGCTTCTACCATGGGCAGGATCCACCGGCCAGGTCGTTACTCCGAGCTCCCACGACAATCGATCTTTGATCGAGCTCATACAATAAGCGACCTCCTTTCGCCTCCTATAAGAATCAGACTCCGTCCGAACTTCCACAGCGGATGGATTCTGGACGAGCTTCTGCAAGAATCGAACTCCGTCCGAACTTCCACAGCAGATGGATTTTGGACGAGCTTCTACAAGAATCGAACTCCGTCCGAACTTCCACAGCGGATGGATTTCGGATGAGCTTCTGCAAGAACCGGACTCCGTCCAACTTCCATAGGGATGGATTCCAGACGAGCTTCTGCAAGAACCGGACTCCATCCGAACTTCCACAGTGGATGGATTTCGGATGAGCTTTTGCAACGGACGGGCTCCAACAGCTAGATTTCTAAATGGCCGATCGCCTCCAGATCCCTCAGACTCCTCCAGCAGACGAGCCTCCCCAACGCCATCCAAAGTCCACCACCAGCCGACCTTCCGCCAGATCCCTCATGAAATCATACTCCTCCGGTGGATAATCTTCAGACGAGCTTCCGCATCAGGCAAATCCCAGACGGACTTCCCTAGCAATTGGACTCCTATCGGACTTCGCCAATAGAAAGTCTTCATCCGAGTCTCTACAATAGATGGTTCTCACCTGTAGCTTCAGCGCCCAAGGCCTCCGACAATAGTAGACTCGTAAGCAACCTCGAAAACATCTGAGCTTCTCCTAGATCGATGAGATAGAGAGCCACTCCGCTCCATCAGACATCCCAGTCGAGCTTCAGCTGATAGATCCGAACTCTTTGGCAAGTCACGATGCGGGCCTCTACCCTGCTCCACTCTCTGCAACGGATTCCATGTGGCTCCACCACTCTTTGGCAAGCCATGACGAGGGCCGCTACCCTGCTCCACTCTCTGCAACGGATTCCACGTGGCTCCACCACTCTCTGGTAAGCCACAACGAGGGCTGCTACCCTGCTTCACTCTCTGGCAAGTCACGATAATAGACACCACTCTCTGTAACAAACTCTACGTGGCCCTGAATGGCCTCCGACGCCATTACTCTCCGTAACAAACTCTGCACGGCTCTGAACGGCCCACTACCAGACAGTTACAGACGTCGCTGTCAATCAGTTACGCTCTTCATCTATAAATAAGGATCCTCAGATACGTTCTTCTCTAAGCTCAAAACTCTATCTCGAAATTCTGCTAAAATTTCTACTCGAGCACTCCATTTCTGTTGAAACAAAGTACTGACTTGAGCATCAGAGGATCTTATCGGAGCACCCCCTACTCCGATTTAGACTTCTCTTGCAGGTCCCGACGGCGGCGCGGTCATCTCGACTCCAGCAACTCTGGCTTCAGTGGAATTCTGCACCAACAGAATTGGTGCTAGAGGAAGGGGACGTGTCTTCGCAGTACCCTTGTTCTTGAAGGAGTGCTCAACGAGACTGCCTCCAGTCATCTTCTCCGACGTCCTTCTCTCCTTCCCCTACTAGATCTCCACCTAATGCCTCCCCGAAAGGCATCCACCAGGTGATCCACGACCTCCGCGGCCAAATCTCAGGCTCCGGCCTCGCCTCCAGTTTCCCAGGTTCCTCCTCCTCCTCCACAATGGTGGTCGGTATGGAGCAGTTTGACTGTTGGTTCAGCAGGTCAGAGGCCTCATCGAAGCAGTGCAGGCCATGCAGCTGCAGCAGCAACAGCCGCAGGTGTCAGTGCAGTTGGAAAGGGCATCATCGGAGTTCCAAGATCCGACAGTAGGGCGGGCCACTTGGGCCAGTCATCCTATCTTTCCGAAAAAGGAAATCCAAGGGTGGAGAGCCCTCAGTCTGATCACGATTTCACTCCCGGAGGATCCCTACCTCCACTCTATCAGAAGACCCTTGAGACTCGCAGTCGAGAGGACCTCCTGGATCGAAGGCTCCAGGAGATGAATCGGCGGATCGAAGAGCTCCACCACACTCCCCCAGCTTATGGTGAGACATCTGTACTAATCCTCCTTCTCTCAAATGATCATGCAGGAACCGATCCCGTAAACTTCAAGCTCCCCCAATTTGAAAGCCACGACGGGACCTCGGATCTGGTTGACCACCTGGAGGCCTTCCGGACAATGATACTGCTCCATGGCATGCCAGACACCATCCTGTGCTGAGCTTTCCATCCACTCTAAAGGAGTAGCAAGGAACTGGTACTCGACGTTGAAGCTGGGTACCATCTTCTCCTTTAACCAGATGAGCCATCAGTTTGTAGCTCATTTTGTTAGCAGCCGACATCCTCGGAGAGGTTCAGATTCCCTCATCAACATCAAGCAAAGGGAGGGAGAATCCATCCGAGCTTACGTCAACCGTTTCAACGTCACCGCGTTAGAGGTCTGGAACTTGGACCAATCAATTGTGACGGTTGCCCTGAAGGGCGGTCTTCAAAAGAATGATCTTTTGTTTTCCCTGAAAAAGAAGTATCCCAGGGACTTTACTGATTTGCTAGCTCAGGCCGAAGGATATGCCCGAGCAGAAGAAGCCTTCAAGATGAAGGACGAGGAGATCACGAAGGAGCGCAGGTGGGAGACTTAACAAGCCCACAGTTGAAAAAGGGCTGAGTGAAGCTCGACCGCATTCTCGAACTCCTCCCGGACACAGACGTATTCAGACTCCTCTCCGAGCTCGTAAGCAGAGAAGCCCAGACCACAGAGTTCGGTGGAGCTCTCCCCCCAGAAGATTCCACAGTTACTCCCCTCTCAATGCATCAAAACTCAAGTGCTGATGGAGGTTAGAGAGCAGCTGCCAAGGCCAGAAGGATGCGCTCGCACCTCGGGAAGCGCAACCCAAATAAATTCTACCTCTATCATCGTGACCACGGCCACGACACGAAGGAGTGTATTCAGCTCCGAGATGAGATCGAGGAGCTCATCAAACGAGATCAGCTCGACAGATTCATTTGACGCCGACTCGAAGGTAGGGAAGATCGACCTAGAGCCCTACCGCAGTCGGAGCCGCCAAGGAGGGAGGAGCAGCCTGAAGATCGGCTTTCGATTGGGATTATCAACTCCATCTCAGGAGGACCCCGATGGGGAGCAGACCTTCTGCGGCTATAGGATTCAAAAAATCTACGAATGTATTACCAACAACTTTGTCCTAAATAAAAATTTCTTTCATATTTGTGTATTTTTTCTTTTGGCATCAGCTTATAACGACAGGAAGTAACTCTCCCATACAAACAAAATTAAGCATGTTAGGAACAGGAGGAGAACCTCACCCTAACATGAGCAAAGATGAAGGCCCGATTTCTTAAAGACGGATGGGGGAGAGGCCCTTGCAACGGCCCTTATGTGCCCCCACAGCCTTGTTAGGAACAGGAGGAGAACCTCGTCCTAACATGAGCAAAGACGAAGGTCTGATTTCTTAAAGATCGGATGGAGGGAGAGACCCTTGCAACGGCCCTTATGTGCCCCCACAGCCTTGTTAGGAACATAAGGAGAACCTCATCCTAACATGAGCAAAGACGAAGGCCGATTTCTTAAAGATCGGATGGGGAGAGAGACCTTGCAACGGCCCTTATATGCCCCCACAGTCTTGTTAGGAACAAGAGGAGAACCTCATCCTAATATGAGCAAAGACGAAGGCCCGATTTTTTAAAGATCGGATGGGGGGAGAGGCCTTGCAACGGCCCTTATGTGCCCCCATAGCCTTGTTAGGAACAGGAGGAGAACCTCGTCCTAACATGAGCAAAGTCGAAGGTCTGGTTACTTAGAGACCAGATGGGGGGAGAGGCCCTTGCAGTGATCCTTACGTGCCCCCACAGTCCTGTTAGAAACAGAAGGAGAACCTCGTCCTAACATGAGCTGAAACTGACTGTCGGAAATAAGAGGAGAACCTCATCCTGACGCAAACAAAGGCTCGATTGATCAGGATCGGACAAGGAGGAAAGCCTCCTCAATGGCTCCTCTACACTCTCACGATCCCATCAAGAGCAGAGGGAAGACCCTCACTCGAACATAGAAGAAAAGGGGAGACGAAAAGAGAAAGCGATGAACTACATCAAAGGCACAAGGGACCTCATCTCAATGAGGAAGAAAATCTTTGTCGAAAATCTCCAGTCCTTAAGGGCGAATCAACACAGTGACGATCAGGAACCTTCAAACAATGTCGACGTCGAACAAGACGAAAGATAAAAGAAATTCGGTAAACGACAACTCAATACCAAAATGGACAAGGTAATGGAAAATTTTCTTTTCATTTCATTAGTGAAGTATATATTACAAAGCCTTGAAGGCCAAAAAGAGAGATGACAAGAGAAAAAAAAAAGAAAGAAAGGAGCTCTAAGGAAGCCCAGCTTCTTCCGACTTCGAGCTCTCGATTTTGGTCCTTATTAGGGATTGCTTTAAGTTTTCAACTTCTTCCTCTAGTTCCATCTTTCTTAGCAGCATATCTCGATACTTCTAGTGGAACCACCGGCTCTCACCCTCCGACTCTCGAAGCCTCTTCCTCAAGACCTCAGACTCTGCCTCAGCATCTTTGACCGCCTGCTGCTCGTGGACCAGCTGAATCTTTAGCCGCCATAGTTGGCCTCCTCCTGCCCAAGGGCCGCAGACAGTTCTACCATGGTCTCCCTCAAAGAGCGAAGCTCGTCGGAGCCTTGTGCAGAGGCAGTTGGACTCTCTCAAAAACTACCTCCGAAGGCGGGCAACTTCGTCGGTCGTCGTCTGGAGCTTCCTTCGGTGGTCCTCTACTTGCCCTCTCCAACCGACTCGATAGGCATTGTAGTTTGCCTCAGTGTCCTGCAGCTACTTTTGAAGGTCGGAGAACTTCTTCGACTAGTCTCGATCGCGGTCGGCTTGGACTGTGAGCCAGGACGAGCTCCCTTCCAACTGGCCGATCTTCTCCCGTGCGGCCGCCAGCTCGACTTCAAGAGAGTGGATCTTGGAAGCCTGAATCCAAGATCGATCACTGGTATGTTTTCGAAGTTCCTCAAGCTCCATCATGAAGTCGGCCTTCTTTCGGGTGAATTCCATGAGACCCTTTCTGTGGAGGTCCTGAAGGCGAACAGCCTCCGTAGTGAATTCCGAATGGCTCTTCCTTAGTCGGTGAAGTTCATCTTCCAGCTTCTTGGATTTCTTCATCAATTGATGAACTTTCCTTTTGAGGTCTCGGATCATCAACTTCAGAGGAATCCCCTGTGGCAGGGGGAGAGCTTCGGCAGGACACTATCGTTGGGAGACAAAAGCGCCACGACTCAGATTAGTACAAGAAGACAAAAGATAAGAAAAAGAATACAGAAAAAAAAAAAAGAAGGGACCCTTGTAAAGAAGGATCTGATTTCATTGATTAAATAATTTTCAAGTACAAGAGAATGAAAAAAAATTACCACAAAGGAAAAATACAAAGCTAGAGGTTTCGGACCTCTGGGGCAGAAGTAGAGGGGCTCGACGTCCTCGGAAGATTGTCAGCGGTGGCCGCGGTGGTCGACGAGGTCCCAACTGGAGGAGGACCAGCAGTAGCTTCGGATGGTCCGGCTTCATCATCGGACACCTCGTTCAGGAAGCCGAGATCCAATTCGGAAAATCTCCCAGCCACCTTCTCATGGCAGAGTTCGAAACCCTTGATGAAGGCATCCTGGCTGAACTGGACCTTTAGATCCTCCATCTCAGAGGAGGCTTTGAACTCCTCCACCGCTCGGACCCTTGCCTCCGAGACCAGGAATGGGATCCACGCTTTCAGCTTGAAAACCTGCACCTTCAACTCGAAAACCTGCCCTTTAATGCGGAGACCTCGACCTCAGCCTTCCCTCTCTCCTTCTCCAAGACGGTCCTCAGATCGGACGAGGTTTGTCCCTCTTTTCCAGCACCTCCTGGAGACTTAGGACCTCGGCGATCTTCTCCTCGAGGCAGACAGCCCCAGCAGGCGACCTTCCTCTGCCCGAGCTGCCTCCCTCTTGGCAATCTTCACCGCCTCGACGTTGGCAACAAGCTGGTGCCCATTCTGCAAGAAAGGTCGGGGAGTCAATATAAAGGCTGAAGAATAAATTAAGTAAAGAAGCAAGAAGGAAAAAAAGGTGAGTTAACTTACTTCGAGGAAAGATCCCAAAAAATCTCAGACCCACAGCTCGAGATCAGCAAGGACGATCCTCTCGACGACCTAGACAGAATGCACCCTTCGATCAGCCTCTTTATTAAGTCCCTGTTGTTGAAGGATTTTCCCCCAGGTCTTCCTCAGAGCCGCCGGCCCTCTCACGGCAGCCTTGCGACTGTGGCTCCTCTGGGCCAGGGTCTTCTTTCTCCTCCTTCCTTCGGCCCCAGGTGCTCCCTCGAGATGAGCCTCTGAAGCGGGATCCTCGACTGGGGGGCTCCTTGAAAGGGCTCAGGGGACTTCGGGTTCGGCGTCGGAAGGGGCTTCGACGGTGACGGCCACCGGAGCAGGCGCGGTCGAGCTTGTCCCTTCTGTCCTGATTTCTTCATCGACCCCGAAGTCGAGGCATCTTTTCTTTGTGGGTCTTGAGAACCTGGGCTAACTTTCGAGCCACACTTGCGTCCATGTCTGCGATAAAAGAAAATCAACACGGCTTAGAGATGGAATAAGAGAAAGGGGAAGCAAAAAAAAAAAATGGTACCGGCAGGGTTAAGGGGACTCAAGCCGACGTTGAACAAAAGTTATTCCTTCAGAAGTTCGGGGAGGAGGGGTGCTCGATAGGCCTTGAGCTTTCTGGAGGCTTCGAGGTCATCCCTTTCCAGGCTAGAAGCCGGTGGATGGAATCCCTCAGAGAGCCCCAAGGGGGTAATCCTAGCTCCAAGATCAGACATCGGACATAGAAGAACCTCTCCTTCCAGTTGTGGATAGAAGAGGGGGCCCTTTTAGCAATCCCTTTCTATCGAACTGAGAGGAGAAGTACCACCAGTCTTTTATCGAGGGATGACGCTTGAAGGTGTAGAAATTTCTAAACAAAGAAAGAGTCGGCCGAACTTCAACTAAACTACAAAGAGAAAGAAACCCTATCAAAATCTAAAGGAGTTCGGCACGACGGAAACTAGAGAAATGTTCAGAAAATGAAAGAGACGACGACAAAGGACGGTAGTGGAAGCCAAAGTCTGGCACGGAAGGCCTCCTGTACAGATAGAAGTGGCCATGAGGAGGGGCGCTAGCCCGATCAGTTGGCCCAGGAAGCTCCAGCTCGTACTCTGGAGGAACTTCATACTGAATCCTTATCAGTGAGAGTTCATCCGAAGTCAAGGAGCCGGGGATAGTGTCCGGTGCAAAGGCCAAACAAGGTTCGTCCTAGCTATGGGTTCATCTACGGTACAAAGACTTTGGGGAACTGGGGCTGACAAACTCCTAGAACTGCTAGAAGAGGAGATATTAGAAGATATTTTGGATCAAATGGAAGCCACAAAAATCTTGAAAAAATCAGGAAAAATAGCAAACAAGCCCTCGAGGAAGCTAAATGAACAGAATACGAAGAAGAAAGGACAGAAAAATGACAAGAAATTCTGAACTAACCTAGATTGGCCCCAAGAGTGCAGGAAGATGGCAAGGACGATGGAAGTCGATCCGAAGGATGCTAAGGCCGAGAAGGATGCTAGAGGAAGCTGGAGCTCTCGGGAAAGGAGGGGAACCGAGGGATTCTCTCAGGTAAAGTGAAACCCCTGAAGGAGGAGAACGTGTTTAAATAGACCCCGAGATCCGGTGCAATAATGATTGCGGATCTCCTCTGGCCGGCCTGCACTCACCGCGTGTCCCACTCACCTTGACAGACTGTTGGAAATGGCTGGCAGCTAACAAAGTCATTATTACACTGTACCTAGAGCCACGCTCCGACAAAATTCCAAAAAGAAAAATCTTTTTGAAAAGGCTCTAGTACCAGCGTGCCGAACGTTAAAATATCTGGCAACCACCGAGTGCAAAAATTGAGGGGAGCAACTTCGACCGAGAGAATTTCTCTGTACTTCCTTCATTCAAAATCCGAACTCGAAAGTAGGGAGACTGGTGTTGGGTATAAAATACCCTCCGATCGAAGTTTGTAAAAGACCGACCCTTCCAGGGCTCTTCCGGCTTCCGACCTTGTGTGTGGCGTCTCTCCGAACCCCCCCGACCGTCCGGACTTCTCCGATAATGAACTTCTACATTCATCTATCGGGCCGTCCCAAAAGCTCTCTGGGCCTCACTGCCAGTCGACCTTCTACAGTAATCAACTATTCTCCGAATCCCTACTCCAAACTTCTTCGGACTTCGTCAGCATCTGAGCTTCTCCGACAATAAGATTTCTACAGTAACCAGACTCCATCCAAGTTTCTACGGTGGTTGACCGCCTTTCGGATCCCAATCGAGCTCCTGCAAGAGCCGAACTTCTACTACGAGCGGTCTACTCCAAATTCCTACAGGGGGCTGTCTACCCCAGATATCTACTGTAAGCAAATTTCATTTGAGCCTCTACTGTAAATAAATTTCTTCTGAACTTCTATTACAGGTAGACTTCAGCCAAGCTTCTTCGTAGCCAAATCCCAGATGAGCTTCTACCATGGGGTAGGATCCACTGGCCAGGTCGTTACTCCGAGCTCCCATGACAATCGATCTTCGACCGAGCTCTTACAATAAGCGACCTCCTTTCGGCCTCCTGCAAGAATCGGACTCCATCCGAACTTCCACAGCAGATGGATTCTGCACGAGCTTCTGCAAGAACCAGACTCCGTCCGAACTTCATAGCGGATGGATTCTAGATGGATTTGGATGAGCTTCTGCAAGAATCGGACTCCCTCCGAACTTCCACAGCGGATGGATTCTAGACGAGCTTCTGCAAGAACCAGACTCCGTCCAACTTCCACAGCGGATGGATTCTGGATGAGTTTTTGCAACGGATGGGCTCCAGCAGCTGGATTTCTACAACGGTCAATCGCCTCCAGATCTCTCAGACTCCTCCAGTAGACGAGCCTCTCCAACGCCATCCGAAGTCCACCACCGACCGACCTTCCACCTGATCCCTCATGAAATCGGACTCCTCCGATGGATAATCTTCAGACAAGCTTCTGCATCAGGCAAATCCCAGACGGACTTCCCTAGCAATTGGACCCCTACCAGACTTGCCAATAGAAAGTCTTCATCCGAGTCTCTACAGCAGATGTTCTCACCTGTAGCCTCAGCGCCCAAGGCCTCCGACAAAGTAGACTCGTCAGCGACCTCGAAAATATCCGAACTTCTCCTAGATCGATGAGACAGAGAGCCATTTTGCTCCATCAGAAATTCCAACCGAGCTTCAGCTGACAGATCCGAACTCTCTGGCAAGCCACGATGAGAGCCTCTACCCTGCTCCACTCTCTGCAATGGATTCCACGTGGCTCCACCACTCTCTGGCAAGCCATGACGAGGGCGCTACCCTGCTCCACTCTCTGCAACAGATTTCATGTGGCTCCACCACTCTCTAGCAAGCCACAACGAGGGCGCTACCCTGCTCCACTCTCTGGTAAGTCACGATAACGGACACCACTCTCCGTAACAAACTCCATGTGACCCTGAACAGCCCCCGACGCCACTACTCTTGTAACAAACTTCGTGCAGCTCTAAACGGCCCACTACCAGACGGTTACAGACATCGCTGTCAATCAGTTACCTCTTTGTCTATAAATAAGGACTCTCAGATATGTTCTTCTCTAAGCTCAAAACTCTATCTCAAAACTCTACTAAAATTTTCACTCGAGCACTCCATTTCTGTTGAAGCAGAGTACTGACTTGAGCATCGGAGGTCTTGCCAGAGTACCCCCAACTCTAGTTTAGACTTCTCTTGCAGGTTCCGATGGTGGCCGCGGTCATCTCGACTTCAACAACTCCGGCTTCGATGGAATTCTACACCAACAATATCATAGTTTTATGCAATTTATTGCTAGGACTACAAGTAAGTGGAATATTTGAAAATGGTGAGAAATTCTTGAATGTTAGGGATGGAAGTCTTATTCCAATCCTAACTTTAGAAATTGCAGAGCTTATTTTCAAATATTATCATTTAGAGTAATTTTACATTGTCCATTGTTTATGATGAATGTAATCTTTGTTGGCCTTTTGGCCAAAGATGATTATCATTCATTAATAAAGGAAGATTATTATGATATTATTATGAATAATGTTACAATAATACATGAATAATAAAGAAATGATATTTGATATTTACACAGCCTATTAAGTGTAATGTACACACCCAAGTTAGATAATATCATGGATGTCTATCTTTGGCTTAGTCACCTTGACAAGAACAGGATAAACGGATTAAGTTGAGAGAGAAACTCACATCAACGATTGTGAATCATTGATAGCCTGTGAGTCTTGTCTCCTTGGAAAGATGACAAAGTCACCTTTTAATGGAAAAGGTGAAGGAGCTGATAAAGTTCTAAGTCTCATACATATCAGTATGTAGACCTGTGAACTTAAGTGCCAGAGAAAGATATTAATATTTCATTACAGACGACCTATCTGGGTATGGGTGCGTCTGGCCAAATCATTTGAAATGTTCAAATGATTCAAAAATGAAAAAGGATGACATATCTAGGAGAGAATTGGATTCTCTCTTAGTGGATTCCTTTTCGAAACACAGTGTATCTGAAAGAAGAAGTTGAACTTTGTTAGACATGGTTCAATCCATAATAGGTTCACTTCTCTGTCTGTTTCAGGATTGTGCTCTTGTGTGATTACTTGTTTTACTTTGAAAATATATTAAGTCTGTTGTACAGATTCCATATGAGATATGGATCGGGCATAGACCTAGACTCTCTCACCTTTGGGTTTGGAGTTGATCGGCCTATGTCAAAGGTTTGCATACAGATAAACTTGGTTCATGGTCAATAGTTGTTTAAGGGTTACTAATTCTATCATGCTGAAGAACATAAGATGTTCATCAGCAGTAGGGCATTCCTTTTGGAAAGGAGTTCCTTAGAGAAGGAATGATGCCTATCAAGTTGAACTTGAAAGTTTGACTGGTAGAAAATGAACCGACATAATCTAGTAAATCTACAGAACCAAATTTGATTAGATCAAACTTGGAGCCCATTAAAGTAAATGCAATGAGTGGTCTAACTTTGGGAAGTGGCTTGGAGCCATTAAATCCAAATTGAAGTCTATAGAAATCAATAGTGTATGGACACTAGATGATTCACCTGAAGGAATAAAATCCATTGGGTGTGAATGGATTTTTCAAAAGGATCAGAGTAGTACAAACGGAAAGGTGGAGACCTATAAAGCCCGTTTCGCTATTATCCCAGAGTTAGAACATACGTTTTGAACATATGTCTTTGTTATGAACAAAGATGTACCCTACATTTATAAATGGATAAAATATTCTGTAGTGTTATTCCTTGTTTGTCTGTGGATGAAATTCTCTTAATCGGAAATAGCATTCCAGCATTGCAAAGAATAAAGGTTTGGGTGTCATCTAATTTCTCCATGTTCAAGATCAGATATGGTATACTCACTAATGGTAGTGAGCAGATACCAGTCTGATCTAAGTAAGAACCACTGGAAGATTGTATGGACAATCCTTAAGTATTTGAGAAATACTAAGGTCCAGTGACTCAAATATGGAAATACTGACTTTAAACATATGGATGTTTTGATTTCAGTCAATCAAGATGACAACAAGAAAGTGTCGGATCATACCCTAATTGTAGGAGTAATTTGCTGGAAACATTCCAAGCAGGATACTTTAGCCTACTCAGTTAGTGATGTAGAGTACATCGTAGCATATGATGCTACCATGCATGCTATGTAGTTGCTAAGCTTTATTAGCAGGTTGGAGCGGCATCTTCCACTGATGGTCCAGTCTTATCGTAGCACTGGAGCCATAAATCTGGCTAAAAAATCAAAAGACCAGCATACTCTGTATTACTATCACTTTTGATTTTAGATCAAGTGACATCGATCTTTGGAAGATCGATGAAAAGAGAAAACTTGACCGACCCATTTGCTGAGGCCTCGGAACTAAAAGTTCTATGAACTCAAGTGAAAGATAGGATATTTGATATCGTTCTGATTGACTTTAGTACAAATGGGAGTTGTTGGGAAATGTGTCCTAAAGCCTATCATCTAAGTGGTAGATGATTGGAATTAGTATATGAATTATCTAATAATAATAGTTATTTGGCAAGTTCATCATAAAAGTTCTATCTTTCTTAAATGAACTCCTAAATTATGATGAAGTTCTTAGAACCACAATCAATCGATATAAAAAAATTTATCGGATGGTTCTTAAACTGTTCACGATCAAATGATAAGTTATTAACAAGGATGATAACTTATCAAGTGTAGATCGCTGTATGCCATATGCGTTGGTTGTAACTAAATGGTGTGGAGACACTGGTATGGCATCCAGGTGAGATGTAAGAGTACATTTGCATTGAAATGACCAATGTAACACTCTACTGTCAAGAGTAGTTAACTAAGACCAATGGGTATAAGTGTCCCTCCGACCTGAGATCATCACGGTGACTTGCAAGCAACTCACTGTGCTTTGATGCCGGACTGTCAGTATTTTTAATATAGGTTCGAAAAGTTTTTGAGTATAGTCAAGTACTTGTGAAGTCGGTATATGAGTCAAGATGGGATTGACCACTCCTGATTAACTTCAGGAAGAGAATGTCTCATTGTGTTTCAATTTAGCAAAACCTAGGCTTGGGTAATCTTCGTGAGGAGTCACAGGATTTGCAAAATTTTGAGACACAATAGAGATGACTTACATGAGTGTTGACAGAATACTCGAAGTCGTCTTGAGCATTATTGGTCAAAAAGATAAATTATATGGTAACTATGGGTCAGGGTTATTAGAATGTTGCTTTGCATACATTCGACCTATCTAGACATCGGAAACTATTGCTAGATGATTACTTCGACTGGTACAGAAATTAATTTCTATACTACCAGCTTAGGTTCAACCTATAAGATCACACACATAAGAGGTTGTAACCAAATTAGATGGTTAATCGACGATTGAGAATCATTCTAAGGTTAAATAATCAATGTGATTGATGTTTGACCTAATGCAAGTGTTGCAAGAGAATCATTAGCAATTGGATTGCTAATTGGCTTAATCTGATTGAGCAATTAGCTGAGATCAAGTTTAATTGAATATGATTCAATTAGAATTAGTTTGGATTTAATTGGATTAAGTCTAATTGGTTTATTGGATAAGCCAGTTGCAAGGAAGAACAAGTCCCTATTTGACTAGGACTTGTACGCACCTAATTCCTAATTAAGTAAGGATTTAAATCAAAATTAAATATGATTTAATATGATTTAATTGGACTCCTAGTTAGACTAGGATCACCATTAATTAGGTTGTAATTAATTTGAATTGGGTTCAAAGTGTTTGACCTAATCTAAGTAAGAATCCTAGTTAAACTAGGATTCCATCTTCTCTTGCGCCACCTATAAAAATCAAAGCCCACACCCACTAATTAATTCTAGATAATTTTTCTATAATTTCTATATCTAAGGAAAGTAATCTCACATTTATTCTAGAGAATTGAATCCGATTTGATCTGGTTCAATATGAAAATTAATTTGGTTCATTGTGGAAAGTGGTTTAGCCTATTTCTCTTTTTGAAAGAGTCCCTCTTCACAAGGACTCTTCCCCCCTCTCTTGCACCAACTTTCCTCATGTTTATCCTCTTTTTTGTCACCCCTTTTGTGGTTATTTTATGCTATCCACAAAATAAATGAGATAAGAGACATCCAAGAGTTGGACGCCCCAAGGACTCCTTGTTAGACTAGGTCTTATGACCTAGTCTGCCATATAAAAGGAGGATGCCCCATATGCCATGATATAGGAGTCAAAAATTTGTGGAAAATTGATGGAAATACCAGAGAAGAATGAAAAAGACCTGGGAGGTTTGAGATGCCAAAATCCATGGAGGAGAGTCCTTCATCAAGAGATCAAAAGTTGATGTCTTGTAGAGAGAAAGGTAAGAGAGAAGATTGTCTTCTCTTATTGGTTTTCTTTTCATATTTTTTCTCTCTTTATTTTTTGTGTTTTTATGTGATAAAAATCTGATAAAGAAAGAAGGATTACATGGGTGGTTTGAGGCACCAAAATCCATAGAGGAAAGTCTTCAATCAAGAGATCAAAGGTTGATGTCTTGTAAGAGAAAGGTAAGAGAAAAGATTGTCTTCTCTTATTATTTTTTCTTTCATATTAATATCTCTTTGTTTTATATTTTTTATATGATAAAAAATCTAAAAGAGAAAGAGAGATGATATGGTGAATTCATGCTCCAAAGAGTTGGAGCATGGTGATCTTATTTTGGACATGATATGATCATGTTCTGATGAAAGAAGAAGAAGAAAAGAAAGTCTTTTCTTAAGGTTTCTTTTAGAACCCTTCTTCTCCATAAATCATGAGATTTTTCTATGAAAAAAATCAGACATCGTAAGATCTAAAAATATGAAAAATATCAAGAGAAGAGGTCTTCTCATGTCCTATCATAGAGATGTATTCAGTACATCAATCGTTGATGTATTGAAGGAGAAGATCTGTCTTATGTTAGGACCCTTTTATATTACATATTATTTTTGATTTTAGGGAAGTCAAAAAGTTTGACTTCTCTCTTATTCCTCCTCATATTCTTCATCTCTTGAAATATCCAAGAGATCCAAAGAATATTTTTAGATTAACCATCCGGAGGGATCTGCAAGAAGCTAACACTTCGAGCAGATCTTCGTTCGATGAACCTCCGATTTTGTTATAACTTTGTGTGGATCACCTGTAGAGACCGGATGCATGTGCGGCTCCAAAGATAATAAAAAAATCAATCATGGAATTCTCAACCGCATGAAGGTAAGAGATCTGATCTCTTCTTTTATCCAGATATGATCTAGATTTTAGATCTGAAATGTTTCAGATCTAGGGTATTGATTTGATCAATACCAAATCTTTTATTTTTTGATTTATAAATGTAATATGACATATTATAGATTTTAATTGTAGGGTTTAGTAATTTGATTACATACATTTATAGATTAAATTGTTTAATTTACATGTTCCGCTGCGTTATATTTCAAAAAAAAGTTTTGAAATTCATGCATGAAACCCTGCACCTTTTCCAATAGTAGAATCAGAGCATCCAGATTCTTTTATAAATATTCATAATTATATTAAAATAAATCTAAAAAATAAAATAATGATCGCACGGACTGTAGGTTGTCCTGTTGTAAGGTTTACCCCTTACAGTGCAAAGGTTATCCTGGTACGTTGCGACCTAAAAAATTTAAAAGGTTTAAATAAATCTTGTCATGAATATTTTAGATTAGATCTATTTTATTTCATAAAGTTTTATGTAATGTATATAGATTAAAATCAGCCAAGAACAGGATCTTGTGAAGATTCTGATTGCTGATCTAATTAGGTCAGCTCGACCAGCAATCTAGCTTGACTGAAAAATTGGCTTAATTATTTTTCTGACTGATTTTAATTGTTAGTGTTTGTTAGTGAAATAAGCCGACCCATTTTTGAAATGAATCGACCTATTTAGTGAAACAACACTAAATCGTATTAAATCTTTCAAAAGTTGAAAATGGTTTTCAAAATACCGAACCCCAACCCTCAGCCATGAACTTAATTAAAAGAATTAAGTGATTGTTTAGGATCTAGGTTTGTGATTTAAAGATCCTAAGATAATTTCATAAAATATGGGTTAAAGGATAATGGGTTAGCTTTGATCAGATCATTAACTGGGTTAGACCTAGGGTTAGATTAAATATGGACTAAGTTAAGAAATTGATCAAACCTAATTAAAAGTTAATAGGATTAGGTCATTTCTATAGATCACTTCAACAGTTGTAGTTCATCAAAGTCCATATATCTAACAAATGGACACTGATCGTGACTCAGCGGCTGAGCCCGAGTTTTTAGGCAGACCAAATCAAAACTGATAAACCAGTTGGTGTCTAAGGTAAACTTGACTGGTGGTTTTTAATTGGGAGTATGCTTACCTGGCCATTTCTTATGGTGTCTAAGGCAAGCATTGGCAGACCCTCCCATCGATCATATTTATCTGGCCAATGTGGTTAATCAGGTCTTGATTAGGTTGCTCATTGATTCGTGCTAACCCATTTCACATAGAAAATCAGAGAGTCTGATCTCATTCAGTGAGATCGATCTAGGTGCCCATGGATCAAATTTGATCCTAGTCCTTGTTAATGACTTGAGAAGTCAGTGGGAGGACTTGACTTGATGAAGTCAGTGAGAGTGAATTGGTCCATGTCTTTTCTATCCTTAAATCACTGATAATTTTAAATCCTCTAAAATTATTAGATCCTTAAAATGACAAAGTTATGGAGATAACTGAGTCATAGCCTCCCATTAAGGTGTTTGATAATGAGTCATTAACTCAATAATCATTGCAACCCAAAGGCCTGGTACTTGTTGACTAATAAAATTATCACTCATCATATGACGACTTGGAAGTGTCTCTCTAATGGTAGTTAGGTGAGCCAACCAAAGTTGGACTTAATCATTCGTTGGTTAGATGCATCAAGTATGGTCATGTTAATGGTTGGACCTAACCGAATCCTTACAGTGGAGGCCAAAGCCTACTGATTAAATTTTTGGGGCAAAATTAAATTACGAGAAGTTGTTTGGAGAAACAATTGGTTAATGAACCTACCTGTAGATGCACATGAGTTGGCCGACCAAAGTCGGGCTTATGTGTAGTCTATGTGGATTCTAGTACCTTCTAGGAAATTAAAGTAATTTTTTGAATTAGAGATAGAGGCTATCAATTTGAATAAAATAGTAGGAGAATTTGAGACTAAAGTCCAAGTCTCTAGGCTTAAAATAATTTATATACATTAGGTCATTCTTCTCTTTTCTCAAAATAAGGCTAAATTTTAATTACTCCAATCGCTGTTAGACAGTGATGACTTATGGGATCCAACTTCGTTAATTAGTATCGAAAGTTGAATTTGGTTCAGCAGTACGAATGGGTTCGTATTGGGGCTTCTTAGTTCAGTCAAAATAATTAGTCCAAAATTGATCCAAATTAGGCATAAGCACAGGGTCATAAGAAGAAGAATTGTCTTGCTTCCCTTGACCATAATAGGCTGAATAAGAGAAAGGAGCAAGGGTTGCTCATCAAGGATGTTATATGATAATACCTTAAAATTTTCTATGTAATTGCACTTCCTAGGTATTAGATACCATGGTTTTATGAAATTTATTGCTAGGACTACAAGTAAGTGGAATATTTGAAAATGGTGAGAAATTCTTGAATGTTAGGGATGAAAGTCTTATTCCAATCCTAACTTTAGGAATTGCAGAGCTTATTTTCAAATATTGTCATTTAGAGTAATTGTTACTATTGTCCATTGTTTATAATGAATGTAATCTTTGTTGGCCTTTTGGCCAAAGATGATTATCATTCATTAATAAAGGAAATTATTGTGATATTATTATGAATAATATTAAATAATACATAGACAATAAGGAAATGAATTTGACATTTACACAGCCTATTAAGTGTAATGTACACACCCAAGTTAGATAATATCATGGATGTCTATCTTTGGCTTAGTCACCTTGACAAGAACAGGATAAACGGATTAACTTGAGAGAGAAACCTCACATCAATGATTGTGAATCATTGATAGCCTGTGAGTCTTATCTCCTTGGAAAGATGACAAAGTCACCTTTTAATGGAAAAGGTGAAGGAGCTGATAAAGTTCTAAGTCTCATACATATCAGTATGTAGACCTGTGAACTTAAGTGCCAGAGAAAGATATTAATATTTCATTACAGAGACCTATCTGGGCATGAGTGCGTCTGGCCAAATCATTTGAAATGTTCAAATAATTCAAACAATAAAAAAGGATGACATATCTAGGAGAGAATTGGATTCTCTCTTAGTGGATTCCTTTTCGGAACACAGTGTATCTGAAAGAAGAAGTTGAACTTTGTTAGACATGGTTCAATCCACAATAGGATTCATTTCTCTGTCTGTTTCAGGATTGTGCTCTTGTGTGATTACTTTTTTTACTTTGAAAATATACTGAGTAAGTCTGTTGTACAGATTCCATATGAGATATGGATCGGGCATAGACCTAGACTCTCTCACCTTTGGGTTTGGAGTTGATCGACCTATGTCAAAGGTTTGCATACAGATAAACTTGGTTCATGGTCCAATAGTTGTTTAAGGGTTACTAATTCTATCATGCTGAAGAACATAAGATGTTCATTAGCAGTACGGCATTCCTTTTAGAAAGGAGTTTTTAGAGAAGGAACTGATGCCTATCAAGTTGAACTTGAAAGTTTGATTGGTAGAAAATGAACCGACATAATCTAGTAAATCTACATAACCGAATTTGATTAGATCAAACTCGGAGCCCATTAAAGTAAACGCAATGAGTGGTCTAACTCTGAAAAGTGGCTTGGAGCCATTAAATCCAAATTGAAGTCCATGAAATCAATAGTGTGTGGACACTAGATGATTCACCTGAAGAAATAAAACCCATTGGGTGTGAATAGATTTTTTAAAAGAATCAGAGTAGCACAAACAGAAAGGTGGAGACTTATAAAGCCCATTTCACTATTATCCTAGAGTTAGAACATACGTTTTGAACATATGTCTTTGTTATGAACAAAAAGGTACCCTGCATTTATAAATGGACAAAATATTCTGTAGTGTTATTCCTTGTTTGTCTGTGGATGAAATTCTCTTAATCGGAAATGGCATTCCAGCATTGCAAAGAATAAATGTTTGGGTGTCATCTAATTTCTCCATGTTCAAGACCAATATGGTATACTCACTAATGGTAGTGAGCAGATACCAGTCTGATCTAAGTAAGAACTACTGGAAGATTGTATGGGCAATCCTTAAGTATTTGAGAAATACTAAGGTCTAGTGACTCAAATATGGAAATACTGACTTTAAACATATGGATGTTTCGATTTCAGTCAAATCAAGATGATAACAAGAAAGTGTCGGATCATATCCTAATTGTAGGAGTAATTTTTGGAAATATTTCAAGCAGATACTTTAGCCTACTCAGTTAGTAATGTAGAGTACATCGTAGCATATGATGCTACCATGCATGCTGTGTGGTTGCTGAGCTTTATTAGCAGTTGGGAGCGGCACCCTCCACCGATGGTCCAGTCCTATCATAGCACTGGAGCCATAAATCTGGCTAAAAAATCGAAAGACCAGCATACTCTGTATTACTATCACTTTTGATTTTAGATCAGGTGACATCGATCTTTGTAAGATCAATGAAAAGGGAGAACTTGACCGACCCATTTGCTGAGGCCTCGAAACTAGAAAGTTCTATGAACTCAAGTGGAAGATAGGATATTTGATATCATTCTGATTGGCTTTAGTACAAATGGGAGTTATTGGAAAATGTATCCTAAAGCCTATCATCTAAGTGGTAGATGATTGGAATTAGTATATGAATTATCTAATAATAATAGTTATTTGGCAAGTTCATCATAAAAGTTCTATCTTTCTTAAATGAACTCCTAAATTATGATGAAATTTTAGAACCACAATCAATCGATAAAAAAAATTTATCGGATGGTTCTTAAACTGTTAACGACCAAATGATAAGTTATTAAAAAGGAGATAACTTATCAAGTGTAGGTCGCTGTATGCCATATGCGTTGGTTGTCCTCGTAACCAAATGGTGTAGAGACACTGGTATGGCATCCAGATGAGATATAAAAGTACATCTATATTGAACTGACCAATGTAATACTCTACTGTCAAAAGTAGTTAACTAAGACCAATGGGTATAAGTGTCCCTCCGACCTGAGATCATCACGTGACTTGCATGCAACTCACTGTGCTTTGGTACCGGACTGCTTGTATTTTTAATATAGGTTTGAAAAGTTTTTGGGTACAGTCAAGTACTTGTGAAGTCGGTATGTGAGTCAAGATGGGATTGACCACTCCTGATTAACTTCAGGAAGAGAATGTCTCGCTGTGTTTCAATTTAGCAAAACCTAGGCCTAGGTAATCCTCTTGAGGAGACACGGGATTTGCAAAATTTTGAGACACAATAGAGATGACTTACATGAGTGTTGATAGAATACTCGAAGTCATCTTGAGCATTATTGATCAAAAAGATGAATTATACGGTAACCATGGGTCAGGGTTCTTAGAATGTTGCTTTGCATACATTCGACCTATCTGGACGTCGGAAACCATTGCTAGATGGTTACTTTGACTGGTAAGAAACTAATTTTTATACTATCAACTTAGGTTTGAACCTATAAGATCACACACATAAGAGGTTGTAATCTAATCAGATGATTAATCGACGATTGAGAATCATTCTAAGGTTAAACAATCAATGTGATTGATGTTTGACCTAATACAAGTGTTGCAAGAGGATCATTAGCAATTGGATTGCTAATTGACTCAATCTGATTGAGCAATTAGGCTGAGATTAAGTCTAATTGAATATGATTCAATTAGAATTAGTTTGGATTTAATTGAATTAAGTCTAATTGATTTATTGGATAAGCCAGTTGCAAGGAAGAACAAGTCCCTGTTTGACTAGGACTTGTACGCACCTAATTCCTAATTAAGTTAGAATTTAAATTAGAATTAAATATAATTTAATATATTTAATTAGACTCTTAGTTAGACTAGAATCACCATTAATTAGGTTGTAATTAATTTGAATTGGGTTCAAAGTGTTTGACCTAATCTAAGTAAGAATCCTAGTTAAACTAGGATTCCATCTTCTCTTGCGCCACCTATGAAAATCAAAGCCCACACCCACTAATTAATTTTAGATAATTTTTTTTTGATTTCTACATCTAAGGGAAGTAATCTCACACCACTTATTCTAGAGAATTGAATCAGATTTGATCTGGTTCAATATAAAAATTAATTTGGTTTATTGTGGAAAGTAGTTTAGCCTATTTCTCTTTTTGAAAGAGTCCCTCTTCACAAGGACTCTTCCCTCCTCTCTTGCACCAACTTCCCCCATGTTTATCCTCCTTTTTGTCACCTCTTTTGTGGTTATTTTTATGCTATCCACAAAATAAATGAGATAGGGGGCATCCAAGTGTTGGATGCCCCAAGGACTCCTTGTTAGACTAGATCTGATGACCTAGTCTGCCATATAAAAGGAGGCTGCCCCATATGCCATGATATAGGAGTCAAAAATTTGTGGAAAATTGATGGAAATACCAGAGGAGGACGAGGAAGACCTGAGAGGTTTGAGATGCCAAAATCATGGAGGAGAGTCCTTCATCAAGAGATCAAAGTTGATTCTTGTAGAGAGAAAGGTAAGAGAGAAGATTGTCTTCTCTTATTGGTTTTCTTTTCATATTTTTTCTCTCTTTGTTTTTTTTTGTTTTTATGTGATAAAAATTGAGAAAGAAATAAAGATTACATGGATGGTTTGAGGCACCAAAATCCTTAGAGGAAAGTCTTCAATCAAGAGATCAAAGGTTGATGTCTTGTAGAGAGAAAGGTAAGAGAGAAGATTATCTTCTCTTATTATTTTTTTCTTTCATATTAATATCTCTTTGTTTTATATTTTTTTATATGATAAAAATTAAAAGAGAAAGAGAGATGACATGGTGAATTCATGCTCCAAAGAGTTGAGCATGGTGATCTTATTTTGGAATGATATGATCATGTTCTGATGAAAGAAGAAGAAGAAAAGAAAGTCTTTTCTTAAGATTTCTTTTAGAACCCTTCTTCTCTATAAATCATGAGATTTTTCTATGAGAAAAATTAGACATCATAAGATCTAAAAATATGGAAAATATTAAAAGAAGAAGGTCTTCTCATATCCTATCATAGAGATGTATTCAGTACATCAATCGTTGATGTATTGAAGGAGAAGATCTATCTTCTGTTAGGACCCTTTTATATTACATATTATTTTGATTTTAAAGAGGTCAAAAAGTTTACTTCTTTCTTATTCCTCTTCATATTCTTCATCTCTTGAAATATTCAAGAGATTCGAAGAATATTTTTAGATTAACCATCCGAAGGGATCTGCAAGAAGCTAGTACTTCGAGCAGATCTTCGTTCGACGAACCTTCGATTTTGTTGCAGCCTTGTGTGGATCATCTGTAGAGATCGGATACATGTGCGGCTCCAAAGATAATAAAAAAAAATCAATCATGGAGTTCTCAACTCGCATGAAGGTAAAAGATCTGATCTCTTCTTTTATCCAGATATGATCTAGGTTTTAGATCTGAAACTGTTTCAGATCTAAGGTATTGATTTGATCAATATCAAATCTTTTATTTTTGATTTATAAATATAATATGACATATTACAGATCTTAATTTTAGAGTTTAGTAATTTGATTACATACATTTATAGATTAAATTGTTTAATTTACATGTTCCACTGCGTTATATTTCAAAAAAAAGTTTTAAAATTCATGCATGAAACCCTGCACCTTTTCCAACAATTAATACTTAACCACAACTAATTCTTCTCATCTTTCATCCTTAGGTCTAGGACTTTCTTAAGGATCTCATCTTTAGAACTTCTCTCTTTCTCTTCTCTTCTCTTTCTTCTTCTTCTTAAAAAAAAAAAAATCTAAACCACACATATTAGGGTTCGCACTGGTACATGCATGATATAATTTTTTTATTCTGATCTAGTTGAACCTAATTCTAAAATTGAACGGCTGATCCATGTTAAACCTGATAATAAAATGGCTAAAAATCTTGAGAACCATCTAGGTAGATGAAAGAATATTTTATTTTTTTCACCTATAATCCATCGATATTTTCTTCATTCTATAGGATCAACATTCAAGTCTTGAGGCCGATTTGAACCTAATAGCCCAAAAATTAGATAAAGTTGACCTTCTTATAGATAAATTTCTAGTCTTAGGTTAACAATCTCCTACGCAATACACACTACCTTCCAATTATCAAGAAAATTATTTTATCTGTACTAGCCCAATCTATCATGTGAGTGAATATCCCGCAGCTATGCAGTTTTCACCTTTCATCCAAGAACAAGTTCAAGCTGCAAAGGTTACTCCAATCTGTCAAAGATCCATTCTTAAAATGTATATAACCAAGATTAGAGGAACCACCTTAATTTTTTTTGGAGACCCCAATAGATTTAGGCTCAGATCCAAATTTTTCTTATGCAAAACTTTCAAAATAGGCCCTAATACCAAAACTATGCCTATAATAGAGATCTACCTAGTCAGCCTATCCAGCCATCCTATTACAATCAACCTTCATACCCACCTCCTCAACAGACCAATCTAGCCGACGATAGATTCAATCAACTCCAATAATTGATTATGACCCAACAGCAATCTATCACTAGGTTAGAACCATAAATAGGATAATTAGCTGAGTCTTCCATGAGGAGAGAACTAGGTTAATTATCAAGCCAACTAATATCGACTTTTAAAAATAACCCACCCACTCACCAACCACCTAGATCTAGTCATCAATCCAATGTCCCACCTAAAAATCCTCAATTTGAAAATGACAAAGTAATCTCTGAGCTTAGAAGTGATAGGATTCTTAAGGATTCATACCAAGACTAGGTGAAAGAGGCTAGTATTGATGCTAGCCAAAAAAAAATTTAGAAGAGGAGATTAGTATTGAGACTAACTCAATAGCAAGAACCTAAGCCCAGTATTGGTACTTGATCTAAGTGATAAAGAAGAGAGCGGATGAGTTACCTGAGATATATTCACCAAGAGTCCCATTTTCTTCAGCCTAGAAGCCGGTTCTTCCACTTTAGAATCACCTCCTCCAGAACTGAATGTTGGAAATTATTTCCTAAAGTCAATCGTTTGATGATTGTGCTAATTATAAATATATATGAATTGATAAATAATAAAAATTATTTTATATTTTTATCATAGATTACATCTTCTAACAAACTTTTAGGTTGTGATGAAGTCTTTAGGACTACTTTGATCGATAAAGGAGGATTTATCGCGTATCCTTAAACTGGTTCATGATCAAACGATACGTTATTACTAGGACGATACGATATCAAGTGTAGCTCGTTGTGTGCCATATGCATTGATTGTCCTTGTAACCAAATGGTATGAGATACTGAAATAGATGCAGGGTGAGATGTAGGGGTACATCGTATTGATATGTGACCAACTACGGAGCACTCTACTTCAAGGGTAGCTCACAAAGGGTATGGTATAAGTATCTCTCCGATCTGAGATCACCACAATGACTTACAAGCAACTCACTATACTTTGATGCCGAACTAACTAAGTTTCTAATTCAGTAATGAAAGATTTCTGGATGCAGTCAAGTACTTGTCAAGTCGGTGTATAAGTCAAGATGGGATTGACCCCTCCGAATTAGTAGGAGATATGTATGTGTATTTTAATTTAGCAAAATCTGGACCAGGATAATTTATGTGATAGATTTGAAAAAAATTAAAATATAATATGAATGACTTATCTAGGATTGACAGTTAAATCCTAGATTATCCTCGAGCATTAGGGTTAAAGGATGAATTATACGATAACCATACGCCAATAGATTCTTGAATGTTGCTTCACCATCATTCGACCTATCCAGATGTCGGATTATCATTGCTAGATGGTTACATCAATTGGTTCAGAAAGTTATTTCTATGCTACTGACTTAGGTTCGAACCTATAGGGTCACATTCAAAAAAAAAAATTTACTGATCATGTAGCTGATCAACAATTGAGAATCGTTCAAGGACTTAATCGTCAATTCGATTGATGATTAACCATATGCAAAATTATAATAAATTAATTCATCAAGTATTAGTAAATTAATAAAAAATTAATTAATAATTAAATTATTGATTAGCTTAATTTGATTAAGCAAAGAGGATTAAATAAAATCTAATTGAATTGGATTCAATTAGGTTTGACCTAATTAGATTATGAGATGATCTAATCGCTAAGGAAGAATTATTACTGATTTGATCAGGACTTTGATTCAATCAATTTCTAATTTGATTAAAATTTGATTAAAAATTTATAAATCTAATTAAATTAAATTTTATATATTTTATTAGGGCTAAATCAGATATGATTTGGTTTGGATTCAAATCAGAAAACTTAGAGTCCTTATTGGAATAGGACTCTTCTCCCTACATCAAACCAGTTAACATATCATATATCTCTATGCACAAAATTATTTTGTATGAGATTTTTTTACACCAAAGAGTCCTTTCCTTTATCTATCTTATATCCAAATCTAATTTAGTTTTGATAAAAGAAAGATTCTAAAATTGGATTTCAAAATATTTCTTATTAGGAGAATCTGTTCTTATCTAGATCAACCTCTTCATGCCAATAATTTTTTTTCTCCTTATATGTGTGACATTTTGAGGAGAGTTTTCATGAGAGATTAGTAAGGGAACTGATTTACTATAAAAAAATATGAGAAGAGGTGTCCCATATTTCTTTGGCATATTTTTGGTCATGGAATTGTGAAGGGAGGTGGAATCCTGTAAGAGTCTAGGATCACTAGGAGACTTCACCCCACCTCCTTACATACCTATAAAAGGGGATTTTATGGTTTTTTTTGTGTGTAAGATACCAAAAGAGAGTTCTTCATGTGGTGAAAGTTTGGGTATGGTTCATATCATTAAAAAGAGAGAGAATAGTCCTCTCTCTTGGGGTGTGCGCAAAAATCTAAATTTCAAGTTTTGATCTTTTGTGTTTGGGAAGAGGGAATAAATTAGAAGAAAATTATTTTCTTATCCATCTTTCTTTCACCTTTTTATCTCCTCTATAAGTTCATCTTCAACCTTCAAAAAGATTCTAGAGATTTGAAGAAAAGATTCAGATCAGCAAGAAGAAAGTCTTCGCACGAGCTAGTATTTTTGAGAAGATCGATCAGATCGGGGCTTCGAGTGAATTTTTCATAGAGGCCAGATGTATGTGTGGCTGTGAGTAACTAGCAAAGATTCTCTCCACCATATTTTTCAATAGTGAAGATCGTCGACCCATGATCAAGTATGGAGTTCTGAGCTCAGATTGGAAGTAGATGTTATCTATTGCTCACATGCATGCATGCTGATTTTAACTTCAGATTATTTCAGATTTTATATGCAACATAACATGTCATAGATCCTCGAGTAGGTTGATTGATGATTAGATCATATGCATATTAGATTAATTTGATTAATCTAGTTATCTTTCGCTATAATTTTTTCAAAAAAAATTTAAAATATATGCATGAAATTGCCTACGCATTCTAACAGTGGTATCAGAGCCAGGTTCTATATGACATGATTTATATACATATTAAATCTAAAATTTAATTTTATTTAGATTTGATATGTAATATTTTAATCTAAATTTAATTAATGGTTGATCGCATAAATTGACATAAGATTGTCTTACTATAGGGTTTACCCCTTACAGTGAGAAGGTTGTCTTAGTTTATGCTGATCATTGATAAAATTTGATTTTATATTATGCATATGATATTTATGATCTGATTTAGATATGATCTAAGATTATAATTAGATCTGATGTAATTTAGATTAGATCTAAATTCATGCATATGTGATATGTGATTAGATTAGATGATCCAAGTAGCAAGTACTTGGATTGGGTTGATCACCAGACCGTCCGATCATAGGAGCAAGAAGGATTTAAAGGCCCTCTCTCCTCATTTGATGGGATACTCTTATGACGTGTAGGGGTGCCATGTGATTAGATCCCATGAAGAAGAATGTAAAAGGAAAAACTTATTTTTCTACAAAACCCTAGATCTTGAAACCCTAGATTTGTTATATGTGATATAAAGTTATATAAAATGTAAGACATCTAATCTATGTGATTAAAATTATTTTAATCATAAAAAAAAATAAAATCTTGAATCATACAAAGTTTTAGATATAATCTAAAAGTATTATGATTGATTTTATTTTAGTATTATGAAAGAATTTTTAGATCTAAAACTCCTTAAATCATGCTCATACAATTATTGAGCCGATCTAGTTTTGAACTGAGTCGATCCAGTCTCCTTGTGTAGTCAACTCAATAGTGATTGAGTCGATCTAATTTCAGAATACAAAATTTTTGCATAAAATTTATTGTAAATTGTGTACAAAATGAAAGGATGAAATTATTTCAAACCATAGCCTTAACTATATTGATGCAAAACTTAATTGAGAATTAAGTGTTGAATTGATTAGATCTAGAATTATGATTTGAGATCTAATGACATTACATAAAATATGGGGTATGGGTTAGCTCAAATCAGGTCCTCTTAATTGGGTTAGACCTAAGGTTAGAATCAAAGAGTAAATGGATTAACTAGAGAAATTGATTAAATCTAACCAAATATTAAAGTAGATTAAATCAAGATTTCTCTAAAACCAATACAATAATTGTAGATGGTCAAGTCTATATTTTTTATTAGATTAAATGAATCTTGATTATGGCTCAATGGTTGAAACCCAAATCATTAGGTTGTTCAAATCAAAACTAATTAACCAATTGTTGCCAAAGATAAGTTCAGTTATTTCGATCGGTGGTTTTTAATTGAGAGTGGCTTACTTGGCCATTTCGATGGTGTCTAAGGCAAGCTTAGTAGACACTCCTACTGATCTCACTTTACTGGCAAATTTGATGAATTATGTCTTGATTAGACTGCTAAGTGATTCGAGTGACCCATGCCATTAAGGTTGATTAGTGTGACTGATCTAGGTGCCATTTCAACTAGTATGAACCTGACTAATCAATGATTTAGTGAAGTCAGTGGGAGAATTATAGGTTACTGGTTGATCTCTTCTCATCTCTTCTCTAAAACTGATTTTTTAAATCTTCTAAATTATTAGGTCCATAAAATGAGCTAGTTATGAAGATAACTAGATCATAGCCTCTCATTAAGATAAATGATAATGGGTCTATTATTTTTGATTGACATTACAGGTGCCATCCGTCTGGTGTTCTCTCTGAATGATAGAATTATCATTCATCATATGATAACTCTGTTGTACTATCTGATGATGGTTGGATTGATCGAGCCATTCTCAAATCTGATCATTCGTTAGTTAGAAACACTGAGTAGGTTTATGTTAATGATTTGACCTAATCAGAACTTTCAATAGAGGCCCATCACCTACTGAAATAAAATATGGGATAAAATTAATTATTAAAAATTATTTGGAGAAATAATTGGTTGAGAACCTACCCATAGATATATATGGGTTGACTGAGCCATCCTCAAACTTGTATGCAGTTTGTGTGGATTCTAGTATCTGCTAAGAAATTAAGGTAATTCCTCAGATTAGAGTAGAGGCTACTAATTCGACTATAATAGTGGAAGAATCTTTAGATTAAAGTCCAAGTCTTTAGGCTTAATCATTAATAATATAGAGATCTTATATTTTTCTTTCAGTTATGGCTAGATGTCCATTGCTCCATTCACTGTTTGACAGTGACTGATTTATAGGATCCAACTTCGATAATTGGTATCGAAAATTGTAAATAGTTCTAGAGCACGAATGTATCCAGCACTTGAAATTTTCACATCCAACACAATGATGCGATCAAAGGTACTTGTCAGAAGTGGCCAAATGATCATATCACCATATGGTGTTATTAGAAGTAGCAAAGAACACAAATTTAGTTATAAATTTGATGATGCTCAGTGGGAGAAAATTCTTCAAATGTTGAAGGAGTTCTTTCACACCTTTGAAGATGTGTCTCAATGGGGCAATAATTCTTGAGAAGAAAAAAAGAAGGTGCAAAGAGTTGTGCTTGAGCTAATGATTTGAACTGATAAAAAAGTCTAAGATTAACCTAGTCTGGCAGAGTCCTTTGATCCGAACGGGCTAAGAAATTAGCAAAAGATTACTAAACAAGATACTTATATGATAACACTTGTGATTTTTCTATCTGTGATACTACTATCTAGATATTAAGATATCAAAAGTCTATGTAAAACTGTTGCAATGACTTTAGATTAGTGAAAGTTTGAAAACAGTAAGAGGTTTCTAAAACATTGAAGTTAGAAGTTATGTTCCAATCCTAATTTTAGGAATCATCAAGCCTATTTTCAAATTCTAACAAATATCATTTTAGTGATTGTCACTATGTCTAATGATTTGTGATATCAATTATGAATGATGTCAAAATTATGTGAAAAATTGAGAAATGATATTTATGAATAGTCATAGCCTATTAGTGTATTGTACATAATCAAACAAACTTCTTAAAGTAGATAATGTCACAAATATCTACCTTTGCAATTTTAGGCTCGATCATTAAACAAGAATAGATCAATAGGAGATAATTCTCGAAGTCAATGATTGTGAATCATTGTCAACCTGTTAATCCTATCTCTTTAGTAAGATGATCAAATCACCTTTTGCTAGAAAAGATGAATGAGTCAATGATGTTCTGAATCTGATATATACTGATGTATTGAATTTATGAACATATTTATCATAAATTTAGATTATTTAAAATATTTAAATAATTTCATAATAAGATAAAAAAAATAAACTAAGAAGAGTATTGTAACTCTTCAGTCAGACCAAAGAGAAGAATGTCCTTCTGGTAAGTTTTGATATATCTAGAAGAGAATAGGATTCTCTCCTGTTGGAATTGACTTTGTTAGACATAGTTTTATCCATGATGAGATTTAAAAGTCTGTTAGTCTCTTTTCAAGATTATGCTCTTGAGACTACTTGTTATATTCTAAACTGGATTCTAAATTAATCAGTTGCAATGACTCCATATGAGGTATGGACTAGGCATAAGCCGATACTTTCTACCTTGGGGTTTTGGGAGTATTTGTTCTATGTTGAGTATTTGTAGATCAATTAGCTTGGATCTCGGTCCTATATATATTATTCTACAGGATAATTTCAAAGAATCTAGGGATATAACTTTTACCTTGCTAAAGAATAAAAGTTGTTTGATATTCTTTTTAAGAAAAAGAGTATCT
>NW_027332424.1:4079131-4118882 GCF_000442705.2 Elaeis guineensis
CAAGTGCATATTGATGCTTATGGCATAATTGAATGGTGTTGCTTTGTTGTGCTATCCACAAAGACAGCATTGCATAAGTATGACTATATAGGATTGAAGGGTCAACTTAACTAGAACACTATAGTTTGTTATGCTATCCATAAGACTATATGTGATCTAGAGGCCAGAATGAAAGATATTGAGAATTGTAAAGGTATAATTCGTAAAGAGTTATCTACTCTTAAACTCATAAATACTTGTTGTACTATCCACAAGGTGTTTGTGAGGAATAGAGATCTCAACCCCACTAAGAAACATTAGAATATTTTTCGATTTTCATATTTGAGGGATATAAAGTTCGATAAAATAGTGGGAGATATAATTAGATAAAAGTCTTAGTCTAGTTATGCATGTCATCATGAGTTATCTGCTTATATTATGTTCTTGTTGTTGTAGATTAACTACACTCATGGCATCCTCACTTTCACTTAGAGGTATCCTAGATGCAAACAAGTTGACTGGATTTAACTATGTCGACTGGTTAAGAAACTTGAGAATTATTCTCACTCAAGAGAAAGTCTCCTATATTCTGGATACACCTACTCTAGATTTTCTTGGAGAAGATACTTTCGAGGAAGATAGAACTGCATATAAGATGTGAAAAGATGACATTATAACTGTCAAATGCATCATGCTTGCCTCCATGAGCAACGAGCTCCAGAGGCAGCATGAGGACATGGGCGTTCCCTCTATTCTTTTTAATCTTAAGAAATTATATGGAGAACAAAATCGAACTGCTCGATATGAGATATTGAAGTAGTTGTTCCGTGCCCGTATGACTGAATGCACCTTCGTGCAAACTCATGTCCTAAAGATGATTGATTTGATCACTCATCTGGGACAGTTGGATTTTACCATGGATGGTGAATTAAGTCAGGATTTGATCCTACAGTCTCTTCCTGACTTTTTTTCTCAGTTTGTTATTAATTATCATACGAACAAACTAAATATCAGCCTGCCTGAATTGCTGAATATGTTGAAAACAACAGAGAGTCATTTCAAGGGTGAAAAGGCTCAGATCCTTCATGTTGATAAGATCAGCAAGAAGAAGGTAAAGAAGGATTCCAAGAAAAAGATGAACTCTAAGGCTGGCATCTCCAAGAAGAAGATGAAGAAGGTCTCCACCAAAGGTACTTACTATCAATGTGGCAAGGAGGGCCACTAGAAGAGAAATTGCAAGGAGTACCTTGCAACCGTGAAACCAGCAAATATTGTCAAAGATTTGTATATGATACAAACTAATTTATCATTAAGTACTACAATATCAGATTCTTGGGTATTAGATACCGTCTGTAGCTCACACCTTTGCAAATCGTTACAAGGTCTACGGAAGTAGAGAATTTGCATAAAGGTGACTTCGAACTATTCGACATTAGTGGAGAGTCCATTCAGGCCGAAACCATAGGAATCAAGATTTTGAAGTTACCTTCAGATAAAATTTTGATACTAAAGACCTATTATTATATTTCTGATATTGTTAGAAATATTATTTCTGCACCATTATTATTGGAACAAGATTTTGAAATAAATGCAAAGAACAATGGTTGTTCTATTTACTTTTCTAACGAATACTATGGAAGTGCTTTTATAGATAATGATCTTTTATTTCTTTTACTTAATAATAATGCATTTCATATTGATAATATGAAGAAAAGAAAGAGAGAAGATATGAATGTCACATACCTCTGGCATTGCCGACTTGGCCATAGAAATGAGTCAAGGATTAACAAGTTATACAAAGATAATTTTTTGATCCTTATGATTATGAATCATATAGAACTTGTGAATCTTATCTCATGGAAAAAATGACCAAGACTCTATTACTGGACATGAAGAAAGGGCAAGTGACATATTGGACCTTGTACATACTGATGTATATAGTCTGATGTCGACTTAAGCCAGAGGTGGATATTCTTATTTCATCACATTTACTGATGATAAGTCTAGGTTTGGATATGTGTATTTAATAAAATACAAATTCGAAGTCTTTGACAAATTTAAAGAATATCAAAGAATGATCAAAAAATAAACCAGTAAAAGTATTAAAACTCTTCGATCGGATCAAGGAGGAGAATACTTATATAGTGAGTTCCTCGATTATTTGAAATTAAATGGAATACTCTCTCAATAGACACCTCCTTATACTCCATAATTAAATGAAATTATGAAAAAGAGAAATTGTACCTTATTAGATATGGTGCAGTCCATGATGTGTTTCATGAATCTTTCGATATCCTTTTATGGATACGTCCTCGAAGCTGCAGCATATATCTTAAATAAAGTACCTTCAAAATCTGTTTCTAGCACTCCATATGAAATATGAAAAGAAAAAAAATCTAATCTTAAGCATCTTAAGATTTAAGGTTGCCCGACTTATGTGAAAAATATTGATGGACATAAGCTGGATGCTAGTTCAGAAAAATACAGATTTATAGATTATCCTAAAGAGAGTATAGGATACTACTTCTATAACCCTACTCAATAAAAGGTGTTTGTTGGTAGGCATGCCATTTTCTTGAAAAAAGAATTTGTTCAAGAAAGAGACAGTGGAAGGTCTGTTGAACTTGAGGAAGTTCAAAACCTACAACCTATCAGGATACATCAAATAGTTCTCAACCAGTTGTGCCCATTGTTGAGGCACAGCTACTACACACATCTCCTCTCCAAAGGTCAAGTAGAGTGCAAGTGTACTACTCAGGTATAGATTTGTCATTGAGAATGACAATAAAACCCACATCATTGAGAATGATTAACCTACGACCTATTCGGAAGCTGTCATGAGTAGTGATTCTGACAAGTGGCTAAATATCATGAAATCCGAAATAGACTCTATGTATGTCAACCAAGTATGGACTTTGATTGATGCACCTGAGAGTGTGACCCCAATAGGCTGCAAATAGATCTTCAAAAAGAAGATTGGAGTAGATGGCCAGGTAGAGACCTATAAGGCCAAGCTTGTGGCAAAAGATTTCAGGCAAAAATAAGGTATTAATTATGAAGAAATATTTTCGTCGGTAGCCATGCTCAAGTCTATTCGGATAATGCTTGCTATAGCGGCATACCATGACTATGAGATCTGACAGATGAATGTCAAGACTGCTTTTCTCAATGAAAATCTTGAGAAAGAAGTCTATATGGCTCAGCCAGAGGGATTTATCTCTAGTGAGAGAGCAAATCATGTATGCAAGCTGAATAAATCCATTTATGGATTGAGGCAAGCATCGAGGAGCTGGAACATCCATTTTAATGAGACAGTCAAATCATCTGACTTTATCAAAAATATGGATGAACTTTGTATGTACAAGAAGACTAGTGGGAGTGCTATTATCTTTTTAATCTTGTATGTGGATGACATACTACTCATTGGGAATGATATTCCGATGTTGCAATCAGTCAAAACTTGGCTATCATAAAAGTTTTCCATGAAAGACTTGGGTGAGGCATCCTATATACTTGGTATAAAGATCTACAGGGATAGATCAAATAGGATACTTGGCTTGTCCCAGTCTAGGTACATTGACCTTGTGTTGAAGAGGTTCAATATGGAGAAAAGTAAAAGAGGTTACTTGCCCATAGGTCATAGCATACAACTCTCTAAGAAGATGTCTCCTAAGATACCGGAAGAGAGAAATAGAATGAGTTCTATTCCTTATGCTTCGGTAGTAGGATCAATAATGTATGCTATGTTATATACCAGGCCCGATGTTGCTTATGCCTTGGGCATTATAAGCAGATTTCAGGCTGATTCCGGGAGAAATCATTGGAAAGCTATAAAAAATATACTCAAGTACTTGAGAAGGACTAGAGATATTTTTCTGATATATGGTGGATCTGATTTAAAACTGGAAGGTTATATCGATTCTAGTTTTTAATCTGATCTGGATGATAGCAAATCGATATCTGGATATGTGTTCACCTTGTATGGTGGTGCAGTAAGTTGTAAAAGTTTCTGACAGTAAACTGTTGCTGACTCGATCACTGAGGTTGAGTATATTGCTGCAAGTGAAGCTGCTAAAGAGGCCATCTAGATAAAGAAATTCATCACAGAGTGGGTGTGGTTTCCGAGATTGAACAACCAGTGCCCCTTTATTGTGATAATACTGGGGCAGTTGCTCAAACCAAAGAACCAAGGTCTCACCATAAATCCAAATACATCTTAAGACGGTTCCATCTCGTTCGGAAGATTGTTGAAAGACGCGATGTGATCGTGAAGTGAGTTGACATCAAGAACAATATAGCGGATCCATTCACTAAGACCTTGTCAATGCAACAATTTGACCACCATCTTGATAGCATGAGTATCAAGTATAGGGGCGATTGGCTTTAAGTGCAAGTGGGAGATTGAAAGAATAATACCCTACAAGCCAATCGTATATGTGATGCGATAGGATATTTATTATAATTTATCTTCCATACTCATATAAATTGACATTTATATTAATATAATAGATATTTTTGATTCATTATATGCTGCATCTTATTAAATTTAAGATTATAATGAACCCCATAGGTTTGGATAATATTTTAGGACCATGATGAGATCATGCCAATGAGATCTAAATCCTCAATAGCCCTGATCTAAAATATTCTTAGTCATTGGTACATTAAGTCGAGGATTAATGATACTGGTAAAACTGGTATGTCCTTTGTATGCTCAGAAATGAGGGTGGTTGATCTCACAATCACTTATGTGGTGACACTAATACAAGGATATGGGTGCTCATTAGAGAATGAGTTCACTGAATTGACCTACGAGAGAATATCAGATGGAGTCTTATTTACATGTCAACTAATGATTCTTTAGTGGGAGTTGTGTAAGTGATCCTTAGACATGAGGTCATCATGGTACCTTGTGTACATGAATCTATATTTTGGTTCACTACCTAACTTGATTCTTTGATCCTTATGTGGAGTGTCTGAATATGGTGAAGTATGCATGGAGGTTGTGAGTGATCAATAAGGGATCAGTCACTCCTAATAAGGGGAGTGAACATCTTATGTGATCTTATAAGACGGTGATTCTGGAAGTCTTTGGTCAAAACAGGATGATAATTAGAAAAAAAATTTAATATATCATCAATTGAATTATCACCTTTAGATCGAGATATATAAAGATAAGTAATTAGGTTTGACATATTTTCATGCCCATAGCTCATCTGGGATGTTGTTTGACTGAAGGATTGAATTACATGGAAACTTGCCACTGAAAGATATTTTGATAATTTTTTATTAAAATTTTAAATCTTTCGGATAGTCATGACATATTGCTAGATGTCAATCTTGACTTGTGAATTTATCAGAATTAAAAGAGCTTAATTTTGGAGTCAATTTGGAAGAGTCTAAGTTGATTGGGATTCTTCGGGTGACCTAATTTCATCGGATTAGGGTTACGTTGAAAGTCTTGATCCACTGCTGGCTAGATTTGATATCCAATAGATCACACACTTTAGAATTTGGCCTTGATCTGATCTAATTATAGTTTAATATAAATTCTATGGGTTAATTTGATATGCTAGCACATTGTATTAACCCAAGTTCTTAAATTGGTTTAGATTAAAATGTTTGAGCTAACCTAAACCAGTTGCCTTTGACCTAATGGGATTAGATCAATTTAAATTGGATCTTTATCCAACTTGAACCAATTTTAAGTGGAGAAGGACTCCTCAGTACCCACCAAAAGCCATGACAAAAAATAGATGTCGCCCACCCCTTTTATGGCGTGTGAAGTGGAGAGTCCTTCTTAATGAAGGCTCTTAACTAATACACATTGCCTTAAATTTTCGATCAGAAATCCTATGTTTTGATGCCAAAATTAATTAAATTTTTTATGACATGTAGAAGACTAAGAGTCCTTCTACTCCAAATATTTTGATTACCAAAAAATTTACTCAGTGAATTTATTTGGTACGTGGGAAGTTGGAGCACCAAAGGTTGGTGCCCCTTCATCCCATGTGACGTCCCTTGGTCCCTTATTTATAGGGGATGCTCCACATATTTTCTTACTATAATTTTTAGTTGAAACTAGAGAAGAGGGATGTGGTAAATATAAAAAAAATTTAAAAAAATTTTGAAAAAAAAATTTTGAGTGGCAAAAGTTGCTGTAAAAGTGGTGAGATTTTCAGCAAGTATTGCTTGAGTGCCCTAGGATTTGATTTTTTCATGTGTTAGAGTTAAAAATCAAATCCTAGATTGTATGATATCTAAAGAGTATTTTTCTGATGTCGTTCTGGTGGCAAGATCAAAAGTAACTAGGCTTTAGCATGATCGTGACGCAAGTTTGAAGCCGACAGTGTTCTTGAGAAGACAAGGCTACGTCAGCGCACTGGTTGGAAAGGACTTTGGCCAATTTCTGTGTGGATCACTGTTGGAGGACTTCTATCTTGGGATCTTGTAGAAAACACCAACGTGCCACTTTTTCATATTGGTTAAAGTATAATATTCTATCTCTTTGCATGCTTGAATTTGTTTTGATCGTGATCAGCAATGTGATTCTAGGGTTTTGGGTTCAGCTCGATAGTTTTATTTGATAAAATAATTGATTTATTTAATTTTAAAATTTTAAAAATTATTTTTAGCTGCATGGTTGGAACCCAACAAGTACTACATCCTTGCCATAGCCTAGTGCTATATCCTTCCACTGTAGTCTTGCACTAACTCTCCTTATCCACCTTTGAACAATAGTATCATGGTAATGAAAATTTTTGAAGGTCAAGACACCTAAACTAAATAAATACCAGTGATATATCTATGTACACTAACCTTGTTGCTGTAGAAGATTTCACACTTTTCTCTACCATCTAATTGAGTATTCTTGGACCTCAAATTCTCTAGCGCTTACTCAGATGGGATAGAAAAATGCCAACAATTATCAGTATTTTAATTTGACTCTCTTTCCATGATTTGACTAGTTAGATTACTCAGATTGGATCAACTCGAACTGTTGGATGCTATCACCTTGCTAGCCTTTTCCTTCCTCCATTCTTTTCGTCATATTTTTTCATTATGGTCTTGATCTTTATTGTAATATTCTCCAATTATTTTACTTGATTTTATGGAGGTGTCGAGACATAGGATTTTATTTTAAAATTGTCATGTTATATTAATAAATATCATTTTGGATATTAGGTTCCAAAAGAGATTTTTAGAATTAATTGGATTTGTTTGTTAGTTATTCTTGTAAGATAAATAATAATCCACCTTACCTATATTTTTTAATTAAATAATATCATTTTTGGCATCAAATAAATTATAAATTGATCTACATGTGATTTATAAATTTAATAAAATTGTATTTTGAACAAAAAAATAATTTGTAATTTGAAAGTAAAATCCTTATTATGGAATGTTATACATGTTGATTATAGATTTTATATGAAGTATACATATTTTGATTAGAATATGTTATATGTTATTCTAAAAAGAACTTTTATATATTTTGGACTTTGAACTCTTGTTTAATTATGTTGTAGCCCTTGCCAACTAGGGTTATGCATAAGTGCTAATTATTTTCAAATTTATTATTATGATCTTATCACAAGATATAAATATGATGTTTTAGCCTTGTGATAAGATATAAATATGATATTCTAGGCCAATCCATGGGATAGAAAACTCAACATACTCCATTTTGTTAAATATCACATAGCAATTATGGATAAGGGCTGCTGGGGCTTATGCTAGTATTATTGTTCTCTTTAAGCCAACTTATGGTAGAACTAGGTCACTATCAATCCAATAGATATTCATTTGGATTAAGAGCAGCAACATGTGCAAAATAGATATTCATTTCTAAGCTCTTGCTCCATTTTGGTAACTATCACATGGATATTATAGATAAGAGTTGGTGGGGATCATGTTAGCATTATTGTAATCTTTAGGCCAACTTATGTAAAACTAGGGTCACTATTAATCTAATAGATTTTCATTTGGATTTGATGTGCAAAATAGATATTCATATCTAAAATCTTTCTAAGTTATTTTTATTCTTCTTAAGGTTTATTTGGGATAGCTGTATGTAGTCCATCTCTCACCAATATAATTATTTAGCAAATCTTAGCCATCCATCTACCAACCATTAGCTCTCAACTCTTATAAATTATCATAAGATACAGAATTATCGCCCAAACATAAACTTTTAAACTTACATATATAATTTTTGACAACTCATATATTTAACTCAAGTTTAATTAAACATATAATCAATTTTTTTTTTATTTTTTCAAGATGTACATTTACGCCTATATTTTTACTCATAATATAAAAACTAAAAAAGTGGAGCTCTAAATATGATCTAAATTATAAAATTATATAAATATTAGACATAAAAATTAAAGGATATGCTTGGATAATCTTATCAAATAAAGCTAGATTTTTGGGATTCGAAACATCCAGGAGTGAGAAAGAGAGTGGGAGGCAAGGCTTAATATACTTTATATTGAAACTAGTCGAAGATCCGTACGTTACGCAAGGTCGAATGTAAGAAAATAATTTTTTTCTAGATTTGATCAGATTAAAAAAAATTATATATAAATAATAAAATAATACTCATTCAAATTCTCAAGATTATTTCATATTCTCAACTACTTATATAAATAAATTTTAATTATAAAAATATAAAAATATTATATATTAATAATATAATTTAATGTGAAGAGATGTTCTTTGTAGGTGGCACAACAAAATTCATTTGAGAAGTTGAGTTGTCAATACTCCAATATCCCTTCACAGAATATTATTTTTTATATATATTAGTTGAAGACTCTCGTATTGTGTAGGATCGGACGTATGAAAATAATTTTTTTAATCTATTCAAATTAAAAAAAATTATATATAAATAATAAAATAATATTTATTTAAATTTTTATAATTTTTATTTCTAATCATTATCCAAACGTACCCCAGTTAGGTGGAAAATCCCAGCCCTCTCTGACCATCCCATCACCTGCTAAACTGTATACGAAAATTTATAATTTGATTTAATTTAGTTCGAAATTTTAGGAAGACAGATTTTGACATACGTGGTGACTCAAGGGACGTTATAGAACTCTCTCTCTGCCCATCTCTCCATCAACATTAATTCCATCCTTCCCTCGTCACCCGTCCATTTCTCTTCGCCAAATGCGTCAGATTCCGAATGGCAGCCTCGCCCTTTAGCTTTCTTTTCCGTCGCTTCTGAGCACCATTTATTCCTGTCCCCCGAAGCCCCAGTTGCTCTTCTCCTTGGCCTCTTCTAGTCTCGATCTCTCATCTTCTGCCAGCCGGCGGCATCGATGGACGCGGCGGCGGCGGCGGCGGCGGCCGTGGATGGAGCGAGGAAGGGGAAGAGCAAGGATGTGATCCGGCTGGAACGGGAGTCCGTCATTCCCATCCTAAAACCCAGGCTCATTATGAAGCTGGCCTACCTCATAGGTACCCAAGCTTAGATATCTAGGTTTCTTCTTGCAATCGCATCATTTGAAGGGATTTTTTTCTTTGATTGTTGTTCGGGTCTCGTTTATTTTCGAGAATTTGAAACCATGTCTCCTCAAAATCCATTTTGTTTGGTTTCGTCTGGTTTGTTGGGGGTTTTCGGTTTCGGATGTTTGATTTGAGTTCCTGCAGTATTCCGACACTTAGAATTTTCTAAGTTAGTGGCGAATTTTATTTTGTTCAGAAACTCTGTGGTGTTCTTTTTTCTCCCTCTCTAATGGATGTGTCATGTTATTTTTTGGTTTGAAGTTTTTATTAATGTCTTTCAACTGTTTACATGAATGATTTGTTATTGTAAGTGTCAATTGTTAGGACAGTGCGTCGCATGACACATTCACTTGATAATTTATGATGATAGATTAGGAAGAATGGCTTCAACTTAGTACTATGGTGTGACTGGAGTCATTGAAGTAGATGCAAGGAGCACACGAGTGACCACCAGAGCATGAGAGTGCTTCTTCTAGTAATACGCTTGTGCATGTAGAGAAAGAATGTTGAGGAAAGTGACCAAAAAAGATAGATCCTGTGAAAACGAAAACGAGGAAATTGACAGAAAATGTCCTTTTTGTTGATGGCTTCGCTAATTAGGAAGTTTGAGAAATATATATAGTGAAGGACCTTAAAAATGTTATCTTCTATTATTTTCAATTTTACAGTATTTAAGAAATAAATTTATAATTTAGTTGAAATTAGGCTTTCTACATATCCCCATTCAACTTTTTCCCTCTTGGCAGACACTTGAACATGTATTTGAATTGTATTCATCTGTCGATGTCCATACAACACCCCTCGTGTTTATTCCCAAGTGACATTATTGAAGTATTTGATGGTTGCAAAGGAATTTTTAGGTGTTTGAAAATGAACCTTTAAGATGGAGACAAGTTATGGTGTTATAATTCATTTAAGAGAAAGCATTAAGAATTTGTTTGAGGATGTAACCTCTATTAATGTTGTAGTCAAAATAAATGACCATCATATTTCTTGGCTTTTGGCCTTTCAAATGGGTCTTGCTTATTTAACCTATTTCAAATGGATCTTGCTGATTTAACCCACGCTGACCAACATACCCAAAAAAAGAAAAAAGGAGGCTTGCCTCTTTAATTTTGCTAAGGATCCTTGTTGATGTGATTTTGGATCTTGTATGCCAGTGCCAAAATAATGGAGCAATTTGCTGGAAAGGTTCCAAGCAGAGCAATATATCCAAATTTAAATTGCGAGGCAGAATGCATTGCAGCATTCGATGCTTGCAAGGAAGCTATGTGATTGTACAGGTTCACTAGCAAGCTAGGAGTGGCATCCTCCGATGATGGTCCTGCTGTATTATACAGCACCGGAGTCATATCTCATGTCAAGGAGTCGAAGTCCCATTAGCTTACTAGGCATTTTGCATCGCTACTATTTTATTCGGAAAATCTTTTAAGGTGATGTCAATCTTTAGAAGATTGACGAAAAGGAGAACTTGATCAATCCATTTACTAAAGCCTCGGTATCTAGGAGTTCTGAGATAATAAATCGAAGATGAGTATATGATACTATACTGATTGGCTTTAGTCCAAGTGGGAGTTGTTAGAAAATGTGTCCTAAAGTCAATCGTTTGATGATTGTGCTAATTATAAATGTATATGAATTGATCAGTAATAAAATTATTTGGCCTTTTTCATCACAAGGTTATATCTTCTAACGAACTCTTATATTGTGATGAAGTCTTTAGGACTACTTTGATTGATAAAGAAGGATTTATCGTGTAGTCCTTAAATTTGTTCGCGATTAAACGACACGCTATTATTAGGAGATAGCGATATCAAATGTAGGTTGTTGTGTGCCATATGCGTTGGTTGTCCTCGTAACCATGGTATGGAGACACTGGTATGGCATGCAGATAAAATGTAAGAGTATATTGTCACTGAACATGACCAACTGCGGGGCACTCTGCTGTCAAGGATAGCTCGTGAAGGGTATGGGTATAAGTGTCTCTCCGATCTGAGATCATCACGGTGACTTGCAAGCAACTCATTGTACTTTGGTGCCGGACTAACTGAGTTTCTAATTCAGTCATGGAAGGTTTCGGGTGCAATCAAATACTTGTCAAGTCGGTGTATAAGTCTAGATGGGATTGATCCCTCCGAATTAGTAGGAGTTAATGTATCAATGTATTTCAATTTAGCAAAATCTGGATCCGGATAATCCATGTGATGGATTTGAAAAAGATTGAAATACAATATGGATGACTTATCTAGAATTGACAGTTAAATCTTAGGTCGTCCTCGAGCATTAGGATAAAAGTATGAATTATAAGGTAACCATACGTCAATAGATTCTTGAATATTGCTTCGCCTTCATTCGATTTATCCGAACGTCGGGTCACCATTGCTAGATGGTTATATCGATTGGTTCAGAAAGTTGTTCCTGTGCTACCAGTTTAGATTCGAATCTATGGGGTTATACTCAAAATTAGTTTCTGACTGATCATGTGGCTGATCAACGATTGAGAATCGTTCAAGGGCTTAATCGTCAATTCGATTGATGGTTAACTTTATGCAAAAGTTGCAATAAATTAATTCATCAAGTGTTAGTAAATTAATGGAGGATTAATCAGCAATTAGATTGCTGATTAACTCAATTTGATAGAGCAAAGAGGATTAAATAAAATTTAATTGAATTAGATTCAATTAGGTTTGATTCGATTAGGTTATGAGATGATCTAATCGTCAAGGAGAATTGTTCCTGATTTGATCAGGATTTTGATTCAATCAATTCCTAATTTGATTGAGATTTGATTAAGAATTTATGAACCTAATTAGATTGGATTTCATATATTTTATTTGGGCTAAACCAGATGTGATTTGGTTTGGATTCAAATAAAGAAATTAAGAGTCCTTATTGGAATAGGACTCTTCTCCCATGCGCCTCCCACTTTGACGCTATATATCCTCATGCACAAATAGTTTTGCGTGAGATTTTCTCACGCCAAAGAGTCATTTTCCTTCTCTATCTTACGTTCAAATTTGGATAGGATTAGGTTTTAAATGGTATGTTCAAATCTGATTTGAAATAGGATACCATATAGATAATGTTTGACATTATCTCTAAGACCTTGCTGCCAACTTATTTTTTTCTCCTTATATGTGTGACATTTTGAGGAGATTTTTCGTGAGAAATCAGTTGGAGAACTGATTTACCATGAAAAAATATGGGAAGGGGCGTCCCATATTTTTTTAGCATGTTTTGGTGTAAATTTTTGAGTAGGGCGACAACACATCAAGAGTCCATGATCTTTAGGACTCTTCACCCCATCTCCTTACACGTTGAAATAAAAGGAGTTTTATTTCATTCTTGTGCATGTAAGAGACCTGAGAGAGAGGCCTTCACGTTGAGAGGGGTCTTGGGCGTGGTTTAATGGAGTGAAAGAAGAGGAGAGTCCTTTTCTCTTAGGGTGTGTGCAAAAATCAGATTTCTAGGATTTTGGTCCTCAGGGTTTGGGAAGAGAAAAAAAATAAGAGAAAAATTATTTTCCTCTCCATATTTTTTCCACCTCTTTATCTCCTCCAGAAGTCCATCTTTAATCTTTGGAAAGGTTCTAGAGATTTGAAGAAATGATACAGATCAGTCAAGAAGAAGGTCTTCGCGCAAGCTAGCACTCCCGAGAAGACCGATCAGATCGAGACTTCGAGTGGATTTTTCGTAGAGATCGGATGCGTGTGCGGCTGCGAGCAACCAGTAAGGATTTTCTTCACCATGTCTCTTAGTAGCGGCGATCATCGACCCGCGCAAGATATTGAGTTCTGAACTCAGATTAGAAGTAGATGTGATCTACTGCTCATATGTATGCATGCTGATTTTATCTTCAGTGTTTTTCAGGTATCGAGTTCTGAACTCAGATTAGAAGTAGATGCAATCTACTGCTCATATGTATGCATGCTGATTTTATCTTCAGTGTTTTCAGATTTTATATGCAACATATCATGTCATAGATCCTAAAGTAGGTTGATTTGATGATTAGATCATATGCGTGTTAGATTAATTTGATTAATCTAATTGTCTTCCGCTGTAATTTATTCGAAAATGTTTCGAAATACATGCATGAAATCGCCTACGTTTTCCAACAGTTCTTTAATTTTGCTAAAGATCCTTGTTGATGTGATTTTGGATCTTGTATGCAAGTGCCAAACCACATTGAGAGCTTCCACCTTAGCTAATTACTAGGCCAAATTTGTTTGTGGCTCTTTTGATTAGCCTAGTATTGGGTTCAAAAGAGTGATCCTTTTGGTTGCATTTGGACCTCTAGGTGGTGTATATGCTAAAAGAAGTGCAAGCAAGAGCCATTTTTACAATCTTTAGGGCGTGCTCGGTATTGCTTGTAGAAATACTTTTGTGGCTTTTAAAGCAAAAAAACACTTCTTAAAGAGAATGTATTTGGTAACATTGTTTGAAAAGTGCTTTTTAGGACAAGCTAGAGAGCTAATCTTCTCGCTTCTCCTTCTCTTTTCATAAAATAGAAGCCTTATCAAACTTGCTCTTGGTGTGCCTGGCTTTTTGTTATTGCATTTCTTGTTGAAGTACGTCGGTGATGTTATTTTTGGGGTAAAGTTAGGGAGCCATTATCACCCATAAAAGGTGAAGAATTGTCTATCGTACTTACTACCATTACAATGTAGCATATTGCAAATAAAGCGGATGTTTTTTCTATTCATAATTTGAGGGAAGCCCATAAGCTGGAGGTTTCTTTGCTCAGCAGAAAAGCTGATTTTCATCAAAGGAAAACCTTCTTACCTTGATTACAATTGGAAATCCTATTCAGTAGCTTTTGTAATATTTGAATCCAACTTTTTTCTAATAAAATAATATAAACAAATTTGCTTTTAAACTGGCACTGGAGAAATATCCCACATAAATAAAACTCGTGAATTAATATTATTCCAAAGAGTTGTGATAGCTCTCATGTTATAGATAAATGGCCAAAAATAGTCTCAAAACCCATAACTTACATTGTTTCCGGATCCAAAATTTTAGAAACCTTCTCCATCCTCCCATCAATTATTGCTGATAATGATTGATTTATTCTTTGTAATATTTTATGTGAATTTTAATTTAAAATTTGGCCTTAAAAGATTGCATATTGTGTATATTGTTACACAAAAGGAAAAAAAGAATAAGTTACATAAAAATAAAAAAATCTCTCTGTAGGAGGATTGTTTTAGTATGGCCCTACGAGTTATACATTTTGTCATCTTTTTTGATTGTGTGGATGTTTTCCAACTCTTAAGTGATCTTGTGGCAAGGCTTCAAATCTCGACCATTCCATGTCGTATCGACCTTGTATCACAACTCATGTTGGTATGGTGTATCTCCAGTGTGTCAAATGTGAGTAGACAGGAGGGGCACGCTGCATCTCGTACGTTACTGCTATATGAGCGGTAGGGAATGTAAAGCAAGATTTGAAACCTTGCATTGTAGGATTGCTTCATGGTTGCATGAGCCTGGACTATGTACCAGTAACGTAGGTTTCCTTCCCCCGCAGCTGGCATTTTATGTATCAAGCATGGCTTCTTGTTGTCCAAACTAGTCTTTACCAGGAATTTTTCTTTATTTCTTTTATGGTAGATGGCTTGTCAAGAGCTGGTTGTGCAGTATTCTCATTTCTTCATGATTCCATAGTTCAAAGAGATGAGCCATATTGGTCTGTAATTTGTGTGGTCTGTAATTTGTGTGGATTAAGGTATATCTATTGCAAACTCTCCCAATATGCATGTTTGTGAGAAATGTCTGTCTGTTCACATGTCTCCTCTCTGCATCCTTTTGATTTTCCTGCATGTGTCCTTCCTGTCGAAAATCAAGTCCTTCCTCAGTTCCTCTTATAGATGAATCCTTTTTCATTTCCCTTTTTCAAAAAAAAGGCACACATGATACACTCTAGTTTCTTATTGATGAGAATGCTACTGTTCACTTGAATATATGTGCTTTTAGTATTGTGCTTCTCATTTTTATCGAATTGGAATGAAATGCTTTTGTGGATCACTTACTTTTTCCATATAAATGCATACTATTCTGCCATTTGCTACCATCTACCTTATACTCCAGTACCTTATGAGTATTTCCAAATTCTCTTGCAGAGCATGATTCTGACAAGGCAGAGTTTTTAAAACTCTGTAAGAGAGTTGAGTACACTATTAGGGCATGGTATCTTCTTCAGTTTGAGGATCTGATGGTATGCCCTTTTTCTATTAAATTAAACATAATCATGGACAAGGATATCTGGCATAGAAGGATATGAATTTTCATGCATGAATGCACATGCACCAACACTTTTTTTTTTTTTTTAATGTGCATTTGTATAGGTCTGCAATGGTACCCATCAACTCACACCTTTGCTGACTTAAAAAGTCATGATGTTCAGTCAAATTTAGTTTTGCTAAACTATACATATTCAAGCTTGGGGTATTCAAGTTTGGGGAGTTGTATTTTTTCAGCAACTGTATTCCCTATTTGAACCTGTTCATGGCACTGAGAAACTGGAACAGCAGAACTTATCTCCAGCAGAGATTGACATTCTTGAACAGAATTTTTTGACATATTTCTTTCAGGTTGGTTATCTGTCTTGTCCTTGGTAGCTGCATTTTTACATATCTGAGTATTGTTATTGCCAATTTTGCTATTGTATCATCATTATGATTTCTTTGAAAAATTTGCTCTGCTGCATTGTAATACTCAAGATGGTACAAAACATCAATGACTTGAAGAGTTAGATTTTTAGAGCAAAGGAATTTTTAAAAAAATAGAAAACTACTTAAGACAGAAAGAGTTTCTAGACCAATTGTCATGTTCAATTAGAAGGTTCTAAACAGCTAATAATTCAAACTTGCGTTGACTTTGGTATTCTTCAGCAAATTTTTGTGAAGGTAATAGAACGATCATTCCAACTTGAACATGATATGAGTAGCACTTGAATCATTGCAAAATATTTGATAACATATTTATGGACACCATCCTTCGAACAGAAGATGATCTGACTCATTTATATTAGTTCCAAAATATAACAGGAGACGTTATCACTGTATGGTAAAGAAGAACGCTGATTTGCAGGCTAGTAATAGATAACAATGGAATCAAGATGGATTCACCTAAATCGAGTTTGAGTTAGACTTGGGTTTGATTCACAATTATAAGAGTAGGCCAAGGATGTTTCCTTTCTCTTTTTGTTGATTGGGAAGGTGTTAATTTCAAATCAACTTGTTGGTGCAAAAATCCGCCTGCGCCGGAGAAGCTGGAGTCGAGGGAGTTGCGGTCGCCGTCGGGACCTGCAAAAGAAGTCTAAACCGGAGGTGGGGTTGCTCCGGCAAGACCCTCCGATGCTCAAGTCAGTTCTCTGCCTCAACAAGAATGGAGTGCTCGAACGAAATTTTAGCAGAGTTTCTAGGTAAAACGAGAGCTTATAGAATAACGTATCTGGGGTTCCCCTTTTATAGACGGAGGGGGCAACAAATTGATAGCGACGTCTGTAACCGTCTGGTAGTGGGCCGCCCAGAGTCGGAGAAATTTATTGCGGAGGGTAGTGGGGTGGATCCGTGGCCATTACCGGGGCGTGCCACGTGGAGTCGACCACGAGAAGCGGAGCGGCGTCCGTTGTCGCGACTTGCCAGAGGATAGGAGAATCGCGCGGTATCCGTCGCAGGAAGTGGAGCAGGACCGTGGCCATTATTGCGGCCTGCCAAGGAGAGATGGAGCCTCGTGGAATCCGTCGCAGGAGGTGGAGCAGGGTCGTGGAATGCTGGAGCCGCGTGGGATCTGCCGCAGGGAGTGGGGCAGAGTCGTGGAGTGATGGAGCTGCGTGGGATTGCCGCAGGGAATGGAGCAGAATCGCGGCTGTTACTGCAGCGCGCCAGGGGGCGGAGGTCTGTTGGCTGAAGTCCGGCTGGAGTGTCTGGCGAGGAGGTAGTTAGCCATCTGTCCAAGAGGAGCTCGGAATCCGGCTTTCGCAGGGGTTCGGACGGAGTCTTCCTTTAGTCACAGCCGGAGATGGAGCCCGGCTCCCGTAGGAGTCCGGGCGGAATCTTCCTGTAGTTAGGTGCGAAGTCCGGCTCCCGTAGGAGTCCGGACGGAGCTTACCGGCAGTTGAAGTTGGCGACGGAGCCCGGCTCCCGTAGGAGTCCGGGCGGAGTCCTCCTTGCGGTTGAAGTCGTGGGTGGAGCCCGCTCCCGTAGGAGTCCGGGCGGAGTCTCCCTTGGAGTCGTGGACGGAGCACGGCTCCCGTAGGAGTCCGGGCGGAGTCTCCCTTGGAGTCGTGGACGGAGCCCGGCTCCCGTAGGAGTCCGGGCGGAGTCTTCCTGCAATTAAAGTTAGGTGCGAAGTCCGGCTCCCGTAGGAGTCCGGACGGGGCTTACCGGCAGTTGAAGTTGGCGACGGAGCTCGGCTCCCGTAGGATTCCGGACGGAGTCCTTGCGGTTGAAGTCGTGGGTGGAGCCGGCTCTCGTAGGAGTCCGGGCGGAGTCTCCCTTGGAGTCGTGGACGGAGCCCGGCTCCCGTAGGAGTCCGGGCGGAGTCTTCCTTGGCGTCGTGGACGGAGCCCGGCTCCCGTAGGAGTCCGGGCGGAGTCTTCCTGCAATTAAAGTTAGGTGCGAAGTCCGGCTCCCGTAGGAGTCCGGACGGGGCTTACCGGCAGTTGAAGTTGGCGACGGAGCCCGGCTCCCGTAGGAGTCCGGGCGGAGTCCTTGCGGTTGAAGTCGTGGGTGGAGCCGGCTCCGTAGGAGTCCGGACGGAGTCCTTGCGGTTGAAGTCGTGGGTGGAGCCGGCTCCCGTAGGAGTCCGGGCGGAGTCCCCTTGGAGTCGTGGACGGAGCCCGGCTCCCGTAGGAGTCCGGGCGGAGTCTTCCTTGGCGTCGTGGATGGAGCCCGGCTCCCGTAGGAGTCCGGGCGGAGTCTTCCTGCAATTAAAGTTAGGTGCGAAGTCCGGCTCCCGTAGGAGTCCGGACGGGGCTTACCGGCAGTTGAAGTTGGCGACGGAGCCCGGCTCCCGTAGGAGTCCAGGCGGAGTCCTCCTTGCGGTTGAAGTCGTGGGTGGAGCCCGGCTCCCGTAGGAGTCCGGGCGGAGTCTTCCTGCAATTAAAGTTAGGTGCGAAGTCCGGCTCCCGTAGGAGTCCGGACGGGGCTTACCGGCAGTTGAAGTTGGCGACGGAGCCCGGCTCTCGTAGGAGTCCAGGCGGAGTCCTCCTTGCGGTTGAAGTCTGGGTGGAGCCCGGCTCCCGTAGGAGTCCGGCGGAGTCCCCTTGGAGTCGTGGACGGAGCCCGGCTCCCGTAGGAGTCCGGGCGGAGTCTCCCTTGGAGTCGTGGACGGAGCCCGCAAGGGTCAATCCCGCTGAGAACTTCGGCCGTGGGTATTTTATACCCAACACCAGTCCCCCTACTTTCGAGTTTGAATTTCGAATGAAGGAAGTACAGAGAGATTGGCATAGCCGAAGTTGTCCCCTCGAATCCTGTTCACGACCGCCCCCAGATATTTTGGCATTAAATGTGCGCGTGCTGGAGTCTTTTCGAATCGGGGCGATACGAAGGGACCCTTCGAAATTCCCGCGGTACACTGGCCCAGGTACGGCGCTATAATGGCCCTGCCAATCCGTCAGCCGCTTTTAGCCGCCTGCCGGGGGGAGTGGGACACGTGTCGGGCGCGGGCTGGCCTGGGGGGATTCGCGATCATTATGGCGCCGGATCCCAGGGTCTATTTAAACCCGTCCTTCCACCTTTAGGGATCCTATTCCGTTCCAGAGTTCTACCAGTATCTGCCCTTCCTTCGAGAGCCCTGTTTCTGTTGGCGTCTTCTCGGGCCATAGGCGCCCTTCAAGTCGTCCCTGTCCTCGCCCCTCTACATCCCTCAGAGCGATCTAGGTCAGTCCCAGCATCTTCATCTTTCTTCCCGCCACTTAGGGGCCTCTTCTTCGCATTTTTTTTTTGTATTCCTCTGAGTTAGTTTCCTGTGACCTCTCGCCCCTTATCCTGTCCGTCTTCTTCGGGATCTTTAGAGTCCTCATTCGAAGTTATTCGAAATGTCGTCCGGCTCTTCCGCTCCCAGCGGTTCCGGGAGTTCTTCCGCCTCAAACCCCCAGGTCCCTCGCTCTGTAGACGAATCCGCGTCTGGGGCTGGGCTCCGCTCGATTTTTGCGCCGGGCGCCATTCCATGTTCCCTGACTCCGGATGAACTCCTTCTGATAAGGGTTCAATATGGAGTTCCTCCGGAGTACGACCTGGAGCTGCCTGGCCCCTCTGACCGGGCTAGCACTCCCCCACCCGATCGTTTTTGCCTGTATCAGGAGGCGTTTCGTGCCGGACTCCGGCTTCCGCTTCCGTCCTTTGTTGTCGCCCTCTTCCGCTTCCTAGACATCTCCTTGGCTTCTGTTGCCCCGAATTCTTTTAGGTTTTTGATAGGGTTTTTCTCCCTTTGCCACGTAGTCGAGGTCCAACCGTCCCTCTCCCTGTTTAGGCACTTCTATACCTTCAAGCGTCATCCTTCGGCGAAGGACTGGTGGTACTTCTCCCCTCAGTTCGGCAAGAAGGGGTTGCTGAAAGGTGCCCCTTCTTCAATCCACAATTGGAAGGGAAATACCTCTTCGTCCACTGCCCGACCCTGAGGCTGGGCCTGCCCCTTGGGGCTCTCTGAGGGATTCTATCCGCGGGCCCCCAGCCTGGGGGAGGATGACCTCCAGGCTGCCCGGAAGCTTCTCGCCTATTCCGCTCCTTCCCTTCCCAATCTTCTGAGGGAGCAATTTCTGTTCAACATTGGCCTGAGCCCCCAGGATCCTGCGAGTACTTCATCTTTTCCTTTCTCTTCTTTTCTTATGTCTTTCTTCTTTCTTCTCTCTTTTTCTTTTTCTTTTTCTTTTTTTTTCTTTCTTTTTTTTTTTGATCTCTGATTTCTCTCCTCTTCTCTTCTTCTTTTCTCTTTTTTTTTTTTTTTAAGGGATGGACGCCGAAGCAGCACGGATGCTTGCCAGGGGCCTCAAGGCCCACAAAAGAAAGGGTGCTGCGGCCGTCGGATCGGCAAAGAGGGCCAGGGCGGAGGAGTCGAGCTTGGCCCGCCCGTCCAGGCGGCTCCAGCGATCGACATTCCCTCGGACGCCGAACCTACGGCCCCCGGGCCTCTTCGAGGAGTCCAACGACTGGGGCTCCCGCTTCGGGGGTCCGCCCCATGGAGGCGCCCGTAGCCGAGAGGGGGAAGAGAAGGAAGTCGGTGGCCCGCAGGGTGAGTAGCCGCCGAGCCATCGCTGACGAGTCCCTCTGTTCCGAGGAGGAGCCGGAGAATCTCTTCAATGACAGGGACTTGATCAGGCGGTTAATCGACGGCTGCATCCTGCCGGAGGTCGTCGAGAGGATCGACTGCGCCGATCCTGAGCAGCGGGTCTGGGACTCCCTAGGGTCCTTCCTCGAGGTAAACAAATCTCTATTTAACCGGCTATTCGACCCCTGTTCTGACCTCTTTGTCGCCCTTGCAGATTGGGCACCAGCTCCTCGTCAATATCGAGGCGACAAACCGGGCGAGGAGGGACGCCGTCCAGGTGGAGGAGCGTTGCCAGGCTGAGGTCGCCCGCCTTAAAGAAAAGGCAGCCGAAGTAGTCGCCCTCCAAGAGGCCCTGGAAAGAGAGAAACAAGCCCGGGAGGAGGAGAAGCAGACCTTGGAGGAGTCAGCGAGAAAGGCGGAGGCCGAGGTCGCCAACTTGGCTGAGCAGATTCCAGTCCTGGTCTCGGAGGCCAGGGTCCTTGCGGTAGAGGAATTCAAGACCTCCGCGGAGATGAGGGACCTGAATGTCCAATTCGGCCAGGAGGCGTTCATCAAGGGGTTCGAGCTCTGCCAAGAGAAGGTGGCCAGAAAATTTTCGGAGCTCGACCTCAGCTTCCTAGGTGAGGAGTCCGAAGACGAGGCCGGTCCCTCGCCCGCTACCACTACTATCGCAGCCCCCTTGCCGGGGACGCCGAGTTCTCCAACCCCTGCCCCTGAGGTCTGAGACCTCGACCTTGTATTTTTATTTCATCGCAATTTTTCTTTTCCTTTTTGTCTTCAAGAATCATCCAATCAATAAAGTTGAATTTCTTGTCGTGGGTGGCTTCTCCCTCCTCCCCTTCTTCTCTCTGCTTTTCTTCCCGCGATGAGTCGTGTTTTGACGCTTTTGCCTTCCGATGGCAGTGTCTGCAGAAGCACTTCCCCTGCCCCTGGGGATCCCGCTGAAGTCGACGATCCAGCGGCTGAAGAAGGAAGTCCTTCACTTGACAAAAAAGTCAAAGAAGATGGAAGGCGAGCTTCGCAGATTGAGAGAAGGTCATTCTGAAGCCACCGCGGAGGCCACCCACTTTCGGAATCTCCACGTGAAGGGGATCATGGAGTATAGCCGGAGGAAGGCGGATTTCAGAAGGAGCTTGAGGAATGCAAGAAGAGCGCCAGCGGCGAATTTGGGCTCAAGCCACCAAGATTAGCGCCCTCAAGGTGGAACTGTCGGCTGCGATGGAGAAGATCGACCAGCTGGGAGGAAGTTCGTCCCGGCTCTTGGCTCGGGCCGACGGCGACCGGGAGTGGTCGAAGAAGGTCTCCGACCTTCAGCAGCAGCTTTCAGGACGCCGAGGTGAGCTACGACGTGCATCGGGCCGGTTGGCGCAGGCAGGTAGAGGAATATAAAGGGAGACTCAGGGCGGCGACCGACGAAGTCGCCCGTCTTCAGAGGCAGCTGGCTGACAGGGCTCAGCTGACTTCCGCCCGGGATTCCAATGAACTCCAGTCCCTGAGAGGAACCGTCGAAGGGCTTTCTGTCGCCCTCGGGGAAAGGACGGCTGAGCTGCAGCAATTGAAGATCCAGCTGGCATACGAGCAGCAGTCCGTTGCGGACGCGGAGGCGGAATCTGAGGTCCTGAGAAAGAGGCGTCGAGAGGTGGAGACCGAGAGCCAGCGACTTCGTCGGGCGCTCCAGGACGCGCTGCAGAGAAGGAGAGAGCTAGAAGAAGAAATTGAGAATCTAAGGCAGTCCTGGATGAGGAGTGGAGCAGATAATTCTAGGTCGGAGGGAGCAGAGCTTCCCTAGGGCTCTTTTCGTCCTTCTGTCCTTTCATGTATATATTTTCCTTTTGTTGTTTCGTCCCGCTTTTGTCGTTTTGCTTTTCTTTCCTTGGCCTTCCGGGCTTTGTAGTGTGTATTTCGGAAATGGAATGAAAAGGGGATTTTGTGTTACCTCGTCCGCGCGTTGTATTAAATTGTCGTCCGCCGAACTTTTCTTGTTGTTCGACTTGTCTGATGTTGACGTCGTTGGGAGGCGCCCAGTCGTCGATACGTTGGCTTGCCTTCCTCGTCGTTCATGGCCGCAAGCTCGAGCTTGGCGGTCCGAACTCCGCATTATTTCGGGGACGTCGCTGTCTTCTTGACCTGTGTCGAGAGCCTTCTTAGAGGCCGGGGGGGTTTGGTGGGAACTCCCCGTCTTTGTTGAGACGAGGTTCTTTAGGTCTTTGGTGTGGTTCGTCCTTTATCTGTTTCCGTCGTAGCTCGTCGCTCTTCCTCTTTAATTTCCCTCCTCTTTCCAGAGTGAGGCCCTCCCCTCGCTTTTTGCGGGGTTGCATAGGAGTGTGGAGGTGCCGCTGAGGGGCCTTTTCCCTTCACCTGATCTTGTCGGCGGCCGGGTTTCGTCACCATCAGGACGAGGTTCTCCTCCCGTTCCCCGGGGGCACGTAAGGGCCATCGTCAGGGTCTCTCCCCCAATCCGGTCTAAAAGAACCGGACCTTCGAGTTTGCTCATGTCAGGACGAGGTTCTCCTCCTGTTCCGACATGGCCGTGGGGGCGCGTTAGGGCGTTGTAAGGCCTCTCCCCCCATCCGGTCTAAAAGAACCGGGCCTTCAACTTTGCTCATGTCAGGACGAGGTTCTCCTCCTGTTCCTGACATGGCTGTGGGGGCACGTTAGGGCGCTGTAAGGCCTCTTCCCCCATCCGGTCTAAAAGAACGGGCCTTTGACTTTGCTCATGTCAGGACGAGGTCCTCCTGCTGTTCCTGACATGGCTGTGGGGGCACATTAGGGCGCTGTAAGGCCTCTCCCCCCATCCGGTCTAAAGGAACCGGGCCTTTGACTTTGCTCATGCCAGGACGAGGTTCTTCTCCTGTTCCTGACATGGCTGTGGGGGCATATTAGGGCGCTGTAAGGCCTCTCCCCCCATCCGGTCTAAAAGAACCGGGCCTTTGACTTTGCTTATGCCAGGACGAGGTTCTCCTCCTGTTCCGACATGGCTGTGGGGGCGCATTAGGGCGTTGTAAGGCCTCTCCCCCAATCTGATCTCGAGATAATCGGACTTTCATTTTAGGTATGTTAGGATGAGGTTCTCCTCCCGTTCCTAACATAACTTTGTTTTAGGCGTTTGAAGGGGTTATACCCAGTCGTGACAAATCCATGCCAAATGGGAAGAGCATGTCAAGTAGAAAGGAATTTAGATTCAAGGTGAAATCGTAAGCGATACATTTATAGGTTTTCGAGTCCCACGGTTGCGGGAGGTCTGCTCCTCCTTGAGGCCCTCCGGCGATGGAGTCGATGGTCCCGATGGGAGGCCGATCTCCGGGCTGCTCCTCCCTTCTTGGCGGTTCAGGTTGCGGAAGGGCCCTTGGCCGATCTCCTTTACCCTCAGGCCGGCGTCGGATGAACCTGTCGAGTCGACCTCGTCGGATGAGCTCCTCGATCTCGTCTCGGAGCTGGATGCATTCCTCCGTGTCGTGGCCGTGGTCGCGGTGGTAGAGACAGAACTTGTTGGGGTTGCGCTTCCCGGGGTGTGTGCGCATCCTCTCCGGCCTAGGGAGCTGCTCCCTGACCTCCATCAGTACCTGGGTCTTCGAGGCATTGAGGGGGACGTAGTTGCGGAACCTTCCCGTGGAGAACCCCGCCGAACCCCGCGATCCGGACTCCTTTGCCTGCGCACCCGGGGTGGAGTATGGGCACGCTTGTGCCCAAGAGGGGATCGAGAACGCGGCCGGGCTTCTCTCGACCTTTTTTCGACTGCGGGCTTACTCGAGTCTCCCGCCTGCCGCTCTCTCGCTGTCTCTTCATCCTTCATTTTGAAGGCTTTTTCCGCTCGGCGTATCCTTCAGCCCGAGCCAACAAATCAGCAAAATCCTTGGGGTACTTCTTCTCCAGGAAGAACAAAAGATCATTCTTCTGAAGGCCGCCCTTCAGAGCGGCCATTGCGACTGATTGGTCCAAGTTCCGGACCTCCAGCGCCGCGACGTTGAAACGGTTGATGTAGGCCCGAATGGACTCCCCTTCCCTCTGCTTGATATTGATGAGGGACTCCGAACCCTTCCGGGGGCCGGCTGCTGACAAAATGGGCCACAAATTGGTGGCTCATTTGATCGAAGGAAAAGATGGTACTCGGTTTCAGAGCCGAGTACCAGTTTCTCGCCGCTCCCTTCAAGGTGGATGGGAAGGCCCGGCATAGAATGGCGTCGGGAGCGCCGTGAAGCAGCATCATCGTCCGGAAGGCTTCCAGATGATCAACCGGGTCCGAAGTCCCGTCGTAGCTTTCGAACTGGGGGAGCTTGAAGTTTGGCGGGATCGGTTCCTGCATGATCATTTGAGAGAAGGGAGGGTCAGTGCAAATATCCTCACCATAAGCGGGGGGAGCATGGCGGAGTTCTTCGATCCGTCGGTTCATCTCTTGGAGTCTCCGGTCTAGGAAATCCTCCCGACTTCGAGTCTCGAGGGTCCTCTGGCAGAACGGGGGCAGGGATCTTCCAGGGGTGGAGTCGTGGTCCGATTGAGGGCTCTCCACCCTCGGGTTCGTTTTCCCAGGAAGGACGGGGCGGCTGGCCAAGTGGCCCGCCCCGCGCCGGATTCTGGTGTTCCGGGGACACCCTTTCCAGGCGCACTGATGCCTGCGGCTGCTGCTGCTGCATAGCCTGCACAGCTTCTGTGAGGCCTCTGACCTGCTGCGCTAGCAGATCAAACTGCTCCGCGCCGACCGCCGTCGCCGGAGGAGGAGGAGGTTGAGAAACAGGAGGGAAGGCCGGAGCTTGAGATCTGGCCGCGGAGGCCGTGGATCGTCGCGTGGACGCCTTGCGGGGAGGCATCGAGCAAGGACCAAGTGGAGAAAGGAGGGGGGAGGGGACGCCGGAAGAGATGCCGGGGGCGGTCCGTTGAGCGCTCCTTTAAGAACAAGGATACTGCGAAGACGCAGCTCTTCCTCTAGCGCCAATCCTGTTGGTGCAAAAATCCGCTTGCGCCGGAGAAGCTGGAGTCGAGGGAGTTGCGGTCGCCGTCGGGACCTGCAAAAGAAGTCTAAACCGGAGGTGGGGTTGCTCCGGCAAGACCCTCCGACGCTCAAGTCAGTTCTCTGCCTCAACAAGAATGGAGTACTCGAACGAAAATTTTAGCAGAGTTTCTAGGTAAAATGAGAGCTTATAGAATAACGTATCTGGGGTTCCCCTTTTATAGACGGAGGGGGCAACAAATTGATAGCGACGCCTGTAACCGTCTGGTAGTGGGCCGCCCAGAGTCAGGAGGAATTTATTGCGGAGGTAGTGGGGTGGATCCGTGCCATTACCGGGGCGTGCCATGTGGAGTCGACCACGAGAAGCGAAGCGGCGTCCGTTGTCGCGACTTGCCAGAGGATAGGAGAATCGCGCGGTATCCGTCGCAGGAAGTGGAGCAGGACCGTGGCCATTATTGCGGCCTGCCAAGGAGAGATGGAGCCTCGTGGAATTCGTCGCAGGAGGTGGAGCAGGGTCGTGGAATGCTGGAGCCGCGTGGGATCTGCCGCAGGGAGTGGGGCAGAGTCGTGGAGTGATGGAGCTGCGTGGGATCTGCCGCAGGGAATGGAGCAGAATCGCGCTGTTACTGCAGCGCGCCAGGGGGCGGAGGTCTGTCGGCTGAAGTCGGCTGGAGTGTCTGGCGAGGAGAGGTAGTTAGCCATCTGTCCAAGAGGAGCTCGAATCCGGCTTTCGCAGGGGTTCGGACGGAGTCTTCCTTTAGTCACAGCCGGGACGGAGCCGGCTCCCGTAGGAGTCCGGGCGGAATCTTCCTGTAGTTAGGTGCGAAGTCCGGCTCCCGTAGGAGTCCGGACGGAGCTTACCGGCAGTTGAAGTTGGCGACGGAGTCCGGCTCCCGTAGGAGTCCGGGGGAGTCCTCCTTGCGGTTGAAGTCGTGGGTGGAGCCTGGCTTCCGTAGGAGTCCGGGCGGAGTCTCCCTTGGAGTCGTGGACGGAGCACGGCTCCCGTAGGAGTCCGGACGGAGTCTCCTTGACGTCGTGGACGGAGCCCGGCTCCCGTAGGAGTCCGGGCGGAGTCTTCCTGCAATTAAAGTTAGGTGCGAAGTCCGGCTCCCGTAGGAGTCCGGACGGGGCTTACCGGCAGTTGAAGTTGGCGACGGAGCCCGGCTCCCGTAGGAGTCCGGGCGGAGTCCTCCTTGCGGTTGAAGTCGTGGGTGGAGTCCGACTCCCGTAGGAGTCCGGCGGAGTCCCCTTAGAGTCGTGGACGGAGCCCGGCTCTCGTAGGAGTCCGGGCGGAGTCTTCCTTGGAGTCGTGGACGGAGCCCGGCTCCCGTAGGAGTCCGGACGGAGTCTTCCTTGGCATCGTGGAGGAGCCGGCTCCCGTAGGAGTCCGGGCGGAGTCTTCCTTGCGTCGTGGACGGAGCCCGGCTCCGTAGGAGTCCGGACGGAGTCTTCCTGCAATTAAAGTTAGGTGCGAAGTCCGGCTCCCGTAGGAGTCCGGACGGGGCTTACCGGCAGTTGAAGTTGGCGATGGAGCCCTGGCTCCCCGTAGGAGTCCGGGCGGAGTCCCCCTTGGAGTCGTGGACGGAGTCCGGCTCCCGTAGGAGTCCGGGCGTAGTCTCTCTTGGCGTCGTGGATGGAGCCCGGCTCCCGTAGGAGTCCGGGCGGAGTCTTCCTGCAATTAAAGTTAGGTGCGAAGTCCGGCTCCCGTAGGAGTCCGGACGGGGCTTACCGGCAGTTGAAGTTGGTGACGGAGCCCGGCTCCCGTAGGAGTCCAGGCGGAGTCCTCCTTGCGGTTGAAGTCGTGGGTGGAGCCCGGCTCCCGTAGGAGTCCGGGCGGAGTCCCCCTTGGAGTCGTGGACGGAGCCCGGCTCCCGTAGGAGTCCGGGCGGAGTCTTCCTGCAATTAAAGTTAGGTGCGAAGTCCGGCTCCCGTAGGAGTCCCGACGGGGCTTACCGGCAGTTGAAGTTGGCGACGGAGCCCGGCTCCCGTAGGAGTCCAGGCGGAGTCCTCCTTGCGGTTGAAGTCGTGGGTGAGCCCGGCTCCCGTAGGAGTCCGGGCGGAGTCTCCCTTGGAGTCGTGGATGGAGCCCGGCTCCCGTAGGAGTCCGGGCGGAGTCTCCCTTGGAGTCGTGGACGGAGCCCGCAAGGGTCAATCCCGCTGAGAACTTCGGTCGTGGGTATTTTATACCCAACACAACTCAACTAAGCTTTAATCTCAAATTAGTTAGGATTGGTTAGATAAATCATTTTCTTACCTCCATTCTTCTTTATTTAGGGCCATACTTTTTGAAAGAGGAAGTGATATCAAGTCGTTTGCTAGTACGTCATCCCATGTGATTTTTGGTCTACCTCTACCCCTCTTTTTTTCCTACATGTATCACATCTCTCCTTTGTACTGGTGCACATCTGGCCTATATTGTACATGTCAAAACCATCTAAATCATCTTTCTCTCAATTCATCCTTGGTTGGTGCTCTCTCTATCTTTCTATGAATGACTTCGTTTTTCTTCTATCTTTTCTTGTATTACGACATGTCAATCTCGACATTCTCATTTCGGCCACACTTGTCTTGTGCACATATTATTTTTTAATTGCCCAACATTCTGTACCATAACCGTAAATAGATTTGGTCATATGGTTGTCCTATGAAATTTTCTCTTCAACTTGGTCAGTATCCTTGATCATATAATATCCCAGTTGCACTTCTCCATTTTCTCCAACCTCCTCTTCAATTTTAATAACTAAAAAGTTGGTTGAGTCCAAGTTAATTAGTGTCTTTGATTATAAAATCTTGTCTTCTAGGGTTGGTGGGTTATATTAAAAATGCTTTTCTTTGCCTAAAGCTATCTGCTAGAGAAATTCATTGGTAGTGCTGACGATGAAAAGGAGGATTTGTGGTGCTTTATATGGGGCATCAAGGTGGAAAGCTAGGTGCTGTCTTTTTGTGTGGGAAACTACTGACACATGTTGAGAACTCTATGCAGAGGTTGAATGAAGTTTAACTGCTCAAGATAAGGTGTATTTAGCAGTCAAGGGAAAGTTCTATTTTTTAGTGGCATCCTTGTGTCTAATGGTGGGAAATAGTTTGCTTTTGAATATCCCTTTCCAAAAAATATTTTCTATTGCTTGTCATTTGAATCAATTTCTGAAAACTTTTTTCTTTTTTGGGATGCTAAAGGTAGAAAATTCTTCAATTGGTTGATTGGAAGGTGTTATCCTAATGATATTAATGCTTTAAATTGGGAGGTTGATGAACTCCAATTTAGCACTGCTAATTAAGTGGGGTGATTTTTTGTTTATTTTTAATACCATAGACCTTTTTTGTGTACTTTGTCGATATAGAGATAGATCCAGATAGGCTCTTGCTGCCCTGTTCTTTGTTTTCTTCCAATTTTTTTCATTCATGGCTGCCCTAGAGAAAACTCCTATGCTCCTTTTTAGCCCAAAAAAAAAAAAGAAGAAAGAAGAGAGTTAACTCTACACACCTTTTTAGCCTGACAAACAATTACATTCTTGTTAACCAAAGAAAATGAGTTAAACCTCATACAAGATTTTGTTTATATATAGTTGTGCATTTCCTCTTCAGGGCCTGTTTAGCAATGATCCACCGGATCTGGCTGGGTCATGAGGGGAAGATCACGTTGGAGGGGGGAGAGGAGGCTGTGGGAGTGTAGAGGGAGAGGGCAAGGAGTCAAGTACCCCAATCCCATTGCATTAAAAAAAGAAGACCTGGAGAGGTCTTTTTTAATCTCTCTGGGATTCAGCCCATGACCCCCTGGCCATATCCTTCTCTTCTCAAGCTACCCCCCTCTCTCTCCCTCTGGTGTCTCTTCCACTTCCGATCCTGCTGGATCATTTTCAAACAGGCCCTTAATACTATTATCTTATTTGTTATAGCTTTTAGGGGATCGTGTTTCAAATTTCTTGTCCCATAATTTTTGTCTGAGATGATTTTACTTCATTTGTCGAGCAACCCTTGTTTTCTTCCTCGTATCTTTAGCTCTTTTGAAGTCCAAGGGACCTTATTGGCTTGCTCTCTATTTGCATGATTTTGCACTATGTAAACAAGAAGGTGGGTTTTCCTTCTCGCAAGAGATTTAATGCCAGGCCCTTTTTTTGTTGGAATATGCCTTGACCTAGGAATTTGGCCCTTTTCTTATTCTCTCAGGAATGTAATGATGATTTTTGGCTGTTTAATATTGAAGTAAATGTTCACACATCCGCGATCGAGATTCTTATAATTGTTCTCCCATGAATGTGATAAAAATTTTTGCTGTTTAATATGAAAATATATGTTCATCCGTCTCCTCTCCATTGTTCTTGTTCTGGATTATCATGCAGTTATCTATAAATAGTTCTCATTACAAAGAAATAAAAGAAAAAATTGACTTAATGCAGTGAAACTCATGAATATGTCCTGTCAGCTTTTTATTACAACAACCTCCTATCTAGTCATGCTTGAAATATCATTTACAATTCTGAGATGACTGAGTTTTTTTTGTTGGAGTTCTTGAAATTTGAGCTCTTTTGATATTGCTTTACATGAGCAGGTAATGGAAAAGAGCAACTTTAAAATAGTGACGGATGAGGAGATTGATGTTGCACAGTCTGGGCAGTATTTATTAAATCTTCCTATCAAAGTGGATGCATCTAAGGTTCAAATTAATTCTGAACATTTGTATTTGCACTCTTGTAATATGGCACATTTGTGGAATTTTATTCTTTTAATTTTTCTTATTTTGTTTGAGGAATGCAGCTTGACAACAAGCTCTTGTCGAAGTATTTTAAAGAGCATCCCCATGAAAACCTCCCTGAATTTTCAGACAAGGTACCAGTCAAGTCTAAATGCAGAATGCTGATTATAATTACTTAGATATTTTGTTGATATCAAGCCAATTGTTTTCTTGCAACATGCAGGTAGAACTAAAGCATGAGGCTCTTGATTTTCTAGCTTTTATAAATTCATAATCATCTTGATAGTTTAGTTCATTGAGACTTCTTGTCCATTCTCTTTATTCCATTTCATGTTGCAGAGGTTTCCTTATCCCTCAATTAAGGTTTTGCTGCAGTTTACATCCCAACCAATTTTAAATGCACTGTTTGAGCCTTTTATGGAGGAAATTGCCTGGAACTTATTCTCTTGGGAGCTTATACAAACTTTTAATATTTTTTCCTGAAGTTTTAAACTGGTTTCACTACTTTTTGCATGGGTAACGTGTCTGGCACATCATATGGTCATGGTCAATCCTCATTCTCCTTGATAATGACATTTCTGACTTAAGATATCTTGAAAGATCATTTAGTCAATATCCCAAATTCAAGAATGATGAATTGTTCTAGATAACTGTCAAATTTGAGGATTTATATATTGAAATATGGAACTTATTTTTTTGGGAGCTTATACAAACTTTTAATATTCTTTCTTGAAATTTTAAACTGGTTTAACTACTTTTTGCATGGGTAGCATGTCTGGCACATCATATGGTCATGGTTAATCCTCATTCTTCTTGGAAGTGACATTTCTGACTTAAGATATTCTTGAAAGATCATTTAGTCAATATCCCAAATTCAAGAATGATGAATTGTTCTAGATAACTGTCAAATTTGAGGATTTATATATTGAAATACGCACAGTTCAAAATTGTAATTTGGTTGTTCTGTGGTGATTTGGTCATATCTTCTATATATCATGTAGTTGCTTATATATCATGTTCATTATCTTATACAAAAAATCTGTGCACCATTCAGTGTCACTGCAAGAACTTTGTTCTGCAAATGAAAAGCTTATCTAGAGGTTTAGGGTGTTACCGTTAGGTGTTACAGTTGTGCTTTGAGATTTGTGCGTGGTGCCTTTCCTGTGTGATCACCGGCGACTAACTGGGTTACAGTGGCCGGCGGCGGTAGTGGAGATGGCGAGCAACCCTGGAACAGTTCGAGGACCTCGCTGGCGGGGGATCGGTGGGGGATGGGGTGGAAGAAGCCGGTTCAAGGTCGCCTTGTGTGGGTTTCATCGGAACCTTCAACGGCGGAGGTGGAGCTCACGCGGTGGTTCCCGGAGGTAGTCAAGCTCTCGAAGGCAGTTTGAGCGAAGTTGGAGATGTGGGAGTCCTCGACGGTGGTCGCCAAGAGCCTTGGTCGGCGGGTGGCAGTGGAGGCGGTGGTGTAGGAATTCAAACTGAGATCAGGGTTGAAAGGGGAAGTGGTGGGCTTCTATTTGGAACAAGGCCATTTTCTGGTCCGTTTCTTAGAGCCCGAAGAGCGGAATTTGGTGCTTGGTCGGTCATGGGTGGTTGCCGGCCAAGCGCTGGCGATTGAGCCCTGGCATCCCCATTTCATCCCGTGGAGGGGGCGATCCAGTCGGCCCTTGCTGGATCTGCCTGTCATGGCTCCAGTAGAGCTGTGGGGAGAAGAGACAGTTCGGTGCATCCTTAGCCTGGCTGGTGACATGGTGGCAGTGGATGGGTGCACGATGGACAGGAGGCTTGGTTTCGCCCGGCATGTGTAAAGATCAATCTATCCTGGCCACTGAGACTGAGAGTGTTCATCGATGGACTAGAGGGCCCCATGTGGCAGTGGTTTGTGTGGGAAAACATAGACGGAGTTTGTTTCCGGTGTGGCTGGCTCCACAGTCCAACGGTGTGCCCGACTGGAGGAGGTGGAAGCTCGCTCCACCCAGAGAATGTTGCTCGAGTTAGAGAAGAGGTGGAGGCCGCGGACGGTGGGCCTCGATTGGGGCCGTGACTGGTTGCCATTCGGCAATGGCTGCCTGGGCCAAAGGCAATGGCTGGCTTGGGGAAGAAGGGGGCCGAGTCAACTCGGGGCCCCGAGTCGGAACATGGCCCAGCCAGCTCGAGAAAGAGAACTCAGGCTGACTCAGTCCGAGTCGACACGGCATCTGGATCGGACGGTTGGAAGAAACCATCCAAGATCGCACGACGGTGATCGACGAATGGGGGTGCAGAGATTCACACTGGTGAAGGCCCGTGCGTGGTCCGGCCCACCAACAAATTTGGTGTGCTAGCGTCGAGCTAGGACGCGGCTGCATGCCCATTTGCAGGTGCGACGGCTTGCGGGGCACCTGGGCTAGATAGGCCGCTAGCAAAGGAGGGAATGGCAGGCGGGCTGGGCTCGGATAGACTCAAACAAGCCCGATCCAATGAAGGTGATGTGGGCCAGGTGCAGGGGAAGCCCAGTGGGCGGGGAAAGAAAACTGTTGGACCTAAGATAGGTCCTGCAAAGCTGAACAAGGCCAAAGGCAAGGCCTGAGCTTGCCAGGTGGACCTGATGGACTCATCGGCTACTTTAGGAGGATCTGGAGTTTTCCACTTCTTGGTCAGGATCTCGGGGGAGGGGGAACCGGCTATTGCTCCATTAGATGCTTTGGGGGCCGATCCTGGGGCTCAGGCATTAGGGCGCTCCGATCAGGGGATGGAGCCCATGATGGTGGGTGTCCTGGTGTGTGGGGTTTCCACGAATGACGGTCTAGACTTGGATCATGAGGAGGTGATGGCCCGACTGAGGCAGGCTATCCAGAGGGCAGAGGGAAGCCCATCCGCTTTGGATTCGGTGGATACAGGGATAGAGGTTGACACCTTGGAGGGGGATATTGGTGACGTTCCCCTCCACCACCAGCCATCCCTATGAGGCTGCTGATTTGGAATATCTGTGGAGCAGGAAAGCCCTCTTTCTAGACAACTTTTGGGAGGATGATCCAGCAACATTGCCCTGATAGCTGTCCTATTTGAGACCCCTCTTTCACAGGTGGGCCTCGATCGAGCCAGACATCAGATCCCACTGGCGTGGAGCTCCTATGTGGTGGAGTCTTGGGGGGGGGGTCTATCTGGGGGGATCATGGTGTTGTGGCATCGTGGCTTGGTCGGGTGGATGCATTCCATAAGTGCGAGCAACAGGTGGCGTTAGTCATATCTGAGCAGACGGGTGGACCATGGCTTTTGTCCGAGGTGTATGCGAGCACCGAGTATAGGGAGCGGAGGGTGCTTTGGTCCGAGATCTTCGGGATGGTGGCGTAGGGTCTGTCTTCTCTTGTTGTCGAGGACTTTAACTGTATAGTTGGACCTCATGAAAAAATGGGTTGGAGGTAGTATGTGGATAGTATTAACTCTATGGAGTTCCAGGAGTTTATCGAAGACATGGGCTTGATTGACCTTGGTTTCATTAGGCCCAGGTTTACTTGGTGCAACAACCAGCTTGGGGCTGTCAGGGTTTGGGAGAGGATCGACTAGGGTTGGCCACCGCCTCTTGATTTCAGCATTTCTCGAGACGTCAGGTTCACACCTTTCGAGAATCGCCTAGGACCATTGCTTGATGCTGATCACTACTGATAACTTGCACTTGACTAGGGATCCATTTAGGTTTGAGAAGTTCTGGATCTTCTATCCGAGATTCTGAGACTTGATCAGGGATGTTTGGAGGATGCCGGTCCGAGATGATGCGACATACTGGATGACTAGGAGGCTTGACTTAGTGCGGTGCAGGCTTACCAAGTGGAACCGACTGGAGATTGATGACATCTTCAGACGGATCGAGAAGGTGAAGGCGGACATTACGGAGCTCCAGAGGAGAGAGGACCAGGAGGGTGGCCTTCAAGAGCCGATCTGAGGGAGCTTCGACACAAGCTCTTTATCCATCACTCTCTGTTGAGACAGTAGGAGATGCTGTGGAGGCAGAAGTCCATGGTGCAGTGGATCAAGGAGGGCGATCGGAACATCAGATTCTTTGATCAGTCGATAATGATTCGGAGGTCCACCAACTGTATCAGACAGTTAAGGGATTGCGATGGTAGAGTGATGGAGGGCAATGATGAGATCAAGGGACATGTTCTGCAGTGCTTCAGATCGTGCTGGACTGCCCCCTTGGGCGGTGGTGCCCCCTCCAGCAGTCCCAGCCTGCTTGCGCATCTCCGAGGAGGAGAATGAGGTTCTGACCCACCCTATGTTTGTTGAGGAGGTGTGGGGGCGCCTTTGGTCTCCCTGCTCCGGGGCCTAATGGATTTTTTTCACTCTTTTTTTGATGATATTGGCCTATTGTTGGTAGTGAGATGATTGAAGTGGTGCAGTTGATCTTTCAGTCCAGAGGCATTCCGACAGACTGGAAGAAGATGCTGATCACCCTTATTCCGAAAAGACTTGATGTGTTGGCCCTAAGTCACTTCAGATCGATCAGTCTTTGCACCACCTTTATCAAGTGTGTGCGAGGATCCTGGTCGGACATGTGAAGTCGGTTGTTTCATGCTTGATCAATCTGGAGCAGAGTGCTTTTGTCAGTGGCCGTTGTATTACCGATAATGTCTTGCTCGTCCAGGAGTTTATGCATGATCTACGGTGTGCACCCATTTGTCGGATTGATAGCAATCAAGCTGGATATGGAGCAGGCCTGTGATCAGATGAGTTGGCAGTTCCTTCGTCAGATGCTTCTTGAGTTTGGCTTTCAGGATAGATGGATCGACTGGATCATATATTGTGTGGAGACCCTGAGCTTTGCCATCTTGATCAATGGCGCCTCGACGGACTTCTTCCACTCGGCAGGCGGTCTTTGCCAAGACGGTCCGGAGGGTGGAGCTGGAGCCTTACTGGCTAGCCTCTGGGAGTCAGCCACTCTTGCATCTTTTTTTTGCAGATGATTGCTTGCTCATTGATCGGACCTCGATCTGAAATGCGAGATGCTTTGCGACTATTGTTAAGGCCTATTGTCAGGCTTCTGGCTAGCTCATGAATTTGTAGAAGTCCACTATCACCTTTAGTCCTAAGATGCGGGTCCAGGTGAAGCAGGTGATTTGGGATAGATTGGAGATCCCCGAGCAGATTGTGACCCTGACCTACATGGGGGTCCCTATCACAGGACGAAGACTTCGGAGGGTTGACTGTAGACAACTGGAGCAGTGGGTTCAGGATCGCCTCAACGGCTGGCAAGTCAATGCTCTCTCCATGATAGGTAAGACTATCTTGTGAGATCGGTTTTGAGCTCCATTTCGATTATCTCATGGTGAATATTGTTGTGCCGTGCTCCTTTCTCAGAAGTTTGCAATAGCAGTTCCAGAATTTCCTATGGGGCACTCGTCAGGGGGGCCGTGGGCTTCATTTGCTTTTCTAGGAGGTGGTCTGCCAGTCGGTACGGAATGGAGGCCTTGGGATCCAGTCCTTGCTGGTCAGGAGGGAGGCTATGATATACAGACATGCCACTAGATTCCTCATCCAGTCTGATTGTTTGTGGAGCAGAGTGATGGGGGCTCATTATGGGACATGGAGCCAGGGGTCCCATATTCGGATTGATCGTAGCTGTTCATTCATCTGGGGAGAGATCTGCACTCGTGCCCTGCAGCGGTGGCCTGAGTGAGGTGGTTGATTAGTGATGGGACTTCGATCGATGTGTATCAGGATGTTTGGATTTCTGACCTACCGCTCTCTCGTTCGGGGCGATCTTGCTGCCCTAACGTCTCTGCCAGGGACTTGTCGACATGAGTAGACTGGTGCCTAAGAGGAGGATCGATGCGGTTTGGATTTGAAGAGTGGCTGCCCATTCCAGGATCAGACTCTTTCTCTGGAAGGTTGCGTGCAATCGACTATCGACGTAGACTCTTCTCAAAGACAGAAATGGAGGTTCTGACTATCTGCCCAATCTGCGGGTTGGAGTCGACGGAGCATGCCCTTCTTTGCTGTCCGAGGATGAGTTTGTTTTGGAGAATGGCAGGTGGCCAGCTGTGGGGGGCAACTGATGGCCCTTGGCTTCCACCATTCTTAGATACAATTCATTGGAGCATGATCGAGAGTCACCCAAGGGCTGCGGGATGGCATATATCGCCTATCAGATCTGGCTGTCCAGAAATAGCTTGATGTTTGACGCTGAGGTTGTGCCTATGTGGCATGTGTTGGAGAGAGCTTGTTGCTTAGCTGTGGAGTACTGCCACTTCGATATTGCTAGTCCGAGCTTTGCCACTCCGAGCTTCTGGGACTCCTTTGCTGCGCTTGCAGTGATCCGACATGTTTTGTTCATTTCTTGTGAGCCCCTCCCTCGGGGTTTGTCGAGGTTAACTTCGACGGCAGTGTTAGAGAGGGTAGAGATGGGTCGGGCTTTGTTATCTGAAGCCCGAATGCGAGACTTCTGGTGGCAGAGGGCCACAGCTCTTTGACCTGATCGTCCTTGATGCTAAGCTTTGTGCCACTTGGGCGGGCATTATTTGCGCGAGGCAGGAGTTGTGGACTGAGAGGATATTCATTGAGGATGACTCCACCGCAGTTATTGGCTGGATCAGAGATGAGGCAAAGCATCTGGATGCTCATCCACTTTTGCGCGATATCTGGATGTCCCTTCATCATTCCACCGAGGTGACTATTCGGCATATTTATCGGGAGGCTAACAGTGCTACGGATAGGAATTTCTCCTTTGTTGCCCAGCATACTAGAGTCTGGACCTAGCGTCAAGACAACATATGCCCCCAGAGCCTAAAAGATATTTTGTACTTTGACTCTTTGGGCTGCTCTCGCACTAGAATGGTGTGACCGCTCGTTTTATACCAAAAAAAATGCTTACCCTCCATCTTGATGAGCATCTGCAAAGTGTTTCTTAGACTTGATAATCATCTATTAACTAATATCTGGTCTTGGAACTGCAAGAAGGGCATGTATAAACTAAAACCTTCCCCAAGATTTTGCATGTGCTGGAAAACTAATATGTTTGATAAGTATGAGGTGGGTTGGGCCCCCCTTTCTTTTTTCCTGGTGGGGGACTTATGTAACATGAGATCATAACTGCAGATCATATGGTAAAGGTTTTCTCTTTTGTTTGAAAATTTTGTCTTCACTATATGAATCTCTTAATCATTTATCTGCATACAAAAGGAATTGAATTTCTTTAGGCTAATGTTAAAATCTTTGCTTTCTATGCCACATCTCTAGCATTCATAGCATCTTTATCTCTACCCAAAGCTACCTCCTGCTGTCCACCATACGTCATCTACCACAAGCCTCACTCTGCATCATGGGTCTGAAGATAATGAGACCTAAAGCAGAGGGATGACAATGGAAAGAAAAGGAAACTGGGGCCCCTGGACTGGTATGATAAAGGGCCAGATCGAAGGATGATGACAGAAAAAATGTGGGATTAGCTGGCTTTTTATTGTGGTTTTCTCATGACCTCAAAATGTCTTCGTTAATGTGCATCAGGATGCAAATAACATGGGCTATGTAAATCAAACTATTGAAGGATCTCTGATAAAACCAAAAGAAATGCAGCCGGGGGGGGGGGGGGAGGGGGGTGCGGGCGGCTGCAGAGCCAGATGCTTGAGCAAGATTTTGTGTGCCTTAATGCCTTTGGTTCAATGAGATAGAAAACCTGCACACCTTATTGATATCATGAATTTGAATAGAATTTCTTTTTCTTTACTATATGTTTATATCTCATATTGAGAAAGAATAATATTCTTCTATTATCTTATTGCTGTCTCATGAAATGCCAGTTTATGTGCATAATGAGATTACCTATCATGTATCAGAACTAATTCTACAATCTCATATTTTTATTCTTTATTCCACTGATATACATCTTATTGAGTTTATTAGAGTGTCAGTATATATTTCTTTTAATTCTTCGACCATTCTGGTGACCTTGTATGTACAAAAGTAGTAATTTTTCGCCGGGGCATAGGAATAGATCAAACAACTGATTATTTTTGTATGGAGAAACTGGATATGATCATAGCTCGCATATGGATGTGGTTCATCAAAAAGACCAGGTACACCAGAAATTATTATTTCTCAAATTAAAAAGTTTTTCAATTAAGTTACTGAATCTAATGATTACTGCAGGCTGCAAAAGCTCTTTTCCAAGAAACCAAGACCAAGACCTAAGAAAGATCCTAAGAAAACTGATGAACCAAGTCCTGATACAGACGAGCAGGACCTATTTGTTGAACGTATTCGTATTGAAAACATGGAACTAAGGTTCTATCAGATCTCTTAATTTTGGTTCTTTTGGTGATCATATTAATTTTAATATTTTCCTTCTACATTTCAGCATGAAAAATCTACTTGGCAAGATCATGATCCAGGAACCAACTTTTGATAGGATGATTGTTGTATACAGGTAGTACTTTTGTCTTTCTTGGAGCATGGTCATAGAGGTTTTGGTGTGAAAAAACTTTGGCCTTTTAGTATTTGCTATTGGTGATGATCCTGGGAAGGGAAAGTGCAGATTATTAAGTTGTTGTCTAGTTGAGCAAATGTAACAACATTGTTATCCATAAGTATCATTGATAACCTTTCCTTTTTCCCGATGAATAGTAATGTGTTCCTTTTGTCTGATGTTAATTGGTATCTTTACAGGCGGGCTAGCACCAATGACAAAACAGACCGAGGGATATATGTAAAACACTTCAAAAATATACCTATGGCTGATATGGAGTTAGTACTGGTCAGTTTTCCTGCCAAGGGTTTTGTCAGAAACAGAAATCCTTCAACATTTTTACCCTTTTTTTGTCATATTTGACTTAGTGAGCTAGAATTATAAATTTTGCAGCCTGAAAAGAAAAATCCTAGTTTAACTCCTATGGACTGGGTCCAATTCCTTGTTTCTGGCATAATTGGACTTGTAAGTTTCCATTTTTGAAATGATATAGTTGAGTAAATTTAGCACTATTTTTTGTTTCTTTCCATTTTATGACATACTCATTTTGTTCAGGTTACTCTTATTAGTTCACTTGAAATGCCTAAAGCTGATATCTGGGTTGTGATAGCCATTCTTTCTGGTCTTCTTGGCTATTGTGCTAAGATTTACTTCTCGTAAGTACCTTTTTTTTTCCTGATGGGTTAGCTAGGCCCATTGAAAAGACTATTAACTTGCTTTTCTGAATAAGATTTACTTGTCTTTTCTTTAACAAAATTCATTTTAATCTATGTACTGCAGATGTGCTAAAGGTTGAACCGCCATTCTGATTTTCGAATCCTTAGTTCTTAGTTTTAAAAACTGTACTCTTGCTTTTTGTATGAAATTTTAGTGATTATAAAGCACTTAATGTTTTTATTTT
>NW_027332424.1:4118982-4188948 GCF_000442705.2 Elaeis guineensis
AGGCGGAGGCTGAGGTCGCCAATTTGACGGAGCAGATTTTTGGTCCTGGTCTCGGAGGCCAGGGGTCTTGCGGTAGAGGAGTTCAAGGCCTTCGCGAAGATGAGAGATCTGAACGTCTGATTCGGCCAGGAAGCATTCATCAAGGGGTTCGAGCTCTGCCAGGAGAAGGTGGCCAGAAATTTTTCGAGCTCGACCTCAGCTTGGGCTAGGAGTCTGAAGATGAGGCTGGTCCCTTTCCTGCCGCTACTGCTGCCGCAGCCCCCCTTCCAGGGACACCGAGCTCCCCAACTCCTACCGCAGAGGTCTGAGACCTCCGACCTTGTATTTTTTTTTTACTGTAATTTTTCTTTTTCTTTTTGTCTTTAAGAAGTATTCACTCAATAAAGTCGAATTTCTCATCGTGGATGGCTTCTCCTTTCTTCCTTCCCCCTTTTTTGTTTTTCTTTCTGCAATGAGACACGCCTTGATGCTTTTGTCTCTCGATGGTAGTGTCCTGCTGAGGCACTTCCCCTGCCCCAGGGGATCTCGCTGAAGTCCACGATCCAGCGGCTGAAGAAGGAGGTTCTTCATTTGACAAAAAGGTCGAAGAAGATGGAAGGCGGCTTCGCAGGTTAAGGGAGGGTTACTCTGAAGCCACCTCGGAGGCCACCCGCTTTCAGAATCTCCACGTGAAGGGGATCATGGAGTACAGCCGGAGGAATGCGGACTTCGCGAAGGAGCTTGAGGAACATAAGAAGAGTGCCAGCGATCGAATTTGGACTCAAGCTACCAAGATCAGTTCTCTCAGGGTGGAACTGTCAGCTGCGCAGGAGAGGATTGGCCAGCAGGAGAAAAGTTCATCCCGGCTCTTGGCTCGGGCCGACGGCGATCGGGAGTGGTTGAAGAAGGTCTCCGACCTTCAGCAACAGCTTCAGGATGCCGAGGTGAGCTATGACGTACATCGGGCCGGCTGGTGCAGGCAGGTGGATGATTATAAAGGGAGACTCAGGGTGGCGACCGATGAAGTCGCCCGTCTTCAAGGGCAGCTGGCTGACAGGGCTCAGCTCGCTTCTTCTCGGGATTCCAATGAACTTCAGTCCCTAAGAAGAACTGCCAAAGGGCTTTCTGTTGCCCTTGGGGAGAGGACGGCTGAGCTGTGGCAATTGAAAATCCAGCTGGCATGCGAGCAGCAGGCCGTCAAGGACGCGGAGGCGAAATCTGAGGTCCTGAGAAAGAGGCATCGAGAGGCAGAGAACGAAAGCCTGCGACTCTGTCGGGCGCTCCAGGATGCACTGCTGAAAAAGAGAGAGCTAGAAGAAGAAGTTGAAAATTTGAGGCAGTCCTGGATAAGGGGTGAAGCAGATAATTCAAGGTCGAAAGGAGCAGAGCTTCCCTAGGGCTCTTTTTGGCCTTCCATCTTTCCATGCATACATTTTCTCTTTTATTGTTTTGTCTTGCTTTTATCGTTTTGCTTTTCTTCCTTTGGCCTTCTGGGCTTCGTGGTGTATATTTCGCAAATGGAATGAAAAGAAAATTTTGTGTTACCTCGTCTACGTATTGTATTAAATTGTCGCCCGCCGAACTTCTTTTGTCTTTTGACTTGTCCGACGTTGACGTCGTTTGGAGGTGCCCAGTCGTCGCCATGCTGATTTGCTTTCCTCGTCGTCCATGGCCGTAGGCTCGAGCTTGGTGGTCCGAACTCCGCATTACCTCGAAGGTGTCGCTGTTTTCTTGACCTGTGTCGAGAGCCTTCTTAGAGGCCGGGGATATTTGGTAGGAACTTCCCGTCTTTGTTGAGACGAGGTTCCTTAGGTCTTTGGTGTGGTTAGTTTTTTGTCTGTTGCCGGCGTAATTCGTCGCTTTCCTTTTTAATTTTTCTCCTCTTTTCGAGTGAGAGTCTCCCCTTGCTTTTTGGAGGGTCGCACAGAAGTGTAGAGGTGCCATTGAGGGGACTTTTCCCTTTGTCCAATTTGGTTGGGCGGTCGAGTTTTTGTCATCGTCGGGATGAGGTCCTCCTTCTATTCTTGACGTAGTCGATCTCAGCTCAGGTCAAGATGAGGTTCTCATCCTGTTCCTAACGGGGCTGTGGGGGCACATAAGGGTCATCACAAGGACCTCTCCCCCCATCCGGTCTAAAAGAACCGGGCCTTCGACTTTGCTCATATTAGGGCGAGGTTCTCCTCCTATCCCTAACAAGGCTGTGGGGGCACATGTGGGCGCTGTTTGGCCTCTCCCCCCATCCGGTCTAAGAGGAACCGGGCCTTCGACTTTGCTCACGTTAGGGCGAGGTCCTCCTCCTGTCCCTGACGTGGCCGTGGGGGTGCATAGGGGCGTTGTAGGGCCTCTCCCCCATCCGGTCTAAAAGAACCGGGCCTTTGACTTTGCCCATGTTAGGGTGAGGTCCTCCTCTTGTCCCTAACGTGGCCATGGGGGCGCATAAGGACGTTGTAGGGCCTCTCCCCCCATCCGATCTAAAAGAACCGGGCCTTTGACTTTGCTCACGTTAGGGCGAGGTTCTCCTCCTGTCCCTAACATGGCTGTGGGGGTGCGTAAGGGCGTTGTAGGGCCTCTTCCCCCATCCAGTCTAAAAGAACCGGGCCTTTAACTTTGCTCACGTTAGGGCGAGGTTCTCCTCCTGTCCCTAACATGGCTGTGGGAGCGCGTAAGGGCATTGCAGGGCCTCTCCCCCCATCCGGTCTAAAAGAATCGGGCCTTTGACTTTGCTCATGTTAGGGCGAGGTTCTCCTCCTGTTCCTAACATGGCTCAGGGGGCGTCCAAGGGTTGTTATATGGGCCTTTTTCCTGATCCGATCTTAAAATAATCAGACTTTCATTTGGCTCATGTTAGGACGAGGTTCCCCTCCTGTTGCTAACATGACCTTGTTTTAATTGTTTAAAGGGGTCATCCCCGATCGTAACAAATCCATGCCAAAAGGGAAGAACATGCAAAGTCGAAAGGAATTTAGATTCAGGGCAAAGTCGTGAGCAGTACATTTACAGGTTTCTTGAGTTCCATGGTCGTGGAAGGTCTGCTCCTCCTTGAGGCCCTCCGGTGATGGAGTCGATGGTCCCGATTGGAGGCCGATCTCCGGGCTGCTCCTCCCTCCTTGGCGGTTCAGGTTGCGATAGGGCCCTTGGCCGATCTTCTCTACCCTCAGGCCGGTGTCGGATGAACCTGTCGAGTCGACCTCACCGGATGAGCTCCTCGATCTCGTCTCGGAGCTGGATGCATTCCTCCGTGTCATGGCCGTGGTCACGGTGGTAGAGACAGAACTTGTTGGGGTTGCACTTCTCGGGGTGTGTACACATCCTCTCTGACCCAAGGAGCTGCTCCCTGACCTCCATCAGTACCTGGGTCTTCGAGGTATTGAGGGGGGCGTAGTTGCGGAATCTTCCCGATGGAGAACCCCACCGAACCCTGCGATCCGGACTTCTCTGCCTACGTACCCGGGGAGGAGTATGGGCACGCTTGTGCCCAGGAGGGGATCGAGAACGTGGCCGAACTTCTCTCGGCCTTTTTTCGACTGCGGGTTTACTCGAGTCTCCCGCCTGTCACTCTCTCGCAGTCTCCTCATCCTTCATTTTGAAGGCTTCCTCCGCTCGGGCGTACCCTTCAATCCGAGCCAACAAATCAGCAAAATTCCTGGGGTACTTCTTCTCCAGGGAGAACAAAAGGTCATTCTTCTGAAGGCCGCCCTTTAGAGCGGCCATTGCTACCGATTGGTCTAAATTCCGGACCTCTAGCGCTGCGACATTGAAACGGTTGATGTAGGCCCGAATGGACTCCCCCTCCCTTTGCTTGATATTAATGAGGGACTCTGAGCCCTTCCGGGGGTGCCGGCTGCTAACAAAATGGGCCACAAACTGGTGTCTCATCTGATCGAAGGAAAAGATGGTACCCGGCTTCAGCACCGAGTACCAGTTTCTCGTCGCTCCCTTCAAGGTGGATGAGAAGGCTCGGCACAGAATGGCATCGGGTGCGTCATGAAGCAGCATCATCGTCCGGAAGGCCTCCAGATGATCAACTGGGTCCGAAGTCCCGTCGTAGCTTTCGAATTGGGGGAGTTTGAAGTTTGGCAGGATCGATTCCTGCATGATCATTTGAGAAAAGGGAGGGTTAGTGCAAATATCCTCACCGTAAGCGGGAGGAGCGTGGCAGAGTTCTTCGATCTGCCGGTTCATCTCCTGGAGTCTCCGGTCCAGAAAATCCTCTCGACTTTGGGTCTCGAGGGTCCTCTGGCAGAATGGGGATAGAGATCTTCCAAAGGTGGAGTCGTGATCCGATTGAGGGCTCTCCACCCTCGGATTCGTCTTCCCAGGAAAGATGGGGCGGCTGGCCCAAGTGGCCCGCCCACCGTCGGATTCTGGTGTTCCGGTGACACTCTTTCCAGGCGCACCGATGCCTGCGGCTGCTGCTGCTGCTGCATGGCCTGCACAGCTTCAGTGAGGCCTCTGACCTGCTGTGCCAGCAAATCAAATTGCTCCACGCCGACCGCCGTCACCGGAGGAGGAGGAGGAGGTTGGAAAACTGGAGGTGAGGCCAGAGCCTGAGATCTGGCCGCAGAGGCCGTGGATCACCGTGTGGACGCCTTACGGGGAGGCATCGGGTGAAGACCAAGTGGAGGAAGGAGGGGAGGGCGCTGGAAAAGATGTCTGGGGGCAATCTCGTTGAGCGCTCCTTTGAGAACAAGGGTACTGCGAAAGTTCAGATCCTTCCTCTAGCGCCAATCCTATTGGTGCAAAAATCCGACTGCATCGGAGAAGCTGGAGTTACAGGGGTTGCGGTCGCCGTCGGGACCTGCAAAAGAAGTCTAAACCGGAGGTGGGGTTGCTCTGGCAAGACCCTCCGACGCTCAAATCAGTTCTCTGCCTCAACAAGAATGAAGTGCTCGAACGAAAATTTTAGTAGAGTTTCTAGGTGAAAATGAGAGCTTATAGAATAACGTATCTGGGGTTTTTCCTTTTATAGGCGGAGGGGGCAACAAACTGATAGCGATGCCTGTAACCATCTGGCAGTGGGCCACCTAGAGTCAGGGAAAGTTTGTTGTGGAGAGTAGTAGAGTGGACCCGTGGCTATCACCGGGGAGTGCCACGTGGAGTCTGCCATGGGGGGTGGAGCGACGTCCATTGTCGCAACTTGCCAGAGGATGGAAGAATCGTGCAGTATCTGTCGCAGGAAGCGGAGCAGGATCGTGGCCATTATTACGGCCTGCCAGGAAGTGATGGAGCCGCGTGGAATCCATCGCAGGAGGTGGAGTAGAGTCATGGCTGTTGCTGCGGTCTGCCAGGGGGAGATGGAGCCGTGCGGAATCCGTCGCAGGAGGTGGAGCAGAGCCATGGCTGTGGCTTGCCAGGGGGTCCAGGCCTATCGACCAGAGTTCGGCTGGGGTGTCTGACGGAGAGAGGTGGCTAGCTACCCATCTAAGAGGAGCTTGGAGTACGGCTCTCGCAGGAGCCCGGATGGAGTCTTCTTTCAGTTGAAGTCGGGGATGAGATCCGGCTCCCGTAGGAGCTCGGACGAAGTCTACCTGCAATCATAGTCAGGGGTGAAGTCCGGCTCCCATAGGAGTCCGGACGAAGTTTACCTTCAATTAGAGTCAGGGACGAAGTCCGGCTCCCGTAGGAGTCCGGACGAAGTTTACCAGCAATCGAGGTCGAGGACGGAGCCCGACTCCCATAGGAGTCCGGGCGAAGCTTTTTCGCAGTCGAAGTTGGGGGCGAGACCCGGCTCTCGTAGGAGTCTGGGCGAAGCCTACCTGTAATTACAGTCAGGGGTGAAGTCTGGCTCCCGTGGGAGTCCGGACGAAGTTTACCTGCAATTAGAGTCAGGGATGAAGTTCGGCTCCTGTAGGAGTCCGGACGAAGTTTACCTACAGCTCGAGTCATGGGCGGAGTCCGGCTCCCGTAGGAGTCCGAGCGGAGCCTTTCCTTATTCGGAGTTAGGGACGAGATCCGGCTCCCGTAGGAGCCCGGGCGAAGTCTATCAGCAATCACAGTCAGGGGTGAAGTCCGGCTCCCATAGGAGTCCGGACGAAGTTTACCTTCAATTAGAGTCAGGGACGAAGTCCGGCTCCCGTAGGAGTCCGGATGAAGTTTACCAGCAATCGGGGTCGAGGACGGAGCCCGGCTCTCGTATGAGTCCGGGCGAAGTCTTTTCGCAGTCGAAGTTGGGGGCGAGACCCGGCTCCCGTAGGAGTTTGGGCGAAGCCTACCTGTAATCACAGTCAGGGGTGAAGTCCGGCTCCCGTAGGAGTCCGGATGAAGTTTACCTTCAATTAGAGTCAGGGACGAAGTCCGGCTCCCGTAGGAGTCCGGACGAAGTTTACCAGCAATCGGGGCCGAGGACGGAGCTCGGCTCCCGTAGGAGTCTGGGCGAAGCCTTTTCACAGTCGAAGTTGGGGACGAGACCTGGCTCTGGTAGGAGTCCAGGCTGAAATCTGATAGTTATAGGAATCTGCCGTTGGAGAAGTTCAGCCGTTGGCGAAGTCCGGGGTAGTTCGAATTGGAGTTGAACCTGGCTGGAAGGAGTCCGGAAGGGGTTCGTGGAGTAGCTGATAGTCGTAGAAAGTCGGCTGGCGGTGGAGCTCAGTGAGCGCTTAGGGCGGTTTAATAGATGACTGGGGGAACTCTTGTTGAAGGAGCTCGGGTGGTGTAGTGGAAGTTTGTCCGTCGGGGAAATTCAGTCAGGGGAGAGGTACCGTCTGCGGTCGACAGTCGGAGGAGTCTCGGGAGGGTCAATCCTGTCGGAAACTTCGACTGATGGTATTTTATACCCAACAATGAGTATACCATATCTGATCTTGAACATGGAGAAATTAGATGACACCCAAACTATTATTCCTTGCAATGCTGGAATGCTATTCTCGATTAAGAGAATTTCATCCATAGACAACACAAGGAATAACACTACAGAATATTTTGCTCATTTATAAATACAGGGCTCCTCTTTGTTCATAACAAAGACATATGTTCAAAATATATGCTCCAACTCTGGGATAACAGAAAAATGGGCTTTATAGGTCTCCACCTTTCTATCTGCGCTACTCTGATCCTTTTAAAAAATCCATTCACACCCAATGGGTTTTATCCCTTCAGGTGAATCATCTAGTATCCATACACTATTGATTTTCATGGACTTCAATTTAGATTTAATGGCTCCAAACCACTTCTCAGAGTTAGACCACTGCATTGCATCCCTATAGGTGATCGAATCCTTATTAATCTCATCGAGCTCAATAGGATCACCGTCTCAGACCTAGACACTGAAGTGTCTGTCTGACTAATATGGTACTCTATCAGATCTCCTTAAAGGTGTTACTTTAATGGACTTTGAGTTTGATCTAATCAAATCTGGTTCTGTAGGTTTACTAGATTATGTTGATTCATTTTCTATCAGTCAAACTTTCAAGTTCAACTTGATAGGTATCAGTTCTTTCTCTAAGAAACTTCTTTCCAAAAGGAATGCCCTATTATTGATGAGCATCTTATGTTCTTCAGCATGATAGAATTAGTAACCCTTAAACAACTATTGGACCAAGAACCAAGTTTATCTGTATGCAAACTTTTGACATAGGCCGATCAACTCCAAACCCAAAGGTGAGAGAGTCTAGGTCTATGTCCGATTCATATCTCATATGAAATCTGCACAACAGACTTACTCAGTATATTTTCAGAGTAAAACAATAATCACACAAGAGCACAATCCTAAAACAGGTAGAGAAGTGAATCCTATCGTGGATTGAACCATGTTTAACAAAGTTCAACTTCTCTTTTCAGATACACTGTGTTTCGAAAAAGAATCCACTGAGAGAGAATCCAATTCTCTCTTAGATATGTTACAAAATCATTGGATAAGTATTCGCCTCCTCAATCTGATTGAAGAGTTCTAACCCTTATCCAGTTTGTTTCAATCTTTCATTATTGAATCATTTGAACATTTCAAATGATTAGACCAGACGCACCCATGTTCAGATAGGTCATCTGTAATAAAATATTAATATCTTCCTCTGGCACTTAAGTTCACAGGTCCACATACATCACTATGTATGAGACTTAGAACTTTATCAGCTCCACCTTTTTCATTAAAAGGTGACTTTGTTATCTTTCCAAGAAGATAAGACTCACAGGCTATTAATGATTCACAATAATTGATGTCGAGGTTTTCCTCTCAAGCTAATTTGTTTATCCTGTTCTTGTCAAGGTGACTAAGCTTATAATGCCAAAGATAGACATCCATGATATTATCTAACTTGGGTGGGTATATTACACTTAACAAGCTGTGTAAATATTAAATGTCATTTTCTTATTGTCCATGTATTATTGTAACATTATTCATAATAATATCATAATAATCTTCTTTTATTAATGAATGATGATCATCTTTGGCCAAAAGGCCAACAAAGATTACATTCATCATAAACAATGAATAATAGTAACAATTAAATGATAATATTTGAAAATAAGCTCTACAATTCCTAAAGTTAGGATTGGAATAAGACTTCCATCTCTAATATTCAAGAATCTCTCATCATTTTCAAACATTCCACTTACTTGTAGTCCTAGCAATAAATTGCATAAGACCATCGGTATCTAATACCTAGGTAGTAGAATTATATAGAGAAACTTTAAGGTGTTATCATATAACATCCTTGATGAGCAACTCTTACTCCTTTCTCTTGTTCAGCCTATTATGGTCAAGGGAAGCAAGACAATTCTTCTTCCTATGACCCTGCTTCTAACAGTAGAAGCAACATACCTGATTTGGATTAATTTTGGACTAATTATTTTGACTGGACTAAAAAGTCCCAATACAAATCTATTCATACTGCTGAACCAAATTCAACTTTTGATACTAATTAACGAAGTTGGGTCCCATAAGTCATCACTATCTAACATCGATTGGAGCAATTAAGGTTTAGCCTTATTTTGAGAAAAGAGAATAATGACCTAATGTATATGAATTATTTTAAGCCTAGAGACTTGAATTTTAGTCTCAAGATTCTTTCACTATTTTATTCAAATTGGTAGCCTCTACCTCCAATTCGGAGAATTACTTTAATTTTCTAGTAGGTAGTAGAATCCACATAGACTACACACAAGCTCGACTTTGGTCAGCCAACCCATCTGCATCTATGGGTAGGTTCATTAACCAATTATTTCTTTAAACAACTTCTAGTAATTTAATTTTGCCCCAGAAACCTAATCAGTAGGCTTTGGCCTCCACTGTAAGGATCCAGTTAGGTCCAACCATTAATATGACCATACTTAGTGCATCTAACCAACGAATGATTAAGTCTAATTTTGGTTGGCCAACCTAACCACCATTAGAGAGATACTTCCAAGTCGTCATATGATGAGTGATAATTCCATCAGTCAACAAGCACCAGGCCTTTGGGTCTGCAATGATTATTGAGTTAATTGACCCATTATCAAACACCTTAATGGGAGGCTATGACTTAGTTATCTCCATAACTTTGTCATTTTAAGGACCTAATAATTTTAGAAGATTTAAAATTATTAGTGATTTAAGGATAGAAAGGACATGGACCAATTTGCTCCTACTAACTTCATCAAGTCAAGTCCTCCCACTGACTTCTCAAGTCATTAACAAGGACTAGGATCAAATTTGGTCCATGGGCATCTAGATCAGTCTCACTGAATGAAATCAGACTCACTGATTTTTTATGTGACATGGGTTAGCACGAATCAATGAGTAACCTAATCAAGATCTGATTAACCACATTGGTCAGGTAAGTATGATCGGTGGGAGGGTCTGCCAAAGCTTGCCTTAGACACCATAAAAAATGACTAGATAAGCAGGCTGCCAATTAAAAACCACCGGTCAGGTTTATCTTAGACACCAACTGGTTTATCAGTTTTGATTTGGTCTGCCTAAAGACTCGGACTCAGCCGCTGAGCCACCATCAGTGTCCATTTGTTAGATATATGGACTTTGATTAACTACAACTATTGAAGTGATCTATAGAAATGATCTAATTCTAATTAACTTTTAATTAGGTTTGATCAATTTCTTAACTTAGTCCATATTTAATCTAACCCTAGGTCTAACCCAGTTAATGACCTGATCAAAGCTAACCCATTACCCTTTAATCCATGTTTTATGAAATTGTCTTAGGATCTTTAAATCACAAATCTAGATCCTAAACAATCACTTAATTCTTTTAATTAAGTTCATGGCTGAGGGTTGGGGTTTGGCATTTTGAAAACTATTTTCAACTTTTGAAAGGTTGAATACAATCTAGTGTTGTTTCACTAAATAGGTCGACTCATTTCAAAAATGGATCGGCTTATTTCACTAATAAATACTAATTGTAGGTTAAAATAATTAAAATCAGTCAGAAAAATAATTCAATCAATTTTTTAATCGAGCTGGCATGTTGGTCGAGCCGATCCGATTTTTGAGAATGTCGGCTCGATCAGCAAACAGAACCTTCGCAAGATCCTGTTCTTGGCTGATTTTTAATCTATATACATTACATAAAAATTTATAAAATGAAATAGACCTAATCTAAAATATTCATGATAAGATTTATTTAAACTCTTTTTAATTTTTTAGATTGCAACATACCAGGACAACCTTTGCACTGTAAGGGGTAAACCTTACAGCAGGATAACCTACAGTCTGTATGATTATTATTTTATTTTTCAGATTTATTTTAATGCAATCATAAACAGTTATAAAAGAATCTAGATGCTCTGATACCACAGATGGAAAAAGTGCAGGATTTCATACATGAATTTCAAAATATTTTTGAAATGTAATACAGTGGAATATGTAAATTAAACAATTTAATATACAAATGTATGTAATCAGATTACTAAATCCTACAACTAAGACCTATAACATGTCATATTGTATTTATAAGTCAGAAAATAAAAGCTTTGATATTGATCAAATCAATATCCTAGATCTAAAATAATTTTAGATTTAAAATCTAGATCACATCTAGGTAAGAGAAGATATCAGATCTCTTACCTTTGCGTGGGTTGAGAACTTCGTGATTGATTTCTTTTATTGCCTTTGGAGCTGCAACAAAATCAGAGGTTCGTCGAACGAAGATCCGCTCGAAGTGCTAGCTTCTTGCGGATCCCTCCGGATGGTTAATCTAAAAATATTCTTCGGATCTCTTGGACATTCTAAGAGATGAAGAATATGAGGAGGAATGAGGGAGAAGTCAAACCCTTTGACCTCCCTAAAATCAAAAATAATATATAATAGAAAAGGTCCTAAGAGAAGATAGTTTTTTTCTTTCAGGACATCAACAATTGATGTCTTGAGAACATCTCTATGCTAGGACATGAGGAGATCTTCTTCTCTAGATGTTTTCTAAACTTTCAGATTTTATGTTATCTAATTTTTCTCATAAAAAAATCTTATGATTGATGGAGAAGAAGAGTTCTAAAAGAAACTTTAAGAGAAGACCTTTTTTTTCTTCTCTCATCAGGACATGATCAGATCATGTCCAAAATCAGATCACCATGCCCCAACTCATTGGAGCATAGATCCACCACGCCATCCCTCTTTCTCTCTCAGATTTTTATCACATAAAAACACAAAAACAAAGAGAAAATAAGCTGAAAGGAAAATAATAAGAGACAACAATCTTCTCTCTTACCTTTTGTCTTTACAAGACATCAACTTTTGATGTCTTGATAGAAGATTCTCCTCCAAAAAAATTGATGCCTCAAAACACCCATGCCATCCTCTTTCTTCTCTGCTTTTTCTATGAAAAACCATAAATTTTTGACTCCCTAAAAACATCATATAGGAGGCACCACTATATAAGGTAGACTAGGTCAAATGACCTAGTCAGACAAGGAAACTATGGGGCGTCCAACTCTTGGATGCCCCTTCTCTTATTTTCTGCATGGAGAGCAGGAAACCATGCACAAAAGAGGAGTCATAAAGAGAAGGTAGGCATGGAGAAAGTTGACACAAGAGAGGGGAGAGGAGTTCTTGTGAAGAGAGACTTTTCAAAAGGAAATAAACCCAAACCACTTTCCATAATAAACCCAATCACTTTCCATAATGAACCAAATCAAATCTGATTCAAATCTCTAGAATAAGTGGTGTGAGATTACTTTTCTTAGATGTGAATATCACATAAAAAATATCTGAAAATAAATATGTGGGTGTGGGCTTTCTTAGGTGGTGCAAGATAGAAGATGGAATCCTAGTCTAACTAGGATTCTCATGTAGACTAGGTCAAACTCTTTGAACCCAATCCAGATTAATTGCAACCTAATTAAGGATAATCTTAATCCAACTAGGAGCCCAATTAAATCAGATTAAATCATATTTAATTCTAATTTAAATCCTAACTTAATTAGGAATTAGGTGCATACAAGTTCTAGTCGAACTGGGACTTGTTCTCCCTTGCAACTGGCTTATCCAATAAATCAATTAGACTTAATCTAATTAAATCTAAATCAATTCTAATTGAATTAAATTCATTTAGACTTGATCTCAGCCCAATTATTCAATCAGATTGAGCTAATTAGCAATCTAATTGCTAATTAATCCTCCTGCAATACTTACATTAGGTCAAACATCAATCACATTGATCGTTTAACCTTAGAATGATTCTCAATCATCGATTAACTATTTGATTAGGTTACAACCTCTTATATGTGTGATCCTATAAGTTCGAACCTAAGCTAGTAGCATAGGAACCAATTTCTATACCAATCGAAGTAATATCTAGCAATAGTTTCCGACGTCTAGATAGGTCAAATGTATGCAAAGCAACATTCTAAGAACCCTGACCCATGGTTACCATATATTTCATCCCTTTGATCAATAATGCTCAAGATGACTTCAAGTATGCGGTCAACACTTATACAAGTCATCTCTATTGTGTCTCAAAATTTTACAAATCTCATGACTCCTCATGATGTTTATCCAGGCCTAGATTTTGCTAAATTGAAACACAGCGAGACATTCTCTTCCTGAAGTTAATCAGGAGTGGTCAATTTCATCTTGACTCACACACCGACTTTACAAGTACTTGACTGTATCCAGAAATCTTTTGAACCTATATTAAAATTACAGGCAGTCCGACATCAAAGTACAGTGAGTTGCTTACAAGTCACCATGTTGATCTCAAGTCGGAGGGACACTTATATCTATTGGCCTTAGCTAGCTACTCTTGACAGTAGAGTGTTACATTGGTCACATTCGGTACAGATATACTCCTACATCTCATCTGGATGCTATACCAGTGTCTCCGCACCACTTGGTTACGAGGACAACCAACGCATATGGCATACAATGACCTACACTTGATAAGTTATCGTCTTTGTTAATAACTTATTATTTAATTATGAATAATTTAAGAACCATCTGATAAATCTTTCTTTATTGATTGATTGTAGTTCTAAAGACTTCATTATAATTTAGGAGTTCATTTAAGGAAGATAAAACTTTTATGATGAACCTGCCAAATAACTATTATTATTAGATAATTCATATACTAATTCCAATCACTACCACTTAGATGATTGACTTTAGGACACATTTTCCAACAATGGATGCCAATAGAGAAGATACGACTTATTTAGAAAGCTATATTAGGTCCTCGTATCACTTATCTAAGTGTTTTCAAATAGAAGGACTCTTTAGGGTGTGGTACGTCGACTATTTCCCTCTCATGAGTGCATGCCCAAAAAGAGATATAATTGGCATCTCTTCTAATTTTAGATTAGTATGAAACTTTGCCACATATTCTTTAATTCAAATGAAAAGGCTATCAGTAACTGATGCCCCTTTTGGATAGGAGTTTAAACCACAGAAGGACTCTTCATCAAGGAGAGACGTGCAAGCCCTTCTCTATCGCATGCGTGCATGCCCAATAAAAGGGCATCAAAAGCAACGATACATTACCTGATAATTTTTCATAATAATCACATTAATTAACATTCAAATTTGATCATTATAAAAAAAATATCAGATAAAAGTGTCACCAAAGACTCCTTAAACAGAAGGAGTCTTCGCGTCTCTTCGCACGTTCAAAAGATCTCTCTCACGCGTGGCAAGGTTCTAGGAAAAATTCCATGCATAATCCAAATGATTTTTAATACTTTAAAAGGCATGCTAGGTGGTTTAAGATATGATCTTATTGCCATAAAAATTAGAGACCCAAAGTAGAAGGACTCTTGGTCCTTCTGCATGCCAAAACCAAAGAGCACGTGCGCTCTTCATTTTTTGTGCCAAGAGTCCTTCACAACTTGGACTCTTGGTTTTTGGTATTAACATGAGATATGGCATCCCTTTTAGGGCTGTTTTCAGGTGGCACAAGCTGACCCAAATGTTCACCAAATTGGGCTAGCAAATTAGCAAGGAATAAGACCAAATTGATCTCCAAAGGAGCTAGAGTTTCTACACGTGCTAGCATGTTTACCGAAAATCCTGATTGGATCCAAAATTTTAATCAACCTTATCAAATAGATCCTTGATCAAATTTTATATATGTGTGACCCATTGGGTTCCACATCTAGCTAGTAGTAGGTCCGGATGCAAGTTGACAAAATTTGATTAGATTTTAATCTAACCGATTTAGATCCAATCGAGCTAATCCGAGTTCAACAATTAAAATTATTTCTAATTGACGATCGAATTAAATTTTTTAATTTGATCAAATCTATAAATTAAGATTGATATCTAGCAACATATCATGACTACCCAGAAGATATAAAATTTAATAGAAATACTAAATATATCCTTCAGTGGTAAGTTACTGTGCAATTCAATCCTTCGATCATCTTTGCACCCTGAATATGTTCATGAGTATAGAATTATATCAAACTCAAATATATATTCATATCGATTTTCAATTGACCAATAATTATTTTGATGATGAAAAAATTTTTTCTAATCTCCTTCTTGCTTTTGATCAAAATTTTTTTTTCGAGTCATCTAGAGATGAGAATACACAGGATGCGATCTCCTCTTACTAGGAGCGATCGATTTTATGTTGACCTACTCATAACCTTCATACACACTCCACCATATCCAGAACATCCCATACATATCTTAATGCTATGCCTAGATATGAACTAAAATATGGATTCATGTACATAAGATACCATGGTGATCTCAGGTCTAAGGATCACTTGTACAACTTCCACTTAGAGAATCATCTTTGACATGCAAGTAAGGCTTCCATAAGATGTTCCCTTTTATTGAGTCAATTCAATGGACTCATTTTCAAATGAACACCCACATTCTTGTATTAGTATCCCATACACAAATGGTTAGTGAGATCTGCCACCCTCTTTATCAAGCATACATAGGATATGCCAGTCTATTCGAAACATTAATCTCTGACTCAATGCTCCTACGATCAGAAATATTTAAGATTAAGATTTTAGAATTTTAAGTCTCACTAGCATGACCCATTCATGTCTCCTAAAATCATTGTCCTAATCTTTAGAGTTCATCATAATCTTAGACATAATAAGATGCAGCTAAAATGATGAGTCAATGTCTCATTTTATTATCAAATAATAAATATAATTACATGAGTTGAAAAATTACAAAGAAAAGTTCTATCGCAACATACTTACGATTGGCTTATAGGGCACTTCTCTTTCAATCTCCCACTTACACTAAAGCTAATCGCATTTGTATTTGAATCTCATACAATCAAGATGACGATCAAATAGCTACTATGGTATGACCTTAGTGAATGGGTCTGCTTTTTTGTTCTTTATATCAACTCGTTCAAGGATAATATTTTGTCTCTCTATAATTTTTCGAACGAGGTGGAAGTGTCTGAAGATGTGCTTGGATCTTTGATGAGACCTAGGTTCCTTAGCTTGAATAATGGCCCCAGTGTTATCACAATAGAGTGGCATCGGTTCTTCAATCTCAAGAACGACTCCTAACTTCATGATGAACTTCTTCATCTAGATAGTTTTCTTAGCGGCTTCCACTAGTAGCGATGTACTCTACCTCAGTAGTTAAGTCAGCTACTATCTGCTGCTTGAAACTCTTCCAACTCACTGTCCCACCATTTAGGGTAAAGACATATCCTGATATTGACTTGCTATCATCTAGATCAGATTGAAAACTAGAATCTGTATATCCCTCTAGTTTCAACTCTGATCCTCCTCCATATATGAGAAAAATATCTTTAATCTTTCTTAGGTACTTCAGAATATTTTTTACAGTTTTTCAATGATCCTCCTCCAGATCAGCCTAAAATCTGCTAGCTACGCCTAAAGCATAAGCTACATCATGCTTGGTACATAGCATGGCATAAATAATTGATCCCACAGCCGAAGCATAAGGGATCCCATTCATCCTCTTCTTCTCTTCTGATGTTTTAGGACATATTTTCTTAGAGAGACGTATACCATGACTTGCAGGCAGATAACCTCTCTTAGTTGCTTTCATATTAAATCTGTTTAATATGAGATCTATATACTGTGACTGGGATAAGCCTAACATCTTGTTAGATCTATCTTTATAGATCTTTATATCCAGTATATAGGATGCTTCACCCAAATCTTTGATGAAAAACTTATTTGATAGTCAAGTCTTGATCGATTGTATCATTGGGATATCATTTTTAATCAACAGTATGTCATCGACATACAGAATCAAGAAGACAACAACACTCCCACTTGTCTTCTTATATACACATGGTTCATCCTTATTTTTGATAAAGCCAAACTCTTTGACTGTCATATTAAATCAGATATTCCAGCTCTTCGAAGCCTACTTCAATCTATGGATGGATTTTTTAGCTTGCATACTTGATTTGCCCACCCACTTGAGATAAATCTCTTTGACTGAGTCATATAGACCTCTTCCTCAAGATTATCATTGAGAAAAATGATCTTGATATCTATCTGTCAGATTTTATAATCATTGTATGCTGCTATAGCAAGTAAAATTTTGATAGACTTGAGCATAGCCATAGGTGAGAAGATTTCATCATAGTCAATTTTTTACTTTTGTTTGAAACCCTTTACCACCAACCTAACTTTGTAGGTTTCTACTTGGCCATCTACTCCGATCTTCTTCTTGAAGATCCACTTGCACTCTATTGAGATCACACCCTCAGGTGCATCAATCAAGGTCCACACTTGGTTGGTGTACATCGAATCCATCTCGGATTTCATGGCTTTCAATTATCTATCTGAGTATCTACTCATGATAACTTCTGAATAGGTCAGTCGATCATTATCTTGAATAAAGTTGATCAAATTATCATTCTCAATGACAAAATCATATCTTAGAGGTGCTTGACGTACTTTATCTGATCTTCGAAGAGGAGATGTGTATTATGGATGTACCTCATCCTTGGGTACTTCTGATTGAAGATCTTCTTGTGGTTCAACCATAGATATTTCTAGATCGATTTGTAGATTCTGAACTTTCATAAGTTTAATATTCCTCCCACTATCTCCTTCTTGGATAAATTTATTTTTTAAAAAAATAGTGTGCCTATTAACAAATAACTTTTGTTCAGTATGGAGGTAGAAGTAGTATCCATTAGTTTCTTTAGGATACCGACAAATCTACATTTATCTAATCTAGTACTAAGCTTATATCCAAAATATTTTTGACATAAATAGGATAGTCCCAAATCTTAAGATGTTTAAGATTAGACTTCCTTTCCTTCCATATCTTATATGGTGTGCTTGCAACAGACTTTAAAGGCACTTTGTTTAAAATATATATGGCTTTTTCTAGAGCATATCCTCAGAAAGATATTGAGAGATTAATGAAGCACATCATGGACTGCACCATAACTATTAAAGTGCGATTTCTCTTTTCTGCTACACTATTTAATTGAGGTGTATAAGGAGGGATCCATTCAGAGAGAATACCTTTATTTTTAAGATGATCAAGAAATTCACTGGATAAATATTTCTCCTCTTCGATCAGATCGAAGAATCTTGATATTTTTTTTAGTTTATTTTTCGACCATACATTGATACTCTTTGAACTTATCAAAGACTTCAAATTTATGTTTCATAAAATACACATATCTGAACCTTGATAGATCATCTGTAAAAGTGATAAAATAGGAGTATCCTCCTCTGACCTTAGTTGTCATCGATCCATATATATTTGTATGTACTAGGGCTAACAACTCATTCACCTGCTCTCCATATCCAGAAAATGGAGTCTTGATCATCTTACCTATGAGATAAGATTCATAAGTTTTCAATGATTCATAATTATACGAGTCAAAATTTTTTTTTATATATAACTTGTTTATCCTTGACTCATTAATATGACCAAGATGGCAATGTCAGAGATATGTGATATTCACATCTTTTCTCTTTTTTTTTATATTTTTTTTAATATAAAAAGTATTTTCATTGAGTGCTAGAATTAAAAGATTGTTATCAATATAATCACTGTCATAAAATTTATTAGAAAAAAAAATGGAGCTTCTATTTCCTATTAGCCTTATTTCATAATCTTATTTTAATAACAAAGGTATAGAAATAATGTTTCTAATAACTTTTGATATGTAATAATAGTTTTTCAATTCTAAAATTTTATCCATAGGCAAATCAAGCATACAGGTTCCCACAGCTTCTGTATTAATGGACTCTCTACTTGCGTCATAAAGTTCAAGATCACCTCTTTTCAAATTTTTGATATTCTATAGTCGCTGTAATGAATTATAAATATACGATTCACAGGTGTTATCTAATACTCAAGTATCAGAGTCTGAACCACTCAATAAAAAATAGGTCTGTATCGTATATATATCTTTTGGTGCTATACTTGCACCCTACTTCAATCTTGCAAGATAATTCTTACAATTATTCTCTTAATGTCCAAATTTATCATAAAATGAATAGATAATATCCATGGGGACATCTTTTGCCTTCTCATTATTACTGACTATTTCAAGGTCAGGAATATCTAGAATATTGGAGTTCTTCTCCAATACGAACTTAATTTGTAAGTTTCTCAAACAATCCACATAGTTTGGATCGATCAATATATTTTTATTTATGATTTCATACAGCAAAAATAAAGAAGTCATAATATAGATTTAAATCTACATAAATAAAGAATAATAGTATAAGCAGATCACTCATATTTGATATGCATAACTAGATGAGATATTTTAACTAGTTATGTCTTCCACTATTTTATTGAATACCATAGTCCTCTCTTGTGGTAAACGAGAAATTCTAATCTGATTTCTTAATGGAGTTGAGATCCTAATCCCTCAATGAAGTCTTGTGGATATCACAACAAACCTCAATGAGTTCATAAGCAGAAAAATCTATCCAATTACATCCCATGCAATTCTCAACATAAACCTTGCCTCTAAAAATACTCATAGCCTTGTGGATATTGCAACAAACTATAGTATTTTATAGTTAAGTCAGACCCTTCATTTTCATATAGTCACATCTGAAAAATGCTATCCCTGTGGATATCACAACAAAGCAATATATCCAAAATATGCCGTAAAATATTTAATATGCACCAAGGCAAATCCATATCAATCCCCATGGCAAGCCTTGTGGATATCACAACAAGCCTACTATGATTTTTGATAGGGCATTGACTAGGCATGAAGGAAGGCATATATAGTATTCAAAATACTGAGCAATCTTTATTCAAGATTCGAACTAATCTAATTAGCCAGAAAAGTATTAAGATTGATGGGGGTCATCCTGTTACTTTTTCTAGATACCAATAAATTGGCCAGTTCAGCAAACGGAATCAATTAAAGAACTATCGTACTTGAAACACTCTTTAGACACCAAATGATTAATCGATTCAAGAAATAGGTCAGCTACTAGTTCACAATACTACGACTTAATAGTATTTTTATGAGGGCTTTAATGGTCTCATGCAAATCCTAATTTAACCAATCATATCGATGCACTATTATAGTTGTATCATAACAACTAAACATGGTATCTAATCATATCTCTAAGATATCAAAACATAATTATACAACATGATTATAACATAACATCTTAGCATATCATAAGCATGAAGTACTAATAACATGCATGAATATAAAACACTCTTTTCACTATTCTTCTTCTTGGGACATCATAGTGGCACCCCTACACGCCATAAGAGTACTCCATGGAATGGAAAGAGAGGGTCTTTGAACCCTACTTGCTCTTATGACTGGATGGCCTAGTGATGAACCCCAATTTGAGTACTAAGCTACTAAGAAAGATTCTATACATACATCATGCATTTAATATTATGTATCTAAAACATATCTTTAAGACATGTTAGGATTCGGATGTTCTATTGGGTCCAATCATTGGCCCAACTTGAACTAAACCAAAAATCTATGCTTGATCTCAATCAAGGCAATAATCTAACCTTTGATTATATAAATCAAGGTAGGCTCTGATACTACTATTGAATTTCGATGGCGTAACGGAAGGATTAGGTGTTTAAAATTTTCATTCAAAACATCTGATGCTCCAAAAATCCTAATACCTAGAAATCTTTGACTATATCAATCAAAGTATAATAAATTAAACTTGGATAAGAAGAATACGTGTAGCGCTAATCTAATTTCTATGAGGCATCTAAATGTCCACCCTCCAATGGTGATCCACACAAAAATTAGACCAAAGACAGCGCTCCTCCTTCACCTTGCTTCAAGAGTTTTAGCCCCTAGAACTCGACTAGCCACAAGTCAATCAGACCTTTCTTCAGACCTGAGTCTGAACCTTTTAGAACCACCCACTGGACCTGACCACTTTCTTCTTGACCTCTTCAACCCTTAGAGCTATTAGGAATAGGCTTATCTTAAAAGAACAAGCTTTTGTCCTAAATCCTAGAGTTGTAAGAGAGGGAGAGAGAGAGTGGATCGGGGATGTAAGAATTGAATGATTAACTCATCTGCTGTCCCCTATTTATAGCACTAGATGGGATACCAACAAAAAAGATACGGCTTATCTAGAAAGCCATATCAGGTCTTCATATCACTTATCTGAGAGTCTTCAAACAGAAGGACTCTTCAGGATGTGATACGTCGACTATTTTCCTCTCACGTGCGCATGCCTAGAAAGAGATGCAATTGGTGTCTCTTCTGATTTCAAATTAGTGTGAAACTTTGCCATGTATTCCTTGATTCAAATGGAAAGGCTATCAGCAAGTAATGCCTCATTTGGATAGGAGTTTAAACCATAGAAGGACTCTTCATCTCGGAGAGATGCACGAGCCCTTCTTTGTCACGCACGTGCATGCCCAATGAAAGGGCATCAAAAGCAATGATACATTACTTGATAAATTTCCATAATAATCACATGTAATTAGCATTCAAATATAATCTTTATCAAAAAAAAAATACCAGATAAAAGTGTCACCTAAGACTCCTTAAACAAAAGGAGTCTTCATGTCTCTTCGCACGTCCAAAAGATCTCTCGTGCACGCGGTAAGGTTCTAGGAAAAATTTCATGCATAATCTAAATGATTTTTCATACTTTAGAAGGCATGCTAGGTGGTTCAAGATCTAATCTTGTTGTCATAAAAATTAGAGACCCAAAGCAGAAGGACTCTTGGTCCTACATGCCAAAACCAAAGAGCACATATGCTTTTCATTTTTTGCGCCAAGAGTCCTTCACAACATGGACTCTTGATTTTTGGTGTTAACATGAGATATGGTATCCCTTTTTGGGCTGTTTCTAGGTGGCATAATCTGAACCAAATGTTCACCAAATTGGGCTAGCAAATTAGTAAGGGATAAGATAAAATTGATCTCCAAAGGAGCTAGGGTTTCCACATGTGCTAGCATGCTTACCAGAAACTCAGATTGGATCCAAAATTTCAATCAACCTTATCAAAAGGATCTTTGGCCAATTTTTATATGTGTGTGACCTATTGAGTTCCACATCTAGCCAACAGTAGGTCTGGATATATCAAGATTTCAATTAGATTTTAATCTAATCGATTATGGGCCAATCGAACTAACTTGAGTTCAACAATTAGAATCCTTTCTAATTGGTGATCAAATTAAACTCTTTAATTCGATCAAATCTATATATCAAGATTGATATCTAGCAATATATCATGACTATCCAGAAGATATAAAATTTGATAGAAATACTAAATATACACTTCAGTGGCAAGTTATCATGCATTTCAATCTTTCGATCATCTCTGCACCCTGAATATGTTCATGAGTATAAAATTATGTCAAACTCAAATACATATTTATATCGATTCTCAATTAACCAATGATGACTTCGATGATGGAGCATTAAAAACTCTTTCTAATCTTCTTTCTGCTTTTGATCAAAAGATTTTTTTCGAGTCATGTAGGGATGAGAATATATAGGATGCGATCTTCTCTTACTAGGAGTGATCGATTCCATATTGACCTACTCATAACCTTCATACACACTATTAAAGTTTTATGGTTTCTTGCATACAAAAATTTTAAAATGAGTACGCAGTAAAAATTTAAAAATTTAGATTAAATCTAATTTAATCTAAGTATGCATAAGATCAAATCTTAAAATCATACAACAGGATCTACATATGTGAGATAAGATTCAGATATAGAAATCAAATAGAAAAAAATAAATAGAGAAGATCTAATCTTCATGCCTTGGCTCGGATTGATCTACACCATGAACTAATGATCATTGATGTCTTTCGAAGGTTCTTTGAAACTGCACAAGTATCCGACCTCTATGGGTATCCACACGAGACTTTGATCTGATCAAAAGCTTCTTGATCTCATCGAGATACTAGCTTCCTTGCAGAGATCGTATCTTGATGGTTGAACAATCTTTTTTTCTCTCAAGACAATCTTAGAAAAGAAAAAGAAAATAGGAGGATAATGATCTCTACGCTAGAGATAATGAGAAGAATCTTTTCTTCTCTTTTCTTCCTAAAACCCATGCACCAAATCTCTATGCTAGAGATGTAGAAATTTTGTTCAACTCTTGGATTAAAAAAAGAGAAAAACCATGTCCAAACTAGGACAAAAGATGGAAGAGAAGAGGTTCTAACAACCAACTTTTGGTTGTTGGTAAGAAAGAAGGGACATGATCCAACTTACCTTATGTCCATGACCTTCATCCCGTGCCTTTCTCCCTTTGATTTTTCCACGCACGTCTCTCCTTTTTTTGGGCGTCAAAACCTGATCACATCTGGTTGGTTACACGCCCCATAAGATGCTTCATTTAAATAGGAGAGGAGATTGATTTTAGGTAGGAGATGAGAGTCCAACTCTCCTAGGATTCTAGCCTTTTTTATGCCGCCAACAACTCTCCTATTTGCACCCATATTATCTCATAGTGAAGGAGTTTAAGAGGGCTTCTTACATGCTTAAAAAACTCATGCAAAAAGGAGTGGGGCGTGGCATCCAAAATCAAGTTGGCGTGGGGTTGGTTTATGGCACATGGAGGAAAGAGTTCAATCCACATGGGACTTCTCTTTAAGTTGCAGATTTAAACTAAATAAAATTTTAATCATACTAGGAATTGATTAGATCCAAATAGATTAAAATTCTAATCTGATTAGGAGCCCAAACTATTTAGATTAGATATTACCTAATTAGAGGAGTTCTAGTCCTTTTGGACTCTCTCTTAGTGTTTGAGTCAAACTCAATTTAATCCTAATCTAATTAGGATTTAGTGCACCTTTGAAAAAGAAAATTTCTAATCCAAATAGGAATCCAAACACTCTTTATTAGATCCTAGTCTAATTAGAAATTCAGTCAAATTCAAATCCTAATCAAACAAAAAATTATTCTCCTATGCAATTTGTTTATCTCATAACTCAATTAGGCTTGATCAAATTAAACCCATATCAAGTCAAATTGAATTTAATTCAATTAGACTTGATGTAAGCCCCATTACTCAATCAAATTAAGTCAATTAGCAATCCAATAACTAATTAATTCTCTTATAACTCACTAACTCTTTAGTAAGTTACTTAATTGCAACTTTTGTGTAGGATTAATCATCAAAACTCCTTTCAATGGGTTGGAACCATTCCAACTCTGCCCATCAAGGATCATCGATCATCAAGATGATGCTCGTGGATCTCACAATCCACTAGTGACACCTAACAGTATGTAGTGACAATCCAATATAATAAAAGGTGATAAATCTCTAGGTGCGTTAACGTATGATACAGTCTCTCTACCATAAGTTCCGACCAGATTGCAGGTTATAGATGAATCATCAAATCTCATCATCGATTATATGATAGATTTAATTAGCTTGAGTCTATGTGTGATTTTCATGAAAACTCTTTTCTATTAATCACACTGCTATAGCCATAGACTTAAAAACTTAGCTTCTTAAATCTCATAGGACCACTCCCTTCTGCTAGGATCGATAGATTTCATTTAGGTGCACATCCTACTTCTACAGTAGACCAACTATCGCCAACATCCACTATAATGACTCATTGAGTCAATATTTATATGTAGTCAAACTTCAGCAACCTCACTACGAGTAGCTGTAGCACTGCAGGTCAAAAGATTAGTCACACCACTGCAGCATCGAAAAAGTCACTAATGAGTGAGCAGACATCCATGTGACTTCTCATGTTGGTCACACTCAGTGCTTGTTGTTCTCTAACAATCACCTACACTCTTGCTCCAGTGTCATTACACCGCAGACTCGAGACTCATCTGTCCGAAGGAAGTGATCCATATATTGGTCTATTTAGATCAATCACCATCCCCATGAAGATCCTATGATCAGGAGCAATTTAAAAAATAACTATCAATGATATATGTCTCAAATTCTCAACTCTTTGAGAATATGTGTCATCATCTTGTTAATCCCTTGGATAATTCATAGACACATAAAATATGAATAATATTATAAGTATCTTTTAAGTACAAAATTATGTCCTAATAATATGATATGTGTCAGTCAAGATTGACTTCTAAGGCATATATCTAACAATCTTTCACTTGCACTAAAGCCAATCTACCATATACCAAGCCCCATCATCTCAAGACAGGCTTTAGTCTTCAGCTAGCTAAGTAACTTACCAGTGGGTTATCTACATCTCATATAGAGTTTGCTCTCTACACCTCTATGTATTTCTACTTGAGGTAGTCGCGTATTCTATTGCTCTATGTGCTTGGATATCTGGTGAGACCTAGGCTCTTTAGCTAGGGCTATGGTGCTATTATCTTTTGTAGTATAGTGTCATGACATCTGATGGCATGACATCCAACTCTGCAACTAACATTAGAACTAGAATACATCCTACACATCTACAGTGTACTCAGCTTTCATCGATCGATTACTTGGAATCCTTTCAAGATATCGACATGATTACACCTATGATGTAGATATTCTACCATTAATATCAGACATAAAATCTGCATTGGTGTATCCTTCCACTCTTAGGTTTGACCCTTCTTTAGAATTAAGAATAAATTTTTAGTTCTTCCCAAATACTTAAGGATATTTTTACAGTAATCCAATGCCCTCAGCCTGGATACAACTGATATCTACTCGTGACATTCACAGTATTAACTATATCAGTTCAAGTACATTACATGGCATACATCTATGCCCAAGAGGATAGCAGACCTCTCTGCGAGATTTTTATGTTGAATCCTTTCAGCATCTACTCTCTGTACTTTATTTATGAAAATACAAGCATCCAATTGTATCTATCTCTATAGATCTTTATATTATCAGAATATAGGATGCTTGCTTTAGGTCTTACATAAAGAATTTTATATGCAACCATATTTTAATCAATGTCAGTATTGGACACTCCCACTGACCCTTTTGAAAATACATAATTCTTCATTTTTGATCAATAATTTGATCATATCATCGAGATGAACGTTCCAACTTCAAGATTATCGCATACTTTGTGATCTCCTATTACGAGAAGTGAAATCCATAAATGACTCTATATAAAAATCTTCAAAAGATATCTAGTTAGAAAATCTAATTCACATCCCTTTCTTGAAGTCGATGTCCAATATCACCTCATTGTAAGTTTTAGGATCATCTCTATATTTTCTATCTTTCATAAAAAATAATTTTTCTCTATATCCTCTGTTAAGCATACCTAAGTATCTTTCGAGAGGATGGAAGATCCTATTATATATATGAGATGGAAGAGGAATATGTGTATACTGGCTCATAATGAATAGGTTCTTTAGGTCCTATGACTCATTGCTCTTCAGAGACACTCTTTTCAAGCTTAAGTTTCCTCCCATTGCTTCATCTTGGTTAAATAATTTTTTAAGAAGATAGCATATCGGGTCACAATCACATTATGATCCTTTTAGAGGAAAAATAGTATCTCAAATTTTTTTAGGATGAGCTTTATAGATCTATCCTCTAATATATCCACCTGCTGTCTTTGACACAGACTGGATATCTTTGGATCTTGAAATAACCAAGATTAGTTCTCACCATATTATATCTCATACGGTGTGGTAGGAACAGATTTAGAGAGAACCTTATTCCATAAAAATAAAGCATGTCCCTAAAGAAATAAAATAAATCAGTGAAGTTTATTATGGATCGGATCATATCTCATATAATTTCATGACTCTTCTTAATTATCTCGTTGAGTTGAGATGTACTAAGAGAGGTCCAATATGAAACTATGCCATTTTATAAGATAACCAAAAATTTTTTTTCTTTGGTATTGCATCCTCAATCCGATCGAAGTACCTTTAAAATTTTTTTGATTTGCTTCACTACTTTACATCTGAATTCTTTGAACCTTTCAAAAATTTCAGATTTGTATCTCATATACTTATCCATACCAAGACTGTGAAGGAAAAACCATCTTTTTTCTTATAGGATCTTCCAGATTTCATCAAATCTGGGATGGAATATTTTTTTTTAAAAAAAATATTTTACATTTATTTCAGATCTAAATCTCTAGATCTAATTTTATTATCTGATATTAATTCTAAAATAAATCTAAAAGCATGAGAAAACATGAAATACCTCAAGGGTAATCTGATTACCCTATAGATGATCACAGCAAGCCTGAGGTTCTGATTTAGCCACGCAATCGTCTGGCCTCTAGCAGTATCCACTCGGGCAGGACCTGGATCGTCTTCTCCTCGTGACTCTCTGCTCTAAAAATCAGAACTCAATCTGATTAGGAAGATCCTCAAAAGCCTTCCTGAAGTTGGAGCAGCAGTTTGTCAAAAAACTCCTGCAGCCCTTTGATCAATGCATCACCACGCCTTGATCCTTCACCAGATGGATGCCCAACCTCTTGGGCATGAAGAGGGGAGAGGGAGCACCAAGGAGGATGTGGAGAAGAGGAGGGGTGGCTAGCTTTTGCTGGGTAGGGAGCAGAATCACTTAAACCCTAGGCGCAGACAGGGTTTATATAGACCCTGCTGCGCTGCGCAGTGCCACATCATTCGACCAATCAAAAAATTCTATTTAATCCAAAAAGTTTTGATTAGTGGAGTGATATCATCTGATCACATCAGATAAGAACCTCCACCCTCTCTTTTATGTTGGCGCCAACATTGGATAAGCATAAGGGAGATGGCGCCCAAGAGTTTATGTTGATCAAGACTCCTCTTGATCTTTATCCACTTGGGGCGCAAGCCTTGTCCAATTGTGGCACCCACTTTAGTGCCCATTTTTGGCAGGTAGACACTCTACAAAAAACCTCCAATAACCTCTTGCTAAGTGGCCTTCAGTTTAAGACCCATATGTCAACATTTGACAGATGTCCTAAAATGAAAATGGCAGGTGTCAGGAATTAGCAGGTGTTGTATTTAATTCATCTCATGAATTAAGACAAGCTTTTTCTGAGCTGGACTGGCTCTAGTTAGACTGAGAGAAACCGTCTCAAGGTTCTCTGGGTAAGTCAAAATATATTTGGCTCAATTGAGATAGAAAAGATTGCACAAGGAGAAAGTTAGGCTCAATCGTGTGCTAGCACGATTTCTTTGAACCTAATTGGATCTAATCCAAATCAATTGGGCTAGCCCAATTGATGACATCCAGATCCTAACCCTTGTTAGTGTGACCCAGTTAGGTTTAATTCTGTATGGTAATGAGACATGTCGTGATCTCATCATCGACATCATCGAACTCCTTTCGATGGATCAGAACTCTTCTGATTCAGACAATTAGAATGATCGATCATCAAGATCATTCTAATTGCTCTCAAAATCCACCAGTGACACCTAGCTGTATATGGTGGCAACCCATCAGAACTGAAGATAAACTTCTCGGTGCAGCTATCTGTGTGATTGAGTTCCTCTATCATGAGTTCTGATTGAATTAGGGTTAGGGTGAACTCGTCAAACCCAACATCAGTCATATGAATCAATCGATCGATCCGAGTCTGATATGAAACCCTAATGGAAAACTTTTTTCTTTTATTTTACTCTGTTATGGCCATGGGCTTAAAAACTCGATCTTTCGATCATCATAGGACTACTCCTCTCATCTATCGAAGTTGATAGATCCCTTCTTGGTGCGACCTAGTTTCTACAATGAATGTGCTACAGCCAACATACACCTCAGGATTTCGAATGGCTAGGAGACTAAGTTATGGTGTAGTCAAACTATAATACACTCAAGGTGAACTGTCGATGCACCTCAGGTCAAAGAACTAGACACACAACTGCAGCATCGAGCTAGTCATCGAAGAAGGTAGATTTCCTTATGACTGCTCGATATGGTCACGCTCAGTACTCTCATTCTCAACGAATACCTATACTCTCGCTTCGGTGTCTCCACACTGTAGACTCAAGATACATCTATCCTAAGGAAGTGATCGTACACCAATCTTTTGGATCGATCACCATCCTCGTGATGATCCTATGGTCAGGAGCTATTTATAAGTTAGTTATGTAAATTCATGCCATAAATTTTCAACTCTTAAAAATATGAATTGACATTTCTACTAACTCAAAAGATGTATCACAGACACAATGTACACAATGTGATAGAAGAATAACCCATTTATTAATTTATAGTCAAAATTATAAATTTGCCCTTAGATTTGTACAGGAATGTATCAGCCAATCTGGCATCTAGGACACACATCTAATAGACTGATCATCGATTGTTGGGTATAAAATACCCCCAGTCGAAGTTTGTAAAGGACCGACCCTTCCAGGACTTTTTTGGCTTCCGACCTTGTGTGGCATCTCTCTGAACTCCCTCGACCGTCCGAGCTTCCATAATACCATCCGGACTTCTCCAACAATGAGCTTCTCCATCCATCTACCGGGCCGCTCCAAAGGCTCTCTAGGCCTCACTATCGGTCGACCTTCTACAGTGATCAACTATTCTCCGAACTTCTTCCGGACTTCGTCAATATCCGAGCTTCTCCGACAACAAGATTTCTACAGTAATCAGACTCCATCCAAGTTTCTACGGTGGTCGACCGCCTTCAGGATTCCAACCGAGCTTCTGCGAGAGCCGAACTTCTACTACGAGCGGTCTACTCCAAACTCTACTATGAGCGGTCTACCCCAAACTCCTACAGCGGGCGGTCTACCCTGGATATCTACTATAAGCAAATTTCATTCGAGCCTCTACTGTAAATAAATTTCTTTCGAACTTCTATTACAGGTAGACTTCAGCCGAGCTTCTTCATAGCCAGATCCCAGACGAGCTTGTACAATGAGACAGGATCCACCGACCAGGTTGCTACTCTGAGCTCCCACGACAACCGATCTTTGATAGAGCTTCTACAATAAGCGATCTCCTTTCAGCCTTCTACAAGAACCAGACTCCGTCCAAACTTTCATAGTGGATGGATATCGGACGAGCTTCTATGACGAACGGACTCCGGCAGCTGGATTTCTATAACGGTCGATCACCTCCGGTGTCTGTCGAACCTTCCCAGCCATCAGCCTTCAATAGCATCAGTCGGACTTCCGCAACGTCATCCAGACTTCCACAGGATCCCTAGACTCCTCCAGCGGATGAACCTCCCCAATGCCATCCGAAGTCCACCATCGGCCGACCCTCCACCAGATTCTTCATGAAATCGGACTTCTCCGATGGATAATCTTCAGACGAGCTTTCATATCAGGCAAATCCCAGACGGACTTCCCTAGCAATCAGACTCCTGTCGGACTTCACCAATAGAAAGCCTCCATCTGAGCTTCTATAGCAGATGACTCCCACCTGTAGCATCAGCACCTGAGGCATCCGACAATAGTAGACTCGTTAGCAACCTCGAAAACATCCAAGCTTCTCCTAGATCGACGGGATAGAGAGCCATTCCATCAGACATCCCAACCGAGCTCCAGTCGACAGATCCGAACTCTTTGGCAAGTCACGACAATGGCCACTATCCTACTCCACTCTCTGCAATGGATTTCATATGGCTCCACCACTCTCTAGCGAGTCATGATAACGGACACCACTCCACTCTCTGTAACAAACTCCACGTGGCCCTCAACGACCCCTGATGCCACTACCCTCCGTAACAAACTCCGCGCGGCTCTAAACGGCCCACTACCAGGTGGTTACAGACGTCGCTGTCAATCAGTTACGTTCTTCGCCTATAAAAAGGAAACTCCTAGATACATTCTTCTCTAAGCTCTAAACTCTATCTCAAAACTCTGCTAAAATTTTCACTCGAGCACTCCATTTCTATTGAAGCAGAGTATTGACTTGAGCGTCGGAGGATCTTGCCAGAGCACCCCCAACTCTGGTTTAGACTTCCCTTGCAGGTCCCGACGGCGACCGCGGTCATCTCAACTCCAGCAACTTCGATTTCGATGGAATTCTGCACCAATAGAATTGACGCTAGAGGAAGGGCGGCTGTGTCTTCGCAGTACCCTTGTTCTTAAAGGAGTGCTCAAGGGACTACCTTCGGTCATCTTCTCTGACATCTTCTTCTCCTCCTACTAGATCTCCATCTGATGCCTCCCCGAAAGGCATCCACCAAGCGATCCACGGCCTCCACGGCCAGATCTCAAGCTCCGACCTCACCTCCAGTTTCCCAGGCTCCTCCTCCTCCTCCGACAATGGTGGTCGGTATGGAGCAATTCGACCTGCTGGTTCAGTAGGTCAGAGATCTCACCGAAGCAGTGCAGGCCATGCAGCAGCAGCAACAACCGTAGACGTCAGTGCGGTTGGAAAGAGCATCACCGGAGTTCTAAAATTCAGCAGTAGGGCGGGCCACTTGGGCTAGTTGCCCTATCTTCCCCGAAAAGGGGAATCCGAGGGTGGAGAGCCCCCAGTCTGATCCCGATTCCACTCCCGGAGGCTCCCTACCCACACTCTGCCAGAAGACCCTTGAGACTCACAGTCGAGAGGACCTCTTGGATCAAAGACTCCAGGAGATGAACCGACGGATCGAAGAGCTCCACCACGCTCCCCCTGCTTATGGTGAGGATATTTGTACTGACCCTCCTTTCTCTCAAATGATCATGCAGGAACCGATCCCGTTAAACTTCAAGCTCCCTCAATTCGAAAGCTACGACAGGATCTCAGATCCGGTTGACCACCTGGAGGCCTTCCGGACAATGATGCTGCTCCATGGCACGCCAGACGCCATCCTGTGCCGAGCTTTCCCATCTACCTTGAAAGGAGCAGCAAGAAACTGGTACTCGACGCTGAAGCCGAGTACTATCTTTTTCTTTGATCAGATGAGCCACCAGTTTGTGGCTCATTTTGTTAGCAGCCGACATCTCCGGAGAGGTTCGAAGTCCCTTATCAACATCAAGCAGAAGGAGGGAGAATCCATCCGAGCCTACGTCAACCGCTTTAACGTCGAGGCACTAGAGGTTCGAAACTTGAACCAATCGGTCACGATGGCTGCCCTGAAGGGGGGTCTTCAAAAGAACGATCTTCTGTTTTCCTTGGAAAAGAAATATCCCAGGGACTTTGCTGATTTGCTGGCTCGGGCCGAAGAATATGCCCGAGCAGAAGAAGCCTTCAAGATGAAGGACGAGGAGGCTGCGAATCAGCGACAGGTGGGGGACTCCAGCAAGCCTGCTTCACTCGGTCACGTTCTCGAACTCCCTCCAGACACAAGCGTGTCCAGACTCCTCCCCGAGCTCATAGGCAGAGGAGCTCAGACCATAGAGTTCGACGGAGCTCTCCCCTGGGAAGGTTCCACAGCTACGCCCCTCTCAACACATCGAAAACTCAAGTGCTGATGGAGGTTAGGGAACAGCTGCCAAGGTTGGAAAGGATGTGCACACACCTCGGGAAGCGCAATTTTAACAAGTTTTACCTCTATCATCGTAACCACGGTCACGACACGGAGGAGTGTATTCAGATCTGAGATGAGATCGAGGAGCTTATCAGATGAGGTCGGCTCGACAGATTCATTCAACGCCGACCTGAAGGTAGGGAAGACCGGCCTAGGGTCCTGCCACAGCCGGAGCCGCCAAGGAGGGAGGAGCAGCCTGAAGACCGGCCTCCGATTGGGATCATCAACTCCATCTCAGGAGAACCCCGACGGGGAGCAGACCTTTCGTGGCTATAGGATTCGAAAAATCTATGAATATATTACCAATAGCTTTGCTTTAAATAAAAGTTTTATATTTACATATTTATCCTTTTAGCATGAGCTTATAACGACAGGAAGTAACTCCCTCATTCAGTCGAAATTAAGCGTGTTAGAAACAGGAGGAGAACCTCGTCCTAACATGAGCAAAGTCGAAGACCCGGTTACTTAAAGACCGGATGGGAGGAGAGGCCCTTGCAACGACCCTTATGTGCCCCCACAGCCTTGTTAGGAACAGGAGGAGAACCTCATCCTAACATGAGCAAAGTCAAAGGTTCGGTTACTTAAAGACCGGATGGGGGTAGAGGCCCACGCAATGGCCCTTATGTGCCCCCACAGCCTTGTTAGGAACAGGAGGAGAACCTCATCCTAACATGAGCAAAGTCGAAGGCCCGGTTACTTAAAGATCAGATTGGGGGAGAGGCCCTTGCAGTGGCCCTTACGTGCCTCCACAGCCCTGTTAGGAACAGAAGGAGAACCTCATCCTAACATGAGCTGAAATTGACTGTCCGGAATAAGAGAAGAGCCTCATCCTGACGTAAATAAAGACCCAGTCGATCAAGATCGGATGAGGAGGAAGGCCTCCTCAATGGCTCCTCTACGCTCTCACGACCCCGTTAAGAGCAGAGGGAAAATCCTCACTCGAACACAAAAAAAGAAAAAGAGAGGGGGAGATGAAAAGGGAAAGCGACGAACTACACCAGCGATAAGTGAAAAACAAACTACATCAAAGACACAAGGGACCTCATCTTAATGAGGAAGGATACTCCTATCAAAAAATCCTCAGTCACTAAAAGGAAACTCGACACAGGCCGAGGATTAATCGACTTCCTCAAAGTAACGAGAAGTTCGAGTCCCCAAGCTCGAGCACCGGAAGGAAGCATCAAACTCAAATGGCCTCAAAAAGACCTACGGTCACGAACAGAAAAGAGAAAATCAACACGGTGACGATCGGAAACTTTCAAACAACGTCGGCATCGAATAAGACAAAAGATAAAAGAAGTTCGGTAAACAATGACTCAAAGCAAGAATAGATGAGGAATCATAAACAACGCCGACGCCAAGCAAGATGGAAGACAAAAGAAGTTCAGTAAACAACAATTTAATACAAGAATGGACAAGGTAATGAAAAATTTCTTTTTCATTTCATTAGTGAAGTGTACATTACAAAGCCTTGAAGGCCAAAAAAGAGAAATAACAAAAAAAAGAAAGGAGCTCTAAGGAAGCCCAACTTCTTTCGAATTTGAGCTCTCGATTTCGGTCCTTATTAGGGATTGCCTTAAGTTTTCGACTTCTTCCTCTAGTTCCATCTTTCTCAGCAGCATATCCCGGTACATCTGGTGGAACCATCAGCTCTCACCCTCCAACTCTCGGAGCCTCTTCCTCAGGACCTCGGACTCCACTTCAGCATCTTTGATCGCCTGCTGCTCGTGGACTAGCTGAATCTTCAGCCGCTGCAGTTCGGCCTCCTCCCGCCCAAGTGCCACAGACAGTTCTGCCATGGTCCCCCTCAAGCAGCGGAGCTCGTCGGAGCCTTGTGCAGAGGCAAGCTGGACTCTCTCAGACAACTGCCTCCGAAGGCGGGCAACTTCATCGATCGCCGTCTGGAGCTTCCTTCAGTAGTCCTCTACTTGCCCGCTCCAGCCGACTCGGTAGGCGTTGTAGTTCGCCTCAGCATCCTACAGCTGCTTTTGAAGGTCGAAGAACTTCTTCAACTAGTCTCGATCACGATCGGCTTGGATTGTGAGCCAGGACGAGCTCCCTTACAACTGGCCGATCTTCTCCAGTGCAGCCGCCAGCTCGACTTCAAGGGAGCTGATCTTGGAAGCCTGAGTCCAAGATCGATTGCTGGCACGTTTTTGGAGTTCCTCAAGCTCTGTCACGAAGTCGGCCTTCCTTCGGGTGTATTCCATGAGATCCTTTCTGTGGAGGTCCTGAAAGCGAACAGCTTTTGCAGTAACTTTCGAATGGCTCTTCCTCAGTCGGTGAAGTTCATCTTCTAGCTTCTTGGATTTCTTCATCAACTGACGAACTTTTCTTCTGAGGTCTCAGATCATCGACTTCAAAGAAATCTCCTGTGGCAGGAGAAGAGCTTCAGCAGGGCACTATCATTGGGAGACAAAAGCGCCATGACTCGATTTAGTACAAGAAGACAAAAGAGAAGGAAAAGAATGCAGAAGAAGAAAAAGGAGTCCTCTGTAAAGAAGAATCCGATTTAATTGATAAAATAATTTTCAAGTACAAGAAAATGAAGAAAAGTCACCACAAAGAAAAAATATAAAGCGAGAGGTTCTGGACCTCTGGGGCAGAAGTAGAGGGGCTCGGCATCCCCGAAAGATTGATAGCGACGGTCGTAGTGATCGATGAGGTCCCAACTGGAGGAGGACCGACAGTGATTTCGGATGGTCCGGCTTCATCGTCGGACACCTCATCCAGGACTGAGATCCAGTTCGAAAAATCTTCCAGCCACCTTCTCTTGATAGAGTTCGAAACCCTTGATGAAGGCATCCTGGCCGAACTGGATCTTTAGATCCTCCATCTCGGAGGAGGCCTTGAACTCCTCCACTGCTCGGGCCCCTGCCTCCGAGATTAGGGATGGGATCTGTGCTTTCAGCTTGAAAACCTGCACCTTTAATTCAAAAATTTACGCCTTCAGTTTGGAGACCTCGACCTCAGCCTTTTTTCTCTCCTCCTCCAAGGCGATCCTCAGATCGGATGAGGTTTGTCCCTCCTTTTTTAGCGCCTCTTGGAGACTTAGGGCCTCGGCGATCTTCTCCTCGAGGCGGGCGGCCCCAGCCAGGTGACCTTCTTCCACCCGAGCTGCCTCCCTCTTGACGATCTTCACTACCTCGACTTTGGCGACAAGCTGGTGTCCAATCTGCAAGAAAGACCGGAGAGTCAATATAAAGGCTAAAGAATAAATTAAGTAAAGAAGTAAGAAGGAGAAAAAAGTGAGTTAACCTACTTCGAGGAAAGATCTCAGTGAGTCCCAGACCCACAGTTCAGGATCAGTAAGGACGATCCTCTAGACGACCTCAGGCAGAATGCACCCTTCGATCAGTCTCTTTATTAAATCCCTGTTGTTGAAGGAATTTTCTCCCAGGTCTTCCTCGGAGCCGCCAGCCCCCTCGACGGTAGCCTTACGACTGTGGCTCTTCCGGGCCAGGATCTTCTTTCTCCTCCTTCCTTCGGCCCCGGATGCCCCCTCGGGATGAGCCTCTGGAGCGAGATCCTCGATCGGGGGGCTCCTTGAAAGGGCTTGGGGGACTTCGGGTTCGACGTCGGAAGGGACGTCGACGGCAACGACCACCTGAGCAGGCACGATCGAGCTTGTCCCTTTTGTCCTGGCTTTCTTCACTGACCCCGAAGTCGAGGCATCTTTTCTCTTGTGGGTCTTGAGACCCTGGGCTAACCTCCGAGCCACGCCTGCATCCATGTCTGTAATAAAAGAAGATCAACATGACTTAGACATGGAATAAAAGAAAGGGGAAGAAGCCAAAAAAAAAATGGTACCGGCAGGGTTAAGAGGACTCAGGCCAACGTTGAACAAAAGTTGTTCCTTCAGAAGTTCGGAGAGGAGGGGGGCTTGATAGGCCTCGAGCTTTTTGGAGGCTTTGAGGTCGTCCCTTTCCAGGCTAGAAGCCCGATAGACGGAATCCTTCAGAGAGCCCTAAGGGGGTAATTCTAGCTCCAAGGTTGGGCATCGGACATAGAAGAACCTCTCCTTCCAGTTGTGGATAGAAGAGGGGGCGCCTTTCAGCAACCCCTTTCTACCGAACTGAGGGAAGAAGTACCACCAGTCTTTTGTCGAGGGATGACGCTTGAAGGTGTAGAAATTCCTAAACAAAAAAAGAGTCTACCGAACTTCAGCTAAACTACAAAGAGAAAGAAATCCTATTAAAAATCTAAAGGAGTTCGTGCTACTGAGACTAGAGAAATATTCAGAAAATAAAAGAGAGCGACGATAAAAGGAGGAAGTGGAAGCCGAAGTTCGGCATGAAAATCCTCCTGGTATAGACAGAAGCGACCGGGAGGAGGGGCGCTAGCTCAGTCAGTTGGTCCGGGAAGCTCCAGCTCATACTCTAGAGGAACTCCATACTGAATCCTTATCAGTGAGAGTTCATCCAGAGTCAAAGAGCTAGGGATGGTGTCCGGCGTAAAGATCGGATGAGGTTCGATCCCGACTACGGATCTGTCTACGGTACAAGGACTTTGGGAAACTAGGGCTGACGAACTTTTAGAACCACTAGAAGAGGAGATATCGGAAGACATTTTGGATCAAATAGAAGCCACAAAAATCTCGAAAAAAAATTGGGAAAAATAGAAAACAAGCTCTCGAGGAAGCTAAACGAACGGAATACGAAGAAGAAAGAACAGAAATGGCAAGAAGTTTCAGAAGTAACCTAGGTTGGCCCGAGGAGTGCAGGAAGACGGCAAGGATGATGGAAGTCGACTTGGAGGATGCCTAAGGCCGAGAAGGATGCTGGAGCTCTTGGAGAAGAGGAGGGGATCGAGGGACTCTCTCAGGCAAAGTGAAACCCCTGAAGGAGGAAGATGGGTTTAAATAGGCAACAGGGCCCAGAGCAGTTATGATTGCGGATCTCCTCTGGCCGACCTACACTTGCCGCGTGTCTCACTCACTATGACAGGCTGCTGAAAATGGCTAACAGCTGACAAAGTCATTATTGCACCGTACCTAGAGCCACGCCCCAGCAAAAATTTTGAAAAAATCTTTTTGGATCGCTTCGATTTGAAAAGACTCCGGCACCAGCATGCCAAACGCCAAAATATCTGGCAACCATCGAGTGCGAAAATCGAGGGGGGGAAACTTTGACTGTGAGAATTTCTCTGTACATCCTTCTTTCGAAACTCGAACTCGGAAGTAGGGGGACTGATGTTGGGTATAAAATATCTCCAGCTGAAGTTTGTAAAGGACCGACCCTTCCAGGACTTTTCTGGCTTCCGACCTTGTGTGGCGTCTCTCTGAACCCCCTCGACCGTCCGAGCTTCCATAATACCATCCGGACTTCTTCGACAATGAGCTTCTCCATCCATCTATCGGGCCGCTCCAAAGGCTCTCTGGGCCTCACTATCAGCCGACCTTCTACAGTGAACAACTATTCTCCAAACTTTTTTCAGACTTCGTCAATATCCGAGCTTCTCCGATAATGAGATTTCTACAGTAATCAGACTCCATCCAAGTTTCTATGGTGGTCGACCGCCTTCAGGATTCAAATCGAGCTTCTGCGAGAGCCGAACTTCTACTACGAGTGGTCTACTCCAAACTTCTACTACGAGCGGTCTACTCCGAACTCCTACAGCAGGCGGTCTACCCCAAACTCCTACAGCGGGCGGTCTACCTCAGATATCTACTATAAGCAAATTCCATTCGAGCCTCTACTGTAAATAAATTTCTTTCGAACTTCTATTACAGATAGACTTCAGCCGAGCTTCTTCGTAGTCAGATCCTAGACGAGCTTGTACAATGGGACAGGATCCACCGATCAGGTTGCTACTCCGAGCTTCCACGACAATCGATCTTTGATCGAGCTTCTACAATAAGCAATCTCCTTTCAGCCTTCTACAAGAATCAGACTCCGTCCAAACTTTCATAGCCAATGGATATCGGACGAGCTTCTATGACGGACGGACATCGGCAGCTGGATTTCTACAACGGCCGATCGCCTCCAGTGTCTGCCGAACCTCCCCAGCCATCAGCCTTCAATAGCATCAGCCGGACTTCTGCAACGCCATCCAGACTTTCACAGGATCCCCAGACTCCTCCAGCGGACGAACCTCCCCAACGCCATCCAAAGTCCACCGCCGGCCGACCCTCCACTAGATTCTTCATAAAACCGGACTTCTCCAGCAGATAATCTTCAGACGAGCTTCCACATCAGGCAAATCTCAAACGGACTTCCCTAGCAATCGGACTCCTGCCGGACTTCACCAACAGAAAGCCTCCATTCGAGCTTCTACAGCAGATGACTCCTGCCTGTAGCATCAGCGCCTGAGGCATCTGACAATAGTAGACTCATCAGCAACCTCAGAAATATCTAAGCTTCTCCTAGATCGACGGGATAGAGAGCCATTCCATCATACATCCCAGCTGAGCTCCAGCCGACAGATCTGAACTCTCTGGCAAGTCACGACAACAGCCACTATCCTACTCCACTCTGCAATGGATTCCGCGTGGCTCCACCACTCTCTGGCGAGTCGCGACAACGGACACCACTCCACTCTCTGTAACAAACTCCATGTGGCCCTGAACAACCCCTGACGCCACTACCCTTCGTAACAAACTCCGTGCGGCTCTGAACGGCCCACTACCAAGTGGTTACAGATGTCGCTGTCAATCAGTTATGCTCTCCGCTTATAAAAAGGGGACCCCCAGATATGTTCTTCTCTATGCTCTAAACTCTATCTCAAAATTCTGCTAAAATTCTCGCTCGAGCACTCCATTTCTGTTGAAGCAGAGTACTGACTTGAGCGTCGGAGGGTCTTGCTGGAGTACCCCCAACTCCAGTTTAGACTTCCCTTGTAGGTCTGGACGGCGACCGCGGTCATCTCAACTCCAGCAACTCCAGCTTCGGCTGAATTTTGCACCAACATCGGTAAAGATAACGAAGTAGAGACAACTCACTTTATTAGTACATCAAATGGGCTACACATATCAAATGTGTACTAGGATAAATATCTCAGTGATCCTTTTCCTCTTGTCCCACAAGAGTAGCTTGATTATTTTTTCTCAAAGAGATAATGCACAAACTAGATGTGACTCAATAGTGAATGAGTCCAAAAGCTCATATTTCTTCAGTTTGTTAATCATTTCTTCTTCTATATGACCTAGCAAAAGATTCCACATATACTTAAAGTTTATCTCAACTTTGGATCTCTCAGATCTAATGGCATTCACTACTTGCTCAATTAAGTTCACAGATGCATCACCATGCAAATGATAGAAATTATCTCTAAGAACTAAATTCAAATGATAATCACAAAAGACAGATACTCATGGCCACAGTAGCAACTCTTGTCCTATTGTCATTTTAAGGATTACTTCCTCAGCCCTCTACCTTCCCACTGACTCTATATTAAAATGCATAAAAGTACTAGAGTCTAAAACTCAACTGAAAGAAGAGAAAATCGTAAGGATGATATTGAGCAATTTCAACAAGCCTACTCAAGGCATGTCCTTGTTTCTTTAGGCTCTCCAGGTATGTACCTCTAAACTTTTTAAGGTTCCTTTGTTAACAATATTTTGACCAATTCAGATAAGATGCCAATAAGGTCATTCATATGGTAGTTTATCATAAACCATCCATATGAACTAAAAAGGGATCGTAGGATCAAATCTATAAGTAATTTCTTGTGCATGATTATGTCGAGCCTTTTAAGCTCCTTAATATCCTTGATCATCATCAAATAATGATTATAGACTAACTGCCCATCGTGCATCTCATGCACTGTGCGACTCTGATCACCTCATAATACTTGTAGATGAATCAATGTATCGTTGGTAGTGAATATGTGCTCATGCATACGTTGGAGTTCACCTAATATGGACTTCAACATATAGCACCTATCTTTATTGTCATTGTCTATCCACTCATCAAGTATAGCTCGTTGACTTTGGGTTGGACCGGCAGTTAACATTAGAATGATCTGGTAGAGAATATTGTTTAATTTTTTTAAAATTAAGAACGATTCTTAAGTTTGTGAGCCATTCTATGTAATTGGTTTTGGTTAAACGGTTGATATCTAGGATTTGAGCTAGAGGATTGAAAGCTGACACAATAAACAGTAGAGAGCAAAGATTCTAGTTGGATATTTATACTTAATTTATAATTTATTCTAAAAACTTTTAGATGCAAAAAGACTCTCACTATTTTATCAGATCTCTCACACTCTCCTGATGGAGAAATAAAAATTCTAACATGACAACTAAATTTTTAGTGGATGCTGCGGTCCCACCAATACTGTACACCTCATCTAATAGTTATTGATAACACGTACACCGATGTATGGACAACTCTTTATCTAGATGCTTCTCTAAGCATGTTACAGCAATTTGATCTCTAAGTCATGTGGGCTCATCTAACACTTATTGCCCAAACTTCTTAGTTAAGTCAGACCTACCATTCACAAGCAGGTGCAAAGTCGTCATTAAAACCCTCACCTAATAGTTATTGGGTCCAACCCTATCTTTACCTTGGGGCAACTCTTTGCTAATAGAGTGGTTGCATGTTCTCGATGCAACTGAACCACTTGACCAGTCGAGAACAATCAATGCCGATAGCACGCTCGCATATCTACAATGATGGAAGATCATTGGACTTAATATTTATGGAGAGATTTGGATTTAGGTCTCATCTAATCAATCATCACATGACTGATCTAATTGGCATGGGTTAAATCAAATCATCAAATAATCGTATTTGAGACTCAATCTTTTAAATTGGTCAGATAAGTAGAGATTGATGGGGTCCCTCGTTGCTTTTCTTAGATACAAATAAATTGATCAGGTCAGTGAACGAAACTAATTAAATAATCATATTTCAATTATTTATCTTAGACATCAATTGATTAATTAGTTCAAATAGGTTAGCTTAGGTGAATCAGATTCGAGTCATAGAGCCGAATTAGATCTTTAGGTTAATCGATTCTACATATGGGTGTCAATCGATCAATCAACAACAATTATATGATCTTAAGCTCCATTGACCTAATCCTAATCAATACTTGATTTAGTTTGATCAACTGCTAAATCAATTTATATCCATTATGATCAAATCAAAAATTCTAGATGTAATCCAATTATATGACCTAACTTGATCTACCCATGACCAATCTCTCATGCATAAACACTAATTTTAGATCTTAAATCTAAATTTTTAGATCTAAATTCTTTGCATGAAAAATATATTTTATTCTCAAAATAATTTTCAGATCATACATACAAACATATATCATATACATGAATAAAATTTAGGTCATAGAAAATAATTTCAGTCCTAAATATGCTTTCATATATCATATATATGAATCAAAATAGATCTCAAAATTCTTTTTAGATCTAAATAATAAAACATATATCACATATATGATAAAAAATTAGATTTAAAATTTTAATTTAATCAAAAATTTTAATATCATTCTAGGATAACCATACAGCATAACAAATTATGCCGGGGCAACCTTATATCAGAATGATATAAAAAATTTTTAGATCTAAATTTTTTTTCTACATATTTTAGATCTAAATTCTAATCTCATGCACATGACGTGGCTTTGATACTACTATTAGAGTTTCATGATTTCATGAATACAAAAATTTTGAAACGAGTACGCAGTAGAAATTCAAAAATTCAAATTAAATCTAATTTAATCTAAGCATACATAAGATCAAATCTTTAAATCATACAACAGGATCTATATATGTGAGATAGGATTCAGATATAGAAATCAAATAGAAAAAAATAAATAGAGAAGATCTAATCTTCATATCTTGGCTCAGGTTGATCTACATCGTGAACTGATGATCATGGATATTTTTCAAAGATTTTTTGAAACTGCATAAGTATCTGACCTTTACGAATATCCATACGAGACTTCAATCTGATCAGAAGCTTCTTGATCTCATTAGGGTGCTAGCTCCTTTGCAGAGATCACATCTTGATTGTTGAACAATCTTCTTTTCTCTCAAGACAATCTTAGAGAAGAAGAAGAAAATAGGAGGATGATGATCTCTACGCTAGAGATCATGAGGAGAACCCTTTCTTCTCTTTTCTTCCTAAAATCTATGCACCAAATCTCTATGCTGAAAATTTAAGAATTTTATCCAACTCTTGGACTAAGAGGAGAGAAAAATCATGTCCAAAATAGGACAAAAGATGGAAGAGAAGAGGTCCTAACAATCAACTTTTGATTGTTGGTAAAAAAGAAGAGATATAATCCGACTTACCTCACACCCATGACCTTCATCCCATGCCTTTGTCCCTTTGATTTTTCCATGCACGTCTCCCCTTCTTTTGGGTGTCAAAACCTGATCACATTTGATTGGTTACACGTCCCATAAGATGCTTTGTTTAAATAGGAGAGGAGATTGATTTTAGGTAGGAGATGAGAGTCCAACTCTCCTAGGATTCTAGCCTTTTTGATGCCGCCCACAACTCTCCTATTTGCGCCCATATTATCTCACAGAGAAGGAGTTTGAGAGGGCTTCTTACATGCTAAAAAACCTCATGCAAAAAGGAGTGGGACGTGGCATCCAAAATCAAGTTGGCATGGGGCTAGTTTATGGTGCATGGAGGAAAGAGTTTAATCCATATGGGACTCCTCTTTAGATGGCAGATTTAAATCAAATAAAATGTTAATTAATTTTAATCATATTAAAAATTGATTAGACCTAAATAGATTAAAATTCTAATTTGATTAGGAGCTCAAACTATTTAAATTAGATGTCATCTAATTAAAAGAGGAGTCTTAGTCCTTTTGGACTCTCTTTTAGTGCTTGAGTCAAACTCAATTTAATCCTAATCTAATTAAAATTTAGTATACCTTTAAAGAAGAGAATTCTTAATCTAAATAAGAACCCAAATACTTTATTAGATCCTAGTCTAATTAAAAATTAAGTCAAACCCAAATACTAATCAAACAAAAAATTATTCTTCCATACAATTTGGTTATCTCATAACTCAATTAGGCTTGATCACATCAAACCCATATCAAGTTAAATTAAATCTAATTCAATTAGACTTGATGCAAGTCCTATTACTCAATCAAATTGAGCCAATTAGCAATTCAATTGCTAATTAATCCTCCTATAACTCACTAACTCTTTAGCGAGTTACTTAATTATAACTTTTGCATTGGATTAATCATCAATCAAATTGATAATTAAATTCTATCATGATTCATAATCGTAATTCAACCATCTGATCAGTCAAAAGTCTCCTTGTGTGTGATCCCATAGATTTTATTCTGTCTAGTAGTGAGATATATTATGATCTCTATCATAATATCATCAAAATTTTTTTCAATGGATTGGAACCATTCTAACTCTGTCCATCAAGGATCATCGATCATCAAGATGATGCTCGTAAATCTCACAATTTACCAGTGATACCTAGCGGTATGTAGTGACAACCTAGTAGAATAAAAGGTGATGAACTTCTAGGTATAGTTAATGTATGATACAGTCTCTCTATCGTAAGTTTCGATCAGATAGCAGGTCATGGATGAATCATCAAACTTCATCATCGATCATATAATAGATTCAATTAGCTCGAGTCCATATGTGATTCTCATGAAAACTCTTTTCTATCAATGATACTGCTATAGCCATAGACTTAAGAACTCAACTTCTTAAATCTCATAGGATTATTTTCTTCTGCTAGGATCGATAGATTCTATTTAGGTGCACACCCTACTCCTACAGTGGATCAATTATCACCAACATCCACTACAAAGACTCATTAAGTCAATATTTGTGTAGTCAAATTCTAGCAGCCTCACTGCGAGCAGCTGTAGCACTACAAGTCAAAGGATCAGTCACACCACTGCAGTATCGAGAAAGTCACTAGTGAGTGAGCAGGCATTCATTTGACTTTTCATGTTAGTCATGCTCAGTACTAGTATTCTCTAACAACCACCTGCACTCTCACTCTAGTGTCACTACACCGCAGACTCGAGACTCATTTATCTGAAAGAAGTGATCCATGCACTGATCTATCTGGATCAATCACCATCTCCATGATGATCTTATAACCAGTTGTAATTTAGGAACAACCATCAATGACACATCTCAAATTCTCAACTCTTTGAGAATATGTGTCATCATCTTGTTAATCCCTTGGATGATTCATGGACATATAAAACATGAATGGTATTATAAGTGCCCTTTAAGTATAAAATTATGTCCTAGTAATATGATATGCATCAGTCAAGATTAGCTTTTAGGACATACATCCAACACATATTCCATCATATCCAAAAGATTTCGTATTTGTCTTAATGCCATGCTTGGGTATGAACCAAAATATGGATTCATGTGCACAAGACACCATGGTGATCTCAGATCTAAGGATCACTTGTACAACTCCCACTTAGAGAACCATCTTTGACATGCAAGTAAGGGTTCCATAAGATATTTTCTTTCATTGAGTCAATTCAGTAGACTCATTTCCAAATGAACACTCACATCCTTGTATTAGTATCCCATACACAAGTGGCTAGTGAGATCTACCACCCTCTCCATCGAGCATACATAGGATATGCCAGTCTATCTAGAACATTGATCCTCAACTCAATGCTTCTACGATCAAAAATATTTAAGATTAAGATTTTAGGGTTTTAGATTTTACTAACATGATCCATTCATGTCTCCTAAAATTATTACCCTAATCTTTGGAGTTCATTATAATCTTAGACATAATAAGATGCAGCTAACATGATGAATCAATATCTCATTTTATTATCAAATAATAAATATCATTACATGAGTTAAAAAATTATAAAAAAAAATTCCATCATAATATACTTGCGATTGGCTTATAGGACACTCTTTTAATCTCCCACTTGCATTAAAGCCAATCACCTTTGTATTTTAATCTTATACAATCAAGATGGTGATCAAATAGCTGCTATGGTATGGCCTTAGTGAATGGGTCTGCTATATTGCTCTTTGTGTCAATTCGTTCAAGGATAACATCTTATCTCTCGATAATTTCTCGAATGAGATGGAAACGTCTAAGGATGTGCTTAGATTTTTTATGAGATCTAGATTCCTTAGTTTGAATAACGGCCCCAGTGTTATCACAATAGAGTGGCATCGATCGTTTAATCTCAAAAATGACTCCTAACTCCATGATGAACTTCTTCATCCAGACAGCTTCCTAGTGGCTTCACTAGCAGCGATGTACTCTGCCTCGGTAGTTGAGTCAGCTACTGTCTGCTGCTTGAAACTTTTTTAACTCACTGCTCCACTATTTAGAGTAAACACATATCCTGATATTGACTAACTATCATTCGGATCAGATTAAAAATTAAAATTTGTATATTCTTCTAGTTTCAATTCTGATCCTTCTCCATATATGAGAAAAATATCTTTAATCCTTAAGTACTTCAGAATATTTTTCACAGCTTTTCAATGATCTTCCTCTGGATCAGCCTAAAATATGCTAGCTATGTCTAAAACATAAGCTACATCAGGCTTGGTATATAGCATGAAACATATAATTGATCTCACAGCCGAGGCATAAGGGATCCCATTCATCCTTTTCCTCTCTTCTGGTGTCTTAGGACATATTTTCTTAGAGAGACGTATACCATGACTTGCAAATAGGTAACATCTCTTACTTATCTTTATATTAAATTTTTTTAATATGAGATCTATGTACCATGATTGAAATAAGCCTAACATCCTGTTAGATCTATCTCTATAGTCTTTATACCCCGTATATAGGATGCTTCACCCAAGTCTTTTATGAAAAACTTATTCGATAGCCAAGTCTTGATCGATTGCATCATTGGGATGTTATTCCCAATAACCAGTATGTCATCGACATACAGAACCAAAAAGACAACAGCACTCTCAATTATCTTCTTATACACACATAGTTCATCCTTATTTTTGATAAAGCCAAACTCTTTGACTATCATATCAAATTGGATATTCTAGCTCCTCGAAGTCTGCTTCAATCCATAGATGAATCTTTTTAGCTTGCATACTTGATTTGCCCTTCCACTTGAGATAAATCTCTCTGACTGAGTCATATAGATCTGTTGCTCCTAGATTGATTTTGATGATTACAAAGCAGATTGAAGGGATACAAACAATTTTAAATTGAAAAAAGTCCTTATGCTCTTCAAGGGCAAAATCATAATTTTGCTAAAATTTTGATTTGATAGTATCACTTGGTAGAACAAAAGATTTGTGATCCAATGGTAAAAATTTTATTGATTTTGGACTTGTATTTTAAAAGTTATGCATGTTTGAAAATCATGAGTCAACCCGTGAGTCAACTCATGGCACAATGAGCTGATTGGCACACCCTGTGAGTCGACCCTCATGAGTCGACCCCCAGGCATGAGTCGACCCCTGCAGTTTTAGGCCAAAAGTTGCAGAAACTCATTTTCTGGCTAATGCAACAGAAGTCGACTCATGAGTCGACTCCTGATGCATGAGTCGACTCATGAGTCGACCCCTGCGATGGAAAATGTCAGCAACGGCTATTTTTTTGCCCATTTTAATTATCATTTATGCTTCCTAAAATTGCTCTAACGGCTCTTTATCTATCTAAATTATTTTCTCTTGCTTCTAATGCTACAAAATGCTTAAAATGGTGAAAAAAATTACAGATTAAATAGCGGATCAAACGTGAAATCAAAAAGAAGAGAAGAACAGAAGAGAGGATCCAAAATCTGCAAGAAAAAGCCTGAGATCAACGAAAAATCCAAAAAGAAAAAGAGAGAGGATCCATAATATACCAGAGAGATTGTGAAAGAGAAAAGCAAGATCTTTCAAGGAGAGAATTCTTCACGCCTATTGTTTCAACCTTGATCTAGAGATCGTTCAAAGCTTTCAAGAGATCTTCAATCAACAATCAACCTCTTCTCAAGCATTCAAGCGTTCATCCACTTTGAGAAAATCCGAAAAAGGGGTTCTTCATTTGAGTAAAGCTTTTATTGTTATATTTGCTCATTTAAGGAGCTGTTATTGTATTAATTTGTGCTCTAAATTTTCTTACTCTTTGTGAGTTTTTGTTCTTATTTTTGGAGGATTTCCAAAACAAAGAAAAGTTGATCCGAACCTGAAATCGGAGTGTTTTGGGTTTACTTGTACCCGGGAAATAAGTGATCTAGCTTGGGATAGCTAGTGTCGGAGTTTCCGACATTTTGTATTCGGGTTGAATACAAAGGATAGTGGATTGAAATTCCCAAGTAGGATCTTGGAGAGTGGATGTAGGTGCAAGGTTAGCACCGAACCACTATAAATCCTTGTGTTTGTGGTGTGCTTTATCTCTTCACTTTATTTCTTTATTATATTCTTGCATTCCTGCCTTAGGGAATTAATATTGAATTAAAGTCTTTGTTTTGTTCTTCATAAGTAATCTGTTGGGCTTAAAATTTTTTAGAAACCCAATTCACACCCCCTCTTGGGTTACATAGCTGGGCAACAAGATCTCTTCCTCAAGATTACTATTGAGGAAAGCGATCTTGACTTCCATCTATCAGATCTTATAGTCATAGTATGCTGCTATAGCAAGTAAAATCCTAATAGACTTGAGCATAGCCACTGGTGAGAAGATTTCATCATAGTCAATTTCTTACCTTTGTCTAAAATTTTTCTCCACCAAACTAGCTTTGTAGGTTTCTACTTGACCATCTACTTCGATTTTCTTCTTGAAGATCCACTTACACTCTATTAGGGTCACACCCTCAGGTGCATCAACCAAAGTCCACACTTGGTTGGTGTACATCGAATTTATCTCAGATTTTATGGCTTCCAACCATCTATCTGAGTCTCTACTTATGACTGCTTTTGAATAGATCAGTAGATCATCATCCTGAATGATGTTGATCAAATTATCATTTTCAATGATAACATCATATCTCAGAGGTGCTTGACACACTCTATCTGACTTTCAGAGAGAAGATGTGTATTATGGATGTACCTTATCCCTAGGTACTTCTGATTGAGGATCTTCTTGTGGTTCAACCATAGGTATTTTTAGATTGATTTCTAGATTCTAAACTTCAATAAGTTCAATATTCCTCCCACTATCTTCTTCTTGGATGAATTCATTTTTCAAGAAAGTGATGTGCCTACTAACAAATACCTTTTGTTCAGTAGGATGGTAGAAGTAGTATCCATTAGTTTTCTTAGGATATCCTACAAATCTACATTTGTCTGATCTAGTACTAAGCTTATATTCAAAAATATTTTTAACATAAGCGGGACAGCCTCAAATCTTAAGATGTTTAAGATTAGGCTTCCTTCCATTCAATATCTTATATGGTGTGCTTGCAACAGACTTTGAAGGCACTCTATTTAAAATATATGCGGCTGTCTCTACGGCATATCTTTAGAAAGATATTGGAAAATCAGTGAAGCACATCATGGACTGCACCATATCTATTAAAGTATAATTTCTTCTTTCTACTATACTATTTAACTGGGGTGTATAAGGAGGGATCCATTTAGAGAGAATATCTTTACTTTTAAGATAATCAAGAAATTCACTGGATAAGTATTTCTCCTTTTTGATCAGATTGAAGAATCTTGATATTTTTTTTAATTTATTTTTCGACCATATATTGATACTCTTTAAACTTATCAAAGACTTTGGATTTATGTTTCATAAGATACACATATCCAAACCTTGATAGATCATCTGTAAAGGTGATAAAATAGGAGTATCCTCCTTTGGCTTTAGTTGTTATCGATCCACATATATCTGTATATATTAGGGCTAACAACTCATTCATCTGCTCTCCATGTTTAGAAAATAGAGTTTTGGTCAACTTACCTATGAGACAAGATTCACAAATTTTCAATGATTCATAATCATACGGATCAAAAAATTCTTCTTTATATAACTTTTTTATCCTTGACTCACTAATATGATCAACACGGCAATACCAGAAATATATGATATTCATATTTTTTTTATATTTTTTTAATATAAAAAATATTTTTATTGAGTACAAGAATTAAAAGATTGTTATCAATATAATCACTGCTATAAAATTCATTAAAAAAGAAAGTGAAGCATCCATTTTCCATTAGCTTTATTTCATAACCTCGTTTTAATAACAAAGGTATAGAAATAATGTTTCTAATAATTTTTGGCATATAATAACAATCTTTCAATTCTAAAATTTTGTCTGAAGGCAAATCAAGCATATAGATTCCCACAGCTTCTGTGCTAATGGACTCTCTACTTGCATCATAAAGTTCAAGATCATCTCTTTTCAAACTTTTGATATTCTGTAGTCGCTGTAATGAATTACAAATATGCGATCCATAGATGGTATCTAATATCAAATATTAGAATCTGAATCACTCAATGAAAAATAGGTCTGTATCATATACATACTTTTTGGTACTATACTTGTACCCTGCTTCAATCTTGCAAGATAATTTTTGCAATTATTCTCTCAATATCCAAATTTGTCACAAAATTAACTGATAATATCTATGGGGACATCTTTTGCCTTCTCATTATTACTGACCATTTCAAGATCAAAAATATCCAGAATATCAGAGTTCTTCTTCGATACGAACCTAATTTGCAAGTTCTTTAATCAATTCACATAGTTTGGATCAGTCAATATATTTTTTATTTATGATTTCATGTAATAAAAATAAAGAAGCTATAATGCAGATTTAAATCTACATAAATAAAAAATAATAGTATCAGCAGACCACTCATGTTTGACATGCATAACTAGATAAGGTTTTTTAATTAGTTATGTCTCCTACTATTTTATCGAATACCATAGCCCTCTCCTGTGGTAAATGAAAAATCCTAATATGATTTCTTAACGGGGTTGAGATCCTAATCCCTCAATGAAGCCTTATGGATATCACAACAAACGTCAATGAGTTCATAAGTAGAAAAATCTATCCAATTATATCTCATACAATTCTCAACATAAACCTTGTCTCTAAAAATACTCATAGTCTTGTGGATATCACAACAAACTATAGTATTTTGTAGTTAAATCAGACCCTACATTTTCATACAGTCATATCTGAAAAATTCTATCCTTGTGGATATCACAACAAAGCAATATATCCAAAATATGTTTTAAAGTATCTAATATGCACCAAGACAAACCCATATCAATCTCCATAGCAAGCCTTGTGGATATCACAACAAGCCTAGTATGATTTTTGACAAGGCATTGACTAGGCATGAAGGAAGGCATATGTAGTGTTCAAAATACTGAGCAACCTTCATTCAAGATTCGAACTAATCTAATTAGTCTGAAAAGTGTTAAGATTGATGTGAGTCCCACCATGGCTTTTCTTAGATACCAATAAATTGATCGGACCAGTAAACAGAATCAATTAAAGAACCACCACACTTGAAACACTCCTTAGACACCAAATGATTAATCGATTCAAGAAATAGGTCAGCTATTGGTTCACAACATTACAACTTAATATAATTTTTATGAGGACTTTAATGATCTCATGCACATCCTAATTCAACCAATTATATTGATGCACTATTATAGTTATATCATAACAACTAAACATAGCATCTAATCATATCTCTAAGATATGAAAACATAATTATACAACATGATTATAACATAACATCTTAGCATATCATATGCATGAAGTACTAATAACATGTATGAATATAAATTTTTTTTTCACTATTCTTCTTCTTGGGATAACACAGTGGCACCTCTACACACCATAAGAGTACCCCATGGAATGGGAAGAGAGGATTTTTGAACCCTACTTGCTCTTATGACCGGACGGCCTAGTGATGAATCCCAATTTGAGTACAAAGCTACTAAGAAAGATTCTATATATACATCATACATTTAATATTATTTATCTAAAATATATCTTTAAGATATGTTAGGGTTCGGATGTTCAATTGGGTTCAACTATTGACCCGACTTGAACCAAACCAAAAATACATGCTTGATCACAATCAAGATAATAATCTAACCTTTGATTATATAAATCAAGATAGGCTCTGTTAACATTGTGTTGAGTTTCGATGATGTAGTAGAATATAAATTTCAAAATTTTTTTAACATGCATACAACAATAAAAATTAAGTTTAACAATTAAACTCATCCATCGAAACTCAAAAATCTTAGGAATTCCTTGACGATTACAATCAAATAACAAAAATATGCATATGAGAAGAAGACCAGATGTCATACACCACCATGAAGACCATGAACTGATAATTTTGAGATCTCTATGAGACTTCAAAGCAAAAGTCCTCCAACGGTGATCCACACAGGATTGAACAGGACCCTTTCCAACTCGACATGGTGCTGATTGTCTTTCACAAGAATGGGATGCACCAAAGCTTGTATGCCTTCATGACCTCCACTAAGACCTCTCTAGGAATCCTTTTCCAAAGTATTAAACTACACTCTAATCAGATTTTACGTTCAACACATGAACAATCTAATTTTAGGACAAGTATCTCATATTTTTTTTTCTTCTCACTTTCTTTCTATTTTCTCTTCCCTTATCCTTGTCTTTATCCAGACATTTTCCTCTCATTTTTCTCTCATCTTCACACCAATTCCTAGCAATTTTTGGGGCGTCCAACCTAGGTTTAGCACCACCTAATTTATAGGTAACCAAGGGGCGCCAAACAACCTCCAAGGGATGCCAACTCTTGGCATCCCAACTCCTCCACATGGCAAAAATAAATTACCACATTAAAAGTAGCATGGATAAGTCAAGGAGTAGAAGGACTCTTTTTTCTCAGGTCCAAAAAAAATAGGCATGTAAGAATTAAGAGGTTTTAAGAGAGGAATCAATGTTTGGCACAGCAACATCCCAAGCGATGTCCCATTACTTCCCATAAAGGTTTAATTTTTATATAGAAGTTTTTGGGTGTGGAAGAGCCTTCAAGCAAAAGGACTCCTCCACTTCTACACCAACATTATCCCAAAAGCCATCAGATGGCGTGTGGGGTGAAGAAAATGCATGGAATATTAAGGAAATTAAGAGTCCCAAATGAAGTGGACTCTTCCAATTTAACGCCCAAAATAAAGGAGGCGTCCAAAATAAATTGGTGTGGAGTTCCTTCCAACAGAAGGACTCCTTCTCCTTTTCCATGCTCACACATCCCGTAGCTCCATCAGATGGCACACAAAAAATTGAAATGTGTGGAATATGGTAATAAAATTAAGAGGAGTAGATGAGAAGGACTCTTCTTTCTCATTATAATTTATTTTGGGCGTGACCCTTAATATGACCATGGCTTTTTGGCATGGAGGAGATTGGTTCCACGTGGAACACTTTCACAAAATTAGATAAAACTAATTAATTAATTAAATAGTTCAAATCTAATCATATTAGGTCAAGGCAATAAGACTAGATTAGCACAAATACCTTTGCACTGAACCCAATTGGGAATTTGGATTAATTCATGTGCTAGCAATTCAATTAACCCATTGAATTTACAATAAATTCAAATTAATTAGATCAAAATTAAATCTTTATTGTGTGTGACCCATTAGGTTTCAAATCTAGCCAGCAGTAGATCCAAACTCTCGACAATATCCTAATCCAATTAGATTAGGTCAGGTCGAGAGTCTCAATCAACTAGGACTCTTCCTAATCGATTCTAGAATTAAACTTTTTTAATTCTATCGAGTCCACAAGTCAAGATTGATGTCTAGCGATGTGTCATGACTATCCAAAAGATTTAAAATTTGATGATAATACCAAAATTATCTTTCTATGGCGAGTTACTGTGCAATTCAATCTTTCGATCACACAATATCTCGAAAAGGCCATGGTATGAAAATATGTCAAACCCAAATACCTAAACATATGTATCTCGATCCAATGATGATGACTCAATTGATGAATTAGTAAAAATTATTTCTACCATTCATCCCTGCTCTGGCCAGAGACTTTCAGAGTCACCATCCTATGAGATCACATAGGATGTTCTCTCCTCCTACAAGGAGTGATCGATTCCTTGTTGACCACTTACAATCTTCATGCACACTTTGCCATACTCAAAATATTCCACACATCTCAAAGTAGTGTGCTAGAAAATAAACCAAAGTAAGAGTCCGTGCACACAAGGTACCATAGTGATCTCAAGTCAAAAGATCACATGCACCACTCTCACTGAAGAATCATCTGTTGACATGCTGTAAGGCTCCTTCAGATATTCTTTGGTGGGTCAGTTTAGTGAACTCATTCTCTAATAAGCACCTACATCCTTGTATTAGTGTCACTACAAAGGTGGTTGTGAGATCAACCACCCTCTCCATCGAGCATACATAAGATGTACCAGTCTTACTGAAATCATCGATCTCTGACTCGATGATCAGAGATCGATGATCCAACGACTGAAAAAATTTTAGATTGGAACTATAAAGATTTTAGGTCTCACTGGCATGATCTCATCATGGCCCTAAAATAATTATCCTAATCTATAAGGTTTATCATAATCATATAAAAATGATGCAGCAAATGATAAAACATAATATCTCATATAAATAAAATAACTAATGTCATGCTAATGAGCAAAAAGATAATAAAGAAATGTCCCATCGCATCCTTATGCGATTGGCTTGTAGGGCACTATTCTTTCAATCTTCTACTTGCACTAAAGTCAATCGTCCCTATACCTGATGTCCGTGCAATCAGGATGGTGATTACACTGCTGCTGTGTATGGCTTAGTGAACTGGTCCTATTATACTGTTCTTTAATATTAGCTTATTTTATGATCATATCATGAATGAGGTGAAAGTGCCTAAGATGTACGAGGGTACTCGGTGAGACCAGACCCAACTTAATGATGAACCCTTCATCAGGCACCTTTCCTAAGCAATCTTTACTAACAACATTTAACTGAAACAAATACAGTATACTATTTGGAACTTTTTCAATTCACTACTCCTCTAGTACTTCGCAAGTACTTTGAGAATATTTTTCACAGTTTTTAAAAGATCATATTATGGATCAGTCCGAAATCAATGATTATACACAAGGCATAATTTACATCAGGCTTGGTACATTGAATGTATGGATAAGTAAACACCTTTACACCCATTTATGTTGAACCCTTTCAACATTAAATTCTATGTACCTAGACTGGGACAAACCCTGCATCCACTTACATCTATTCCTATAGATGTCAAATATATTGGATACTTAATCCAAATTCTTTTTTCATAAAAACTTCTGTGATAAGCAAGTTATTGACCGAGTACAATATCGGGACTATCTTCCCAATATGCTATATGTCTCCCACATATATAATCAAGAAGTTAGTGAAACTTTCACTTATCTTATTGTACACACACATGGTTCATCTATATCTGATAAAGTCAAATATTTTGACTGTCCCATCAAAATAAAAGTACCCAATCCTCATAAACTGCCTAAATTCATAAAAGCATTTGCCCTCCCACTAGAGACAACTTCTCCAGTTGGTGTATGGCAATGGCAAAAATCCGAATAGGCATACTTGATAGCAACTTATTGGGTTATACCCATAGGTGCTTCAACCATAGTCTACACTTGGTTGATGTACGGGGAGTCTATTTCGGATGTCAAGATTTCAGGCCAATAGTTAGAGTTTTTACTCATAATAATCTCCGAATGGATCAAGTAAAAACATCATTTATAATGATGTATAGTGTACTACCATTCACAATGACAAACCCATATTTTGAGTGGTATATTACACACTCGGATTGATCTTTTGGTGAGGAGGTGTGTATCATGGTCGTACCTCATCACTGGGTATATCTGGTTGAGGATTAACTTGTGGACACTCCACAGGTTAAGATAAGATTGTTTATAGGTCTTGAACTTCTCAAATTCAATTATCCTCCCACTATTCTCTTTTAGAATTTTTTTTTTCTAAAAGGTGGCATACCTACTGACAAAATACTTTTTGTCAAGTAGAGTGGTAGAAATAGTATCACACACTATTCTTTTAAGATAACCTATAAACTAATAAAAGCCTGTTCTAGCACAAACTTATGTACATCAACTCTTTTCACATAAGTTGGGCAACCTTCCTTTTGCCTTTTTCATATCTCATATGGAGTGCTCGTAAGAGATTTAGATAGTATCTAATTCATACAGTAATTTCTAGGATATATCCTTAGAATGAGAATCAAAATATTTGTGAAGCATTTTAGAGAACACATCATATCATATATGAAGTGTCCATCTATGAGTCGAGATATTATTAGCCTTTTGAACATCCATATGTTCAAGACCTAATATCTTGCTTGTCCTAAGATATGTAACCTTCAAATACTTATTTTTTGTCCTCATCAATATGAAGAACATCATTGAGTGACAGAAATATAAGACTATAATCATAAAATTTATCAGAAGGAGAGTAACTTTTACTCTTAACATTAATTTCAAATCTATGTTATAATAACATAGGGATTGAAATAATATTTTTAATAAACAATAGTCTACTAGTTTCTAAATAAATAGATTTCTATATCCTTAGTAAGAATGGACTATCCATCAGTGCCAAAAGGCAAGTAGTCACCTTACCTTAGCTTTATAGGTCCAACAAATACTTTACATAAGAGGAACCTATATTAGATATCACATACCTAAAAATTTTAAAGCTGAAATACTCAACGATAATTAATTTGTATCACATACAAATTATTAGTAGATGTAACTTTTGCATCTTGTGATTGCTTCACGCTTGTAAGATAATTCTTATAATTTTTCTTATCATTGCTATAATGATATTAGATATCTATAGTGAAGACATTCTTCACCTTCTATTCTTCAACCATTCCATGACATTTGGTCAATTTAAAAATATCCTAAACAGTGAATGTAAAGATGTAAATGTATATATAAGAACATAAACAAGACTATTCACGACGATATGTACAAGTTAGATGAGGATTTTTATCTAATTGTGTCTCTTACTATTTTAACGAATTTTATAACCCTCAAGTATGAAATCGAAGAATCATATCATGAAGTTTCTTAGTGGGGTTGAGATCCCAATTCCTCATAAAAAATCTTGTGAAAAGCACAACAAGCTCTTATGAGTTCAAAGGTAAGTAACTCTTTACTAATTACATTTTATGCAACTCTCAACATAACTTTTGCCTCTAAAATACTTATAGCCTTGTGGATAGCACAACAAACTATGACATTTTAGTTAAGTCATATCTTTCAATCCTATATGGTCATACCTGAATAATACTATTTTTGTGGATAGTACAACAAGGCAGCACTACCAGAATATGCCATAAGCATCACTAGGTCAACATCATACCAATCATTATAGCAAGTCTTGTGGATAGCACAACAAACTCACTACAGTTTTTGATATACTCTATTGATTTAATATGAGTTAAATACAATTAGCTTCATTATATACCAATACAGTATTAAATCAGTCCCCACAATAAGTCTTATGGATAGCACAACAAGCCTACTATAGTTCTTGATATAATAGTGACTTAGCATGAAGGAAGGCATGGGTAGTGTTCTTAACACTTCACCATTAAGACTTAATATAATTTAACTAAGAGACTTAGGTATCATATGCATCTTAAACATTTAATCATGCATCATATGCAATGTTAATTCAAAAACTAACTACCAGCAAGTAAGAGCATATTAAAGAAAATAAATAGTTATGGGCTTTTGAAAAAATCATCCGAGCTATAGGATGATCTTTAGGTCTAACCCTAGGTGCATTATAGATTGAACCATCTCATGGTCAATCTTAATGCACCTCTACTCTCTAAAAGCTTAATAGTCTAGTCTTTATCACCATGAAGATAACTATGAATGCTTGATCTTTTATTTGAAAATAGAATGAAACAATTTTAATCTGATCTCAAATAATTTTTTTCTATAATTTTATATCATTATGTAAAAATCTCAATCAACAGCTGAGAATATAGAAAAGAGAGGGATAGCTGATAATATAATGCATTAGAGATGCCCAGCCCTTATTGCAACTCTTGTAAATGCATTATATAATCAACTAATAGGTAAGCATTCATATATATATCCATCACATAGATGTTCCATAGTCCATAACAAATCAACATAATATTTCATAACAATTATAAAATATTATAACAAACAACTCATATTATTTCAATTGCGATATCATTCAAATACATGTCAATTATGATGTTCAAAAAATATGGGCATAGGACCCATCTAGGGTTTCTGATTCGGGTTCAACACTTGATCCAATTTTTAACTTTTAAGTTAACCATTTGTCATTTATTTAAATTGATTTGACCAATTCTTATGTTAAACCTAATTCAATTAGGTTAACTCAGATTCGGTCATTCATAACTCAAACCCTAATCAAATTAGGTAAATGATAAATTTGATTAACCAAAATTAAACTTAGCTTCTAATCAAATTAGAACAATAATTGTAATTTAATCTATAATCATTAAATTTTAATCACATTAGAATAATAAATTATAGTTAAATCAATCCATCAGCAAAAATTTTAATTGATATCTATGCATCCTTTTCATGACCAAAATTTTTTGGCCCCATGCATGCCTCAAGCAACAACCAAGATGGTCGACCCACAATGGTGAGTTTCTGATAACATGGTGGTCAATCCTTGAATCTTAAGTAAATACATCAAATGCAAAAAATCTTAATCTTTGGCAATGTACATCCATATGCAGCATTCCAAGGCCCCCACGCATCACATGCATTGAATTTCAATTCTATCAAAAAATAGATCATAGGATCTAAATTAAACTTGTCACCCAAGTCTATAAACCATGAAATTTCATATCCAAGGTTTGATCATGAATCGATAACTCTTTATCAAAAATAAAAATGCATTAAAATCATCAATGAAACATCAATCAGAAAAATTGATTTTGACATAGTTCGAACTGGATCTAATCCATATCACAAGAATAACATGAAATTTGATTGAATCAATCAAAGGTGGCTCTGATATCACTGTTGAGTTTTGATGATGCAGTGAAATATAGATTTCAAAAAATTTTTAACATGCATATAATAATGAAAACTAAGTTTAACAATTAAACTCATCCACTGAAACTCAAAAATCCTAGGAATCCCTTGACGATTACAATCAAATAACAAAAACATGCATATGAGGAGAAGATCAGAAATCATATACCATCATGAAGACTACGAACTGGTGATTTTGAGATCTCCATGAGACTCCAAAGCAGAAGCCCTCCAACGGTGATCCACATAGGATTGATCAGGGCCCTTCCCAACTCGACATGATGCTGCAGCCTTCTTCGTAAGTGCACTGCCGATTATCCTTCGCAAGAATGGGATATACCAATGCTTGTATGCCTTCATGACCTCTACTAAGATCTCTCTAGAAATTCATTCTCAAAGTATTAAATCACACTCTAATCAGATTTTATGTTCAACACATGAACAATCTGATTTTAGGACAAGTATCACATACTTTCTTTTTTTTTCTTCTCACTTCTTTTCTATTTTCTCTTCCCTTATCCTTGTCTTTATCCAGACATTTTCCTATCATTTTTCTCTCATCCTCAAGCCAATTCCTAATAATTTTTGGGGCATCCAACCTGGGTTTAGCGCCACCTAATTTATAGGTAACCAAGGGATGCCAAACAACCTCCAAGGGATGCCAACTCTTGGCGTCCCAACTCCTCCACACAGAAAAAATAAATTACCACATTAAAAGTGGCATGGAGAAGTCAAAGAGCAGAAGGACTCTTCCTTCTCAGGTCCCAAAAAAATAGGCATGTAAGAATTAAGAGGTTTTAAGAGAGGAATCAATGTTTGGCGCAGCAACATCCCAAGCAACGTCCCATGACTTCCTATAAAGGTTTAATTTTTATATAGAAGTTTTTGGGTGTGGAAGAGCCTTCAGCAAAAGGACTCCTCCACTTCTGTGCCAACATTATCCCAAAAGCCATCAGATAGCGCGTGGGGTGAAGAAAATGCATGGAATATTAAGGAAATTAAGAGTCCCAAGTGAAGTGGACTCTTCCACTTCAACGCCCAAAATAAAGGAGGCATCCAAAATAAATTGGCATGGAGTTCTTTCCAAGAGAAAGACTCTTTCTCCTCTTCCATGCCCACACATCTCGTAGCTCCATCAGATGGTGCACAAAAAATTGGAACGTGTGGAATATGATAATAAAATTAAGAGGAGTAGATGAGAAGGACTCTTCCTTCTCATCATAATTTATTTTGGACGTGACACTTAATATGAGCACAGCTTTTTGGTGTGGAGGAGGTTGGTTCCATGTGGAATACTTCGACAAAATCAAATAAAATTAATTAATTAATTAAATGGTTCAAATCTAATCACATTAGGTCAAGGCAATAAGACTAGGTTAGCACAAACACCTTTACACTAAATCCAATTGGAAACTTGGATTAATTCATGTGCTAGCAATTTAATTAATCTATTAAATTTATAATAAATTTAAATTAATTGGATCAAGACTAAATCTCTATTGTGTATGATCCATTGGATTCCAAATCTAGCCAACAGTGGACCCAAACTCTCGAGAAACCCTAATCCAATTGGATTAGGTCAGGTTAAGAGTCCCAATCAACTAGGACTCTTCCTAATTGATTCTAGAATTAAACTCTTTTAATTCTGTCAAGCCTACAAGCTAATATTGACATCTAGCAATGTGTCATAACTATTCGATAGATTTGAAATTCAATGAAAATATCAAAATTATCCTTCTACGATGAGTTACCGTGCAATTCAATCTTTCAATCACACAACATCTCGAAAAGATCATGGGTATGAAAATATGTCAAACTCAAATATCTAACCATATGTATCTCGATCCAATGATGATGACTCGATTGATGAACCAGTAGAAATTATTTCTACTGTTTATCCCTGCTCTGGCCAAAGACTTTCAGAGTCACCATCCTACAAGATCATATAGGATGTTCTCTCCTCTTACAAGGAGTGATCGATTTCTTGTTGACCACTCATAATTTTCATACACACTTTGCCATACTTAGAATATCCCACATACATCTCAAAGTGATGTGCTAAGGAATAAACCAAAGGAAGGGTCCATGCACATAAGGTACCATGGTAATCTCAGGTCAAAAAATCATATGCACCACTCCCATCGAAGAACCATCTGTTGACATACTGTAAAGCTCCATCAGATATTTTTTTATGGGTCAGTTCAGTAAATTCATTCTCTAATAAGGACCTACATCTTTGTATTAGTGTCACTACACAGGTAGTTGTGAGATCAACCACCTCTCCATCGAGCATACATAGGATGTACCTGTCTTATCGAAATCATCGATCTCTAACTCGATGATCCAATGACTGAAAATATTTTAGATTAGGACTATCAAGATTTTAGATCTCATTGACATGATCTCATCATGGTCCTAAAATTATTGCCCTAATCTATGGGGTTTATCATAATCATATAAAAATGATGCAGCAAATAATAAAATATAATATCTCATATAAATAAAATAACTAATGTCATGCTAATAAGCAAGAAGATAATAAAGAAATATCCCATCGCATTCCCATACGATTGACTTGTAGGGTACTATTCTTTCAATCTCCCACTTGCACTAAAGCCAATCGCCTCTGTACGTGATGTTCATGCAATCAGGATGGCGATTACACTACTGCTGTGTATGGCTTAGTGAACTGGTCCTATTATACTATTCTTTAATATTAGCTCATTTTATGGTCATATCATGAATGAGGTGAAAGTGCCTAGGATGTGTGTGGGTACTCGGTGAGACCAGACCCAACTTAATGATGAACCTTTCATCAGGCACCTTTCCTAAGCAATCTTTACTAACAACATTTAACTGAAATAAATACAGTATGCTGTTTGAAACTTTTTTAATTCACTGCTCCTCTAGTACTTCTCAAGTACTTTGAGAATATTTTTCATAGTTTTCAAAAGATCATTTCATAGATCAGTCTGAAATCAATGATTATACACAAGGCATAATTTACATCAGGCTTGGTACATTGAATGTATGGATAAGTAAACACCTTTACACCCATTTATGTTGAACCCTTTCAACATTAAATTCTATGTACCTAGACTGGGACAAACCCTGCATCCACTTATATCTATCCTTATAGATGTCAAATATATTGGATACTTAACCCAAGTCCTTTTTTTATGAAAACTTCTGTGATAAGCAAGTTATTGATCAAGTGCAATATCGGGACTACCTTTCTAATATACATTATATCCCCCACATACATATTCAAGAAGTTAGTTGAACTCCCATTTATTTTTTTGTACACACATATGGTTCATCTATATCTGATAAAGTTAAATATTTTGACTGTCCCATCAAAATAGAAGTACCCACTCCTCCAATGGTGATCCACACAGAAATTAGATCAAAAATAGTGCTCTTCCTTCATCTTACTTCGGAAGTTCTAGCCCCTAGAACTTGACTAGCCATCAGTCGATCAGACCTAAGTCTGAACCTTTTAGAACCACCCACTAGACTTGACCATCTTCTTCTGAACCTCTTAAACCCTTCGAGCTATTAGGAATGGGCTTATCTTAAAAGAATAAGTCTTTGTCCTAAACCCTAGAGTTATAAGAGAGGGAGTGGATAGGGGATGTCAGAATTGAATGTGTTGGGTATAAAATACCCACAGCCGAAGCCCTCAGCAGAATCAGCTCCAGGAAGACTCCGCCCAGACTCCTACGGGAGTCAGGCTTCGTCCTCAACTCCAACGGCTGTAGACAGACTTCGTCCGGACTCCTACGGGAGTCAGACTCCGCCGACAACTTCGACCTCGAGTAGACTCCGCCCGGACTCCTACGGGAGCCGGGCTCCGTCCTCAACATCAACTGCTGGTAAGCCCCGTCCAGACTCCTACGGAAACCGAACTTCACCTTTAACTTTGACCTCAAGTAGACTCCGCCCGGACTCCTACGGGAGCCGGGCTCCGTCCTCAACATCAACTGCTGGTAAGCCCCGTCCGGACTCCTACGGGAGTCGGACTTCGCCTTTAACTTTGATTGCAGGAAGACTCCGCCCGGACTCCTACGGGAGCCAGGCTTCGTCCTCAACTCCAACGGCTGCAGACAGACTTCGTCCGGACTCCTACGGGAGCCGGACTCCGCTGACAACTTTGACCTCAAGTTGACTCCGCCCGGACTCCCACGGGAGCCAGGCTCCGTCCTCAACATCCGCTACCGGTAAGCCCCGTCCGGACTCCTACGGGAGCCGGACTTCGCCTTTAACTTTAATTGCAGGAAGACTCCTCCCGGACTCCTACGGGAGCCGGGCTTCGTCCTCGACTCCAACGGCTGCAGGCAGACTTCGTCCAGACTCTTACGGGAGCCAGACTCCGCCATCAGCTCCGACCACTGTCGAGCTTCAGATCTGTATTCCCAGGCTGTATTAACAGCCACGATTCTGCTCCACTCCCTGCGGCAGACCCTACGCGACCCCATTACTCTCTGACAGGCTGTATTAACAGCCATGATTCTGCTCCACTCCCTACGGCGGACCCTACGCGACCCCATTACTCTTTGACAGGCTGTATCAACGGCCATGATTCTGCTCCACTCACTGAGGCGGGTGCTGCGTGACTCCACTACTCCCTGGTAAGTAGCGGCAACGGACGCCACTCCACTACCTGCAACAGGCTCCACGTGGCAGGCCATAGCAATAGCCACGGGTCTACTCCACTACTCTTCGCAGCAAATTCCGCCTGACTCTGGGCAGCCGTCTGCCAGACGGTTACAGACGTCGCTGTCAATCTGCTGCCCCCTCCGTCTATAAAAGGGAAAACCCAGTTACGTTATTCTATAAGCTCTCATTTTTCATCTAAAAACTCTGCTAAATTCTCCGTTCGAGCACTCCATTCTTGTTGAGGCAGAGAACTGACTTGAGCGTCGGAGGGTCTTGCTGGAGCAACCCCACCTCCGGTTTAGACTTCCTTTGCAGGTCCCGGCGGCGACCGCGACTTCCCCGACTCCAGCTTCTCCGGTGCAAGCAGATTTTTGCACCAACAGGATTGGTGCTAGAGGAAGGGGCTGAACCTTCGCAATACCCTTGTTCTTAAAGGAGCGCTCAACGGATCCACTTCCGACCATCTTTTCCGGCACCCACCCCTCCTTCCCTCATCTGATGCCTTCTCGCGAGGCCTTTGCACAACTACCTCCGGCTATGGTCGCCGACGAGGAGTGGCCGGATGACCGGCCTCTGTCGGATTCCGTCAATGCCATCTCGGGGGAATTCCGACGGGAGGTGACCAACATACCAGCTGCATCCCCCAAGCGGCAAAAAGTTGAAGAACCCATAACCTTTACCGAAGAAGACACCCAGGGAGTCCAATTCCCTCATAACGATGCGGTCGTAGTTTCCTTGAATATAGCAAATTACGACATCCGTCGCATTCTCGTCGACAACGGAAGTTTGGCCGACATCTTGTTCTACGACGCCTTTTCAAGAATGTCCGCTCTTGACGGTCATCTGAGATCGATTTGCTCCCCCTTGATAGGGTTTACCGGTGACGCCGTTCCGATGGAGGGAATGATAGCTTTGACTGTGGCCACGGGTCAGTATCCAAAGCAATCCAAGGCTCTGGTGAATTTCTTGGTGGTAAAGGCGCCATCTGCCTACAATGCAATCCTTGGCCGGCCTAGCCTCAATGCTCTCAGAGCTGTCGTTTCAACCTACCATTTGAAATTGAAGTTCCCCACCAACCAGGGGATCGGAGAGGTCCGGGGAGACCAAGCCCTGGCCAGATATTGCTACAACATCGCCTTGCAAAGAAGCGACCGGGCTGACCCCTATCCCGTCGATGGATTGGATGCTCGCGACGACCTCACCGAAGAAAGGGACGGCCCAATCGAAGATCTGGTACCAGTCCCCCTGAATGATGGAAACGCGGAGCATGTGGTGTTGATTGGCTCCAACCTGGGGGAGGAGGTGCGAACGCGTCTTATTGATTTTCTCCGAAGGAATGCGGACGTTTTCGCTTGGGTTCCGGCGGACATGCCGGGGATTGACACAGAAGTCATGGAGCATCATCTGGCAGTCGATCCGAAGCATCGACCGACAAAAGAAAAAATCCGGAGTCATGCCCCTGAGAGGCAGAAGGCGATAGCCGAGGAAGTGGATAAGCTTCTCAAGGCCGGATTCATTAAGGAAGTCAATTATCCTGATTGGATTTCCAATGTTGTTTTGGTCAAGAAAGCAAACGGCAAGTGGAGGATGTGTATAGACTTCAAAAAGTTGAATAAGGCCTGTCCAAAGGACAGCTACCCCCTTCCCAGAATCGACCAACTGGTGGACGCTACCTCAGGCCATGAGCTCCTCACTTTTATGGACGCGTTCTCCGGCTATAATCAAATTAGAATGGCATCAGAAGATGAAGAAAAGACAGCTTTCATCACTAATCGCGGCCTTTATTGCTACAGGGTCATGCCATTCGGCCTCAAGAATGCGGGCGCAACCTACCAACGGCTGGTGAATAAAATCTTCAAAGAGCAGATCGGCCGAAACATGGAGGTCTACGTGGATGATATGCTTGTAAAAAGCAAGTCTTCCAGAAATCATGTCGCCGACCTCGAGGAAACCTTTGGCGCTCTTCGAAAGTATAGAATGAAGCTGAACCCAACTAAATGCGCTTTTGGGGTAACCTCAGGAAAGTTCCTGGGCTTCATGGTATCAGGGCACGGGATTGAGGCCAATCCAGAGAAAATTTACGCCATCCAAGAGATGACCGCCCCAAAGTCGATCAAGGAGGTTCAGCACCTCACAGGGAGGATAGCGGCTCTTAATCGCTTCATCGCGAGGTCGGTCGAAGAATTAAAAAACTACCTTAGCTCACCCCCGCTGCTGGCAAAGCCTGAACCTCGGGAGGAACTATTTTTATACTTGGCGGTCTCTCCCATGGCCCTTGCGGCCATCCTTGTCAAAGAAGAAATGAAAGTCCAGCGACCAGTCTACTACATTAGCCGCACGTTGAGGGACACCGAGACCAGGTACACCAAATTAGAAAAACTGACCTACGCCTTGTTGGTTGCAGCTCAGAGGCTCCGACCCTACTTTCAAGGGCACACCGTGACGCTACTCATCGATCAACCGATCAAGGCGGTTTTACACCGAGCTGACGCCTCCGGAAGAATGGCAAAATGGGCGATCGAGCTCACAAAATTCGACATCAACTACAGACCTAGACCAGCAGTAAAGGCCCAAATATTGGCAGATTTCATAGTAGAGTGCACTATCCCAGAGGAGGCCGAACCTGAGCAAAGCAAAGTTGACGACTTGAAGTCTCAACCGAACTCCCCCAACGAAAGAGCCAATCCCTCTGATTGCTTTTGGACCCTCTATGTGGACGGATCTTCCAACATGGCAGGCGCGGGTGCAGGCCTGATCTTGGTCAGCTCGGAGGGAGTCATCGCAGAGTATGCTCTGCGTTTCGAGTTTTCCGCAACAAACAATGGAGCGGAATATGAAGCTCTGATCGCAGGATTAAGGATCGCCAAAGAGCTGGGAATAGGTCAACTCCGGATACACAGTGACTCCCAACTAGTGGTGGGACAAGTCAGCGAGAGTTATGAAGCGCGGGAGGACAGTATGGCCAAATATCTTGAGAAAGTAAAGGAGCTTACCTCCGCCTTTATCAGTTTCGACATCAGGCAGATTCCAAGGCTGGAGAATACCAGAGCCGATCTTCTCTCCAAGCTGGCGACATCGGCTCCGGCCGAATTGCCCAAAAGCATCTTCTTTGAAGTTCTAAAACATCCGAGTACAGAAGAATCATGGCTCGTAATGGAGATCGACCACGAGCCCAGCTGGGTCGACCCGCTGATAACCTATCTTAGAGATGGAGTTCTCCCCCAGGATGCGAAGGAGGCTCGGAAGCTTCGAAATCAAGCCTCCCGGTACATCCTTTATGAGGGCAAATTGTACAAAAGATCATACTCCTTGCCCCTCTTAAGATGCCTCTGGCCCTCGGAAGCTGACTACGCCTTTTGGGAAGTACACGAGGAAGTTTGCAGAAACCATTTGGGAGCTAGATCTTTATCCCACAAGCTACTCCACCAAGGATATTACTGGCCAACGATGCATCATGATTCGATTGAATATGTTAAAAAGTGTGATCGATGCCAGAGATACGCCAACATCCAGAGACAGCCCGCCACCGAGCTCACACCCTTGAGTGCCCCATGGCCTTTTGCACAAGGGGGATGGACATCCTTGGCCCCTTTCCCATGGCGTCTGGACAAAGGAAGTTTCTCCTTGTAGCGATCGACTACTTCACCAAATGGGTTGAAGCCGAACCACTAGCAAAAATCACAGAAGCGAAAGTATAAGATTTCATCTGGAAGTCAATTGTATGCAGGTTCGGTCTGCCTAGAACCCTAATCACTGATAATGGACGGCAATTCGCGGGAGCAAAATTCGCCGAATTCTGTGAAGATCTAAACATCTCCCACAACTTCACATCAGTAGCCCATCCTCAGGCGAACGGCGAAGCTGAGGTGACTAACAGAACCCTTTTGTAGGAGATTAAGACAAGGCTTGAAAAAGCAAAAGGAACTTGGGCGGACGAACTTTATCATGTGCTATGGGCGTATCGAACTACCCAAAGGTTACCTACGGGGGAGACCCCCTTTGCTTTAGCCTTCGGAATGGAAGCCGTCATCCCGATTGAGCTTAAACTCCCGTTGGCACGAGTCGTGGCATTCGACGAACACCAAAATTCACAAAGTCTTAGAGCCAACCTCGACCTACTGGAAGAAAGATGGGAGATCGCTCAGGTTCGAATGGCAGCCTACAGACAGAAAGTTGCTCGATATTACAACGCCCGGGTCAAGAACAAAGCCTTTAAAGCAGGAGATCTAGTGCTTCGACGAGCTGCTGTCTCGCAACCTCAGGACCGGGGGAAACTCACCCCAAACTGGGACGGACCTTATGAGGTCAAAGAAGTAGTCCGACCCAGAACTTATTATCTTAAGGAGCTCGGAGGAGCCGACCTCCCGCGACCGTGGAGCTCAGAAAACTTACGGATGTACTACCAGTAACTTCGTTTTAATCAAAAATCACATACCCATATGTCTTTGGACAATCCAAACAAATTGTATCAAAAGCAAAAGGGCAACCTCATAAAGTCGAAGGCCCAGTTCCATTTAGACCGGATGGGGGGAGAGGCCTTACAACACCCATATGTGCCCCCACAGCCCTGTTAGGGACAGGAGGAGAACCTCGCCCTAACTTGAGCAAAGTTGAAGGCCCGATTCCATTTAGATCGGATGGGGAGAGAGGCCTTACAACGCCCATATGTGCCCCCACAGCCCTGTTAGGGACAGGAGGAGAACCTCGCCCTAACTTGAGCAAAGTCGAAGGCCCGATTTTATTTAGATCGGATGGGGGGAGAGGCCTTACAACGCCCATATGTGCCCCCACAGCCCTGTTAGGGACAGGAGGAGAACCTCGCCCTAACTTGAGCAAAGTCGAAGGCCCGGTTCCATTTAGACCGGATGGGGGGAGAGGCCTTGCAACGCCCATATGCGCCCCCACAGCCATGCCAGGAACAAGAGGAGGACCTCATCCTGACATGAACAAAGTCAAAGGCCCGGCTCTTTTAGATAGGATGGGGGGAGAGGCCCTGCAACGCCCATATGCGCCCCCCCAAGGGGAAAACCTTGCCCTAGCTTAAGCAACTTCGACCGGTGGTAAACTCAGCCCGGACTTCTACGGGAGCCGGGCTCCGTCACCGAGTTTGACTACATGACAGCTCCGTCCGGACTCCTATGAGAGCCGGGCTCCATCACCGACAGCTCCGCCCGGACTCCTACGGGAGCCGGGCTCCATCACCGACAGCTCCGCCCGGACTCCTACGGGAGTCGGGCTCCGTCATCGACTTTGACTACATGACAGCTCCGCCCGGACTCATACGGGAGCCGGGCTCCATCACCGACAGCTTCGCCCGGACTCCTACGGGAGCCGGGCTCCATCACCGACAGCTCCACCCGGACTCCTACGGGAGCCGGGCTCCATCACCGACATCGACTATAGGATAACTCCGCCCAGACTCCTACGGGAGCCGGACTCCGCCGACAACAGCAACTGCCGGTAAGCCTCGTCCGGACTCCTACGGGAGCCGAACTTCGCCTATGACTTTGATTGCAGGAAGACTTCGCCCTAACTCCTACGGGAGCCGGGCTCTATCCACAACGCCAAGGAAGGCTCCGCCCGAACTCCCACGGGAGCCGAACTTCGCCTCGGCTTCAGCAGAGAAAAACTCCAAGCGAAAAAGGAAGGCAATGGATTACAACAGTGACGATTGGAAAACAAACAGCGCCCGAGAGGCTCGGATCCCCGAATTCAAACCCTAGGAGGGACCCCGGGCCTGAATGGCCCCAAGCGAACGTGCAGCCATTGACGGAATAACAACCGGGTATCTTCGAATGGCGTAAAAGCCGAAAAGGAGCTCGGCAAATAACAACCCTACATGAATAAAAGAGGTCATCGATGACCTTAGGACGACGTGAAAAAGAAAAGAAAAAAAGGAGGAAGAAAGAGGAAAGGAAAATGAAGAAGTTCGACAGACAACTATTTGATGCAAGATGCAGACAAGGTAACAAAATCTCTTTTTCATTTAATAAGATATACGTTACAAGACCCGGTGGGTCAAGAAAAAAAGATATACATCATTACAAGCCTCGCGAACACGGCTTGGAAAGGACATACCGGAGGCCGCTCCAAGCTGCAAACTCCTCTTCCCATCTCTGTCCTTCTCAGCCGTGTTCTCCAGTGCGTGTAACGGACCTATCGGTTCTCGTCCCGTCTCGCTTCGCTCCATCTTCGAAGTCCCTACCCTAGGGGGAAAAGGGTGAGATAGATTCCCGGGGGCGGTAAGGGCAACGACAGCAGTGACGAAGACCTGTTTCAAGAAGAGCCAGAGTCACCTTGGAGGCAGCGGTGATGCCAAAGATATGCTCCATCTCCGAATGCTCCACGACAGCCGCCACCCAAAATACTCCAGCAAGGTCGGCATGCGCTACTTCCACCATCCCCGCAACAAATTCCACTGCCCCACCGTCGACGCAGACCGCTTCTGGTCCCTCGGCCCCGACGGCATCAAGGATCCCGCCACAGTTTGTGACGACAGCCCTGCCCTCTTGACCGGTATCACCCCGCCTTGCTACTCCGAAATTCTCGGGCAGAATAACTTTACCGACGGCCCTCATCATTAAACCCCTGTTGTTGAAGAAATTCTTCCTTGAGCCCCCTTTGAAATGACGGGGATCCTCACCAGCCGCTGTTCTCCTCCTCGCCTTCCTCCAAGCCCTAGACATCCCTTCAAGGATGGCCTCCGGGGTAGAGGACATGGCGTGGGAACCCCTTAGAGAAGAATTAGGGGGCTGAAGATGGCAAGGATCGATGCGGGGGAAGTAGCTGAGTAGCTAGGCTCTCAGATGAAAGAAGGGTGCCATCTTCTCGGCAGAATGAAACCCTGAAGGGAGAGTAGGGAGTTTAAATAGCTAGCGAATCTTAGCGCAGTTATGGCAGCGGGTGTACCTGGGCCAACTGATGCATGCCACGTGTTCCGCATGTCCCCCTCACCGCTATCAAGGATTGACCGTTCGCAGATTTCCATAGCGCGATGCTTGGGATCGCATTTCGGTGGGAGTTCCAAAAAGACTCTTCAGGTCACCTTAACCAGAAAAAGAGTTTCGATATGCACACATTTAATGCCAAAATATCTGAGAGCGATGGTGCGCAGGATTCGAGGGGACGGCTTCGGCTGTACCCATCTCTCTGTACTTTCTTCGTTCAAAATTCAAA
>NW_027332424.1:4189048-4251214 GCF_000442705.2 Elaeis guineensis
CTGAAAAGCAATAAGTCTTTTTCAAGCGAAAATCATTAGTATCCCTTCAAATACTTTTTAATCATCAAAATCAATCCAAGGAGCAACAATCTCTCCCTTTTTGATGATGACAAAATACTTGAACAAAAGCATATATATGAATCAATGAGCATGAATTTCAAAGGAATGAAATGCATTATAGGTAGTTTGAAGATAAATAGAAAATTTACAACCAACTTAAAAATTACTTATAAATGCATTTGCTTGAAAAGAAGATTGATTCTTTTGGCATGCGATACATGTTCCCATAACAATTTTTTTATTGCTTAATAATTTAAAATTTTGCTCATCTGATTATGTAATTTTGATATCAGAACAGAAAATTTATTTTTGTTATCATAGCAAAGCAGAATTTATCTAAGGATTTTGAAAATTGCTCATTTGAAAATATCTCATTTGCTTATTTTTCAAGTTGCTTAGCATCTTGAAAATTTGCTCATTCTCATTTGATTATTTAATTTTGGTACCAGAGCATGTCTAGGAATTAATTTTAAAGTTTGCTCATTTGCTTTTGCTTAGATAATTTACTCATTTTGCTTTTAATTCTTTTATCAATTTGTTTTTGATTCTTTCATTTTGGTATAGCATTTCTCCCCCTTTTTGACATCATCAACAAAAGATTGTTTACTCCCCCTTTTTCTTTGAATACATTTTCTCTTTTTCTTTCTTTTGATGGAAATAATTTTACTAATATTACTTCTTTAGCTTCTTTTATTAACAGTAATTTTACTAGCATTAATGTTTACTCCCTCTGAATACAGCAATCATAAAAGAATATACCATTGGATATCATAGATACGAAATAGCAATTCATAATATCTTAAGCATGCACATAATTGAAAGCAACTAAATTTGAAGGTCATACATTAAAAGTCAAGGAGTAGATATATAATCAAAAAGTGACTGATACCACATAGTGGTTCCAATACAAACACCAAAATATAAAAGTTAATCAGTCAACATCATTACATGGCCCAAAAGATAGATCCTAGAAAGAGACAAAAGACAAGACTAACTACAAAGATCTAGTAGAGCTCATGACTGAATGGATCGGAATCAGATGTATCAGAGATAGGGTGGGGAGATGATGGATCACGACCAAGAACTCATCCTCTACCCCGTCTGCCTCTGCCACGAGTGGAGGTGCTGGCACGAGTAGGTGGGCGAGATGATCCTGAAGGCTGAGAAGCAATAGACTGAACTGCAAGAGAGAGCCTGATGGTGTCAAGAAGGTTCAGAGCTCTCGAAACAGACTGAAGTAGTGCAGTGAACTGGGTGGATGCATGCTCACTAGAGCCTCTGATCTCTCTCTTTAGGAAATCAAAATCATTCTCCAATACTCCTCTAAGTCTGGCTGCCTCCATAGATAGGTCTGAGACCTCAGTAGTGCACTCCTGTGGCTGTGGATGGGCCAGAGCTAACACTTGCCCCTACAAGTCAAGTACCCTCCCAATCAGTCTCAAAATGTAACCCTCGAGCTGCTGAATCTGAACTGACTGATCTGAGATTATCTGAAATACAGTGAAGATATGGAGGATCAACGTCTGATCAGATGCATCTAATGATGTGGATCCCGGTGCAAAAGCTGAAGTGCCCCACTGTCGAGAAAGCAAAGAAGCCACACACTGAGAAATCAGCTCAATCTGGTCATCAGCCAATCTGATCTCTGAGGAAAATGCTCTGCTGTCTGGCTGCTGGATTGGGGTGTGCCTCCTAGTGGACTCTGAAGGGCCAGCCTCTGGATCTGAAACAAACTGGATGTCTGAAGATGCTGCCCTGATGTCATGGAGAGGTGATGAAGGACCTTCTTCCTCAGCTCTGTCCTCAGCTCTGTCCTCAACTCTGTCCTCAACTCTCTCTTCTGCACCCTTAATCCAACCACCATCAGTCCTAGTGAATCTCATGCGGTGCAAAGTGTGTTGGTTGATGGTGTCAGAGTGAGAGAGCCTAGCTGATGCCTCCCCCTCAAAACTAACTCCAAACCTCCTGAATACCAAGGTGAGGGCCATACCAAAAGGCAGATGAGCCTTGGATCTATTCAGGGTTTCTCTCATGGCTTCTATCATTAATACAGGGAGGTTTAGGGGGGTTTGGGTAATCACATGAAACATAATACAGATGTCTCGACCTGAAAGAAGGTCATGTCTACCATTTCTTGGGAAGAAAAGCTTTGTTACAAATTGATGTAGAATTCTCATTTCAATGGACAGGATCTTGACTTCTAGTTTATTTAGGCTTCCTGAGTAGGTTCCTCCTAAAATCACATTGATTCCTTCTTCCTTCACTGGGAGTTCCATGTTTGAGTATCCCTCATAGGGCAAATGAAGAATCTCTTCCAAAATAACAGGATCTAAACAGATATCAACACCCTTAACAGTAGATGTTACTGTTCCATTCCCATAGCACAAATTTAGATAAAACTCTCTAACCAGATCCACATATGTAACTTCTTTAAGTGAACAGTAAAATTTCCAACCTTGGTTTTTGATCTTTGAACCAATGGAGAACCCCTCTTTTTCAAAAAATCTGAAGTCAACATTCTTCCCGGATTCTACCTTTCTGACAGATAGAGGAATTTTACTAGGGCTTAGTGGAAACTGAGAAGAACCTGGAGCAGATGCCGAAGCAGGAATAGAAGCAGAAGAGGTCTGAGAAGCTTGTCTTTTCCTGCGCACGCCCTCTTCCAACTCACGGACCGATTTCCTTCTTTGAGGGAGTTTCATTTTTGGAGCCATTCTCACCACTAGAACAAGCAAGGAGACTTGGAAGATCAAATGTGTGAGGAGGTAGAGGGTTATTAGGGGATGACTAAGGATTTTTGGAGGAGAGAAACCTCGATTTGGAGGAGAATGGAGGAAGCTAGGGCACGCTCCAACCGCTCCAATCAAGGGAGAAAAATGGGAATAGCGCCTTTCCCAAGGGGCGATTTGAGGTGGAGAGGTGATGGGAGAAGGATCTTGGGCTTAGACCTTAGATTTGGAGAGAAAGAAGAAGAAGACTATGGGTTTTGGAGGGAGGAAGACGAAGATGGAGAGGGTCGGCTCATGAACAGGGTTTTAACCAAAAAGAGAGGAATCCATGGGGTTTTGGCCAAAAATTATAAGTATGCCATTGGGTCGACCCTAGGGGGTCGACTCATGATTCACAAAATTTCAAAAAAATTATGAATAAATTCCAAAAAAATTTAGAACTCTGGGAGAAGAATTTTTGCTTTATGTAAAGTTGTGAGAATGATAATCTTGAGCTTTTAGGTCCAAGAGAAATGATGAAAATTGAGTTTAAAGAATTTTTGACATTGATTCCTTGGAATTAGAGAGATATTTAAGCAGATGGATCAAGAATTCCTAGCTCTCTCCTAATTTCACAGAATCTATCTTCACTTAGGGTCTTTGTAAAAATATCGGCTAATTATTTTTCAATACAAATATAGTCAAGAATTATATCTTTATTTTGAACATGTTCTCTTATAAAATGATATCTGATTTCAATATGTTTAGACCTAGAATGTTGAATTAAATTTTTAGTAAGATTTATGGCACTAGTATTATCACATCTTATGGGTGTTTTATTAAGTTTGATACCAAAATCTTTGAGTTGTTGCTTAATCCACAAGATTTGAGCATAACAACTTTCGACTGCAATGTATTCGGTCTCGACCGTAGATAGTGCTACCGAATTTTATTTCTTGCAAAACCAGGAGATTAGGTTAACTCCGAAAAATTGGCAAGTTTCACTAGTGATTTTTCTATCTAATCTACATCCAGCAAAATCAGCATCTGAATATCCTATTAAATCAATTAATGAGTCCTTAGAGTACCATAATCCTAGTGTTTGAGTACCATTTAAATATCTAAGGATTCTTTTAATAGCATTCAAGTGAGATTCTTTAGGATTAGATTGAAATCTAGCACACAGACAAACACTAAATATGATATCAGACCTACTTGCAGTTAAATATAATAGAGAGCCAATCATACCTCTATAATATTTTAAGTCTACACTTTTACCTTCTTCATCTTTGTCAAGCTTACATGAAGGGCTCATGGGTGTGCCAATTGCTTTGGAGTTCTCCATTCCAAATCTTTTGAGTAATTCCTTGGTGTACTTGCTTTGGGTGATGGAGATTTCTTCCTTTGTTTGTTTGATTTGGAGTCCGAGGAAAAATGTAAGTTCTCCCATCATGCTCATCTCGAACTCCCCCTGCATGAGCTTAGCAAAGTCTTGACAAAGAGATTCATTAGTAGACCCAAAAATAATGTCATCAACATATATTTGTATAATTAACATATCATTTTGATTTCTTTTAATGAAGAGGGTTGTGTCTACATTACCTCTTGAAAAACCATTGTTTAGTAAAAATTTGCTTAGCCTATCATACCAAGCCCTAGGTGCTTGTTTCAAACCATATAGAGCTTTATTTAATTTAAAAACATGATTAGGAAAAGCATGATTTTCAAAACCTAGGAGTTGTTCTACATAGACTTCTTCAGTAATATATCCATTCAAAAATGCACTTTTGACATCCATTTGAAATAATTTAAATTTCATAAAGCAAGCATATGCAAGTAGAAGTCTGATGGCCTCTAATCTAGCAACAGGTGCAAAGGTCTTATCAAAATCAATTCCTTCTTCTTGATTATAGCCTTTAGCAACCAATCTTGCTTTATTTCTTATTACATTTTCATGTTCATCTAATTTGTTCCTAAAGATCCATTTTGTACCAATTATTGAATAATTTTTAGGTCTTGATACTAAAGTCCATACATTATTTCTTTCAAATTGATTAAGTTCCTCTTGCATTGCATTAATCCAATTATAATCATTTTCAACTTCTTCAATAGTTTTTGGTTCAAGATGAGAGACAAAAGCACAATGATTAAATACATCTTTATGTGAAGAACGAGTTTTTACCCCATGCATAGGATCACCAATAATTAGCTCCTTAGGGTGATTGTGAATATACCTCCATTCTTTGGGTAGGTCATTTGTACCTTGAGGTTGTTTTTGATGTTCTTCACCTTCCTCATCCTGTTTGTCTTCATGTTCCTCATCATCTTGAATTATGGAGTCTTTCAGAGTGATCTCCCTCATTCTTTCTATAAGAGGATCTGCATCATCATCACCTTCATTCTTCCTTGAAGGAAGATCGTTAGATTCATCAAAGACAACATGTATCGACTCCTCTACTACTAAAGTTCTTTTGTTAAAAACTCTAAAAGCTTTACTAGTGGAGGAGTAACCAAGAAAAATTACTTCATCTGATTTTGCATCAAATTTTTCAAGTCTTTCTTTATCATTATTTAATACAAAACATCGCAACCAAAAATATGAAAATAAGCAATATTAGGTTTTCTTCTTTTTCAAAGCTCATAAGGGGTTTTCTTTAAAATTTGTCTAATCAAAGCATGATTTAAGATGTAACATGCTGTGTTAATTGCTTCCGCCCAAAAATATCTTGGAAGGTTGCTTTCACATAGCATGGTACGGGCTATTTCTTCTAAGATTCTATTTTTCCTTTCTACAACCCCATTTTGTTGAGGTGTCCTAAGTGCAGAAAAATTATGGCCTATTCCTTTTTCATCACAAAATTTTTCAAAGTCTTGATTTTCAAATTCAGTTCCATGATCACTTTGAATATTTTGAATTGAAAAACTTTTCTCATTAGTGACTTTTCGGTAAAATTTAGTGAAAACTTGAAAAGTTTCATCCTTGTGTGCCAGAAAGAAAACCCAAGTAAAGCGAGAGTAATCATCTATAATTACAAAACCATATCGTTTTCCTCCTAGACTAGTAGTTCTAGTAGGTCCAAATAAGTCCATATGCAAAAGTTCTAAAGGTCTAGAGGTTGAAATAATATTTTTGGATTTAAATGAAACTCTTGTTTGTTTACCTAGTTGGCATGCATCACATATTCTATCCTTTTCAAAATTCAATTTGGTAAACCAAGAATCAATTCTTTCTTAATTAATTTTGAAAGTGAATGCATGCTAATATGTGCAAGCCTACGATGCCAAAGCCAACTAGTCTCATTGATTTTGGCATTCAAGGATACTAGGCATTGCATGTTTATTTTGGATAGATCATTCAAATCTACCATATAAACATTACCATGTTTATGTCCCATAAATTTAATGCCATCATTAATAGGACTAGTTACAATGCAAACAGAAGATTCAAAAATAACTTTGTATCCTTTATCACAAAATTGACTAATGCTTAGTAAATTATGCTTTAAACCATCTACTAACAAAATATTTTCAATGTATTTGGAGGGAGTGATATCAATGTTACCTATACCGATGATCTTTCCTTTGCCATTGTCTCCAAAGGTGACCATCCCTCCATTCTTAGCGTCAAGAGTGATGAATTGGGATTCATCACCAGTCATGTGTCTCGAGCATCCACTGTCAAGATACCATTTTCTGTTTCCTCCTTGGGATGCTAGACACACCTGCAAGCAAAAGTCAAGTTTTTGTTTTAGGTACCCAAGCTCTCTTGGATCCTTTTTGGTTAGTCATAATGGTTCCTTTTGGAACCTATATTTTCTTTATATTTGAGTTTGCAGATGTGTTAGAGAAGCAAGTGTATGACTTATGTCCTACTCTACCACATTTGAAACATGTAATATTAGAAGACTTGCTACTTAAAGAGTTTACATAGATATTTTTTAGATACTTTTGTTTCTTCAAGGGGTTATAGCCAAGTCCAGCCTTATCATACATGGGCTTTTGATTTTCAAGAATCATATTAAGTTTATTTGAACTCAAGGTGAATTTTTCAACTAATGATTTTAACTTGGCAATTTCATTCTTTAAACTTTGATTTTCTTGAAGCAGGATGGATTTTTCAATTGAAATGCTTTCATTTTGTTTTAATAAAGATTGATTTTTTAATTTTAGATCTTTGTTCTTTATCCCTAGTTTCTTTAGTTCATCAACTAAATCACAAAAAGCTTCATGCAGTTCTTCAAATGTAAAGTCACTAGGAGTTTCGAAAATTACCTCATTTTTATGTGCCATAAGGCACAGGTTGGCTTGTTCAGTTGAGTTTTTCTCTTCGGAGCTTGAGTCATCACTCCCACTCTAAGTGGCCATCATGGCCTTCTTCTTGTACTTCTTGGGACCCTTCTTCAGTTGTGGGCATTCGGACTTGAAGTGTCCCAGTTTCTTGCATTCGTAGCAGATAAGGAGTTGGTCTTTCTCCTTTTTTTTACTCTGTTCTCCTTTCGTGAATGGCCTCTTCCTCATCCCTTGTTTCCTTTTTCTCAAAAATTTCTTGAATCTTCGGGTAATGAGTGCCATCTCTTCATCCTGTTCTTCATTTCAGTGTCATCAGTTTCTTCATCTGGTGGAGCTGTGGATTTGAGGGCAATTATTCTCTTCTTTTTGACTTCTTCCTCTTGATGTTGCTTCATGCTCAGCTTATGAGTCATCAATGATCCAAGAAGCTCTTCCAAGGGTAGAATGTTCAAGTCCTTGGCTTCTTGGATGGCGGTCACTTTGGCTTCCCAAGTTCTTGGTAAGGACCTGAGAATCTTTCTTACAAGCTCACTGTTAGTATAGGACTTACCAAGACTCTTTAAACTATTTGTAATATTAGTAAAGTGAGTAAACATATCAGTTATGGACTCATCATGCTCCATTTTAAACAATTCATATTTATGCACAAGCATGTTGATTTTGGACTTCTTTACTTGATTGGTTCCTTCATGGGTTATTTCTAACCTATCCCATATTTCTTTAGCAGACAAGCAAGTAAAAATGCGATTAAATTCGTTAGCATCAAGAGCACAATATAGAACATTCATAGCTCTAGCATTTAATTGGGCCATTTTCTTATCAACCTCATCCCACTTTTTTTCGGGTTTGGCTGATTCCATACTATCAATAATCTAAGTGGGTGTGTGAGGGCCGTTCACTATGATACTTCACATATCATAATCTAGTGCTTGAATGAATATTTTTATCCGAGCTTTCCAATAGGTGTAATTAGACCCATTGAAAAGTGGAGGTCGGTTAGTGGACTGCCCCTCGGCTAAAGAAGTGCCGACTTGAGTTGCCATAGATCTTTGGCTCTTTGATTGGTTAGATCAAAGTAGGGCTAGAGCACCGGGCTCTGATATCACTTGTTGCCCAGCTATGCAACCCAAGAGGGGGGTGAATTGGGTTTCTAAAAAATTTTAAGCTTAACTTATGTCTTATGAAAAATGTTTGACAATAGCTAAATAAATAGAGAGAGTAAAGTTAATTCAAGACTAATGACTAAATGCAAGAATGCAAAAGAATAATGAAGAGTTAAAGAAGAGCAATTAGGCACAACACAAACAAAAAGATTTATAGTGGTTCGGTGCCAACCTTGCACCTACATCCACTCCCCAAGCTCCTACTTGAAAATTCCAATCCACTAATCTTGTATTCAACCCGAATACAAACGTCGGAAACTCCGACTCTAGCTATCTCAAGCTAGCCCACTTATTTTTCGGGTACAAGCCAACCCAATACACTCTGATTCAAGGTTCGGATCAACCTTCCCTTGTTTTGGAACTCTTCCAAAACAAAGAACACTAACTCAACCAGGGTATAACAATGAATAGCACAAAAAGTACAGAGAAAGCTCTTTTAATGAGCATATGAGACTTTAAATACAATTTACTCAAGAAGAAGAAGATCTTTTTTGATTTCCTCAAGGTGGTTGGAGACTTGAATGTGCACTTGAGGAGTTGGTGAGCTTGGATTAAAGGCTTCTTGAATGCTTTGAGTGAGCTTTTGCTTAGGGCTAAAAAGTTTGCTTGAAATTCCTTTTTCAAAAATCTCTCTTCTTGATTCTTCTTCATGATTCTTACCTTTTTGTCCCTTTTATAGCTTTAAGAAATGATAAAAAATATTCTGGACTGAAATAGAGCCGTTAGACCACATTAAATGAGCATTAAAAGCACTTAAAATGGGTTAAAAACTAGCCGTTGCGGAACAATCCCGTCACAGGGGTCGACTCATGGGTCGACCTCTGTGGAAAAACATCAGAAAACAACCAGAATACAAGGTTCTATGATTTTTGGCCTAAAAACAGTAGGGGTCGACTCATGGGTCGACTCATGCCTTAGGGGTCGACTCATGGGTCGACTCACAGGTTGTGCCAAGCCAAAAAATCTGCGTGCCAAATAGCTCATTGTGCCATGAGTTGACTCATGGGTCGACTCATGATTTTCAAACATGAATATCTTTCAAAATATAAGTCCAAAAATAATAAAATTTTTATCAATGAATCATAAATCTTTTGTTCTATCACTTGATGCTTTCAAATCAGAATTTTGGTAAAATTATGATTTTGCCCCTGAAAAGCAATAAGTCTTTTTCAAGCGAAAATCATTAGTATCCCTTCAAATGCTTTGTAATCATCAAAATCAATCCAAGAAGCAACATCAGGAATGAACTAAGTGAAGAAGCAAAAGGAAGAAAAAAGTAAATCGGCCTACCTCAAGAAAGGATCCTAGAGAGTCCCAAACCCGCTGTTCAGGATCGGCATGGACAATCTTGTGGATGATCTCAGGCAAAATGCACCCATCGATCAACCTTCTTATTAAATCCCTGTTGTTGAAGGGATTCTCCCATGAATCCTCTTCGGAGCCGTTGGACCCTTCGATGGCAGCCCGTTGTTGCTGATCTTGCGGGCCACCGTCTTCTTCCTTCTCTTCCTTTCAGCCCCCGGTGCCTCCTCGGGATGAGACTCTGGAGCGGGAACCTTAGCCGAAGGGCTTCTTGAAGAAGCTCGGGGGACTGTGGGCTCGACGTTGGAGGGGGCGTCAATGACAATGGCCGCTTGGGCAAGCACGGCCGAGCTTGTCTCCTCTACCCTCGCCTTCTTCGCCGACCCAGAAGTTGCGGTGCCTTTCTTCTTGTCGGCCTTGAGACCCTTGGCTAGTATCTGAGCTGCGTCTGCATCCATATCTATAATGAAAAAAGATCGGCACAGCTTAGAAATAGAATAAGAGAAAGAGAAAGTAGCGAATAACTTGAGAAAGAATAAATACCAGCAGGGTCGAAAGGGCTCAGGCCGACATTGAATAAAAGTTGCTCCTTCAGAAGGTCGGGGAGGAGAGGAGCTGGATAAGTCTTAAGTTTATTGGAGGCTTCAAGATCATCCTTTCCCAGGCTAGAAGCCCGACGGACGGAGTCCCTCAGGGAGCCCCAGGGGGGCAACCCCAGCATCAGAGTCGGGCATTGGATGTAGAAGTACCTCTCCTTCCAGTTGTGGATAGAAGAGGGGACACCTTTCAACAATCCCTTTCTACCAAACTGGGGGGAGAAGTACCACCAGTCTTTTGCCGAAGGATGATGCTTAAAGGTATAAAAGTTTCTGAACAAGGGAAGAGTTGGTCGGACTTCAGCTAAATGATAGAGGGAAAGAAATCCTATCAGAAACCTAAAGGAGTTCGACGCTATAGAAACTAGAGAAATATTTAAAAAGTGAAAAAGAGCAACAACAAAAGGTGGGAGTGGAAGTCGAAGCTCGACGTAGAAGGCTTCCTGGTATAAACAAAAGCGGCCAGGGGGAGGGGCGCTAGCCCGATCAGTTGGCCCGAAAGCTCATCTAATCAGCGAGAGGTCGTCCGAGGTCAAAAAATTGGGAATGGTGTCTGGTACAAAGATCGAATGAGGTTCGATCCTAAGTGCGGGTTCATATACAGTACTAGGATTTTGGGGGGCTGGAGCTGACGAACTTCTAGAACCGCTAGAGGAGAAAGTATTGGGGATATTTTGAATCAAATGAAAATCTTGAAAAAATTAGAAAAAATAGGAAATAAGGCACTCACGGAGAAACTGAACGGACGGAATGCAGAGGAGGAAAAATGAAAGAACAGCAAGAAAAAGAAGAGTTTCGAAACTAACCTAGGCTGGTCCGAGAGTTGCAGGAGGGCATCGAAGGTGATGGAGGTTGACCTGAAGGGCGCCTAAGACCGAGAGGGACGTCAGAGGAGGACGAAGCTCTCGGAGAAGAAGAGGAGATTGAAGAAAAATCTCAGGCAAGGTGAAACCCCTGAAGGAGGGGGACAGGTTTAAATAGACCTCAGGGTCCGACGCAATAATGATTGCAGATCTCCTTTGGCTGATCTACAACCGCTGTGTGTCCCACTCGTCGTGGCAGACGACTGACGACTGACAAAATCATTATTACACCATACCTGGGGCAACGCTTCAGCAAAAATTCTAAAAAAATCTTTTCGGATCGCCTTGATTTGAAAAGACTCCAGCATCGATGCGCCAAATGCCAAAATATCTGGAAACAATCAAGTAAAAAAATCAAAGGGGGCAACTTCGACTGTAAAAATTTCTCTGTACTTCCTTCACTCAAAATCCAAACTTGAAAGTAGGGGGACTAGTGTTGGGTATAAAATAACCCCAGCCGAAGTTCGTAAGAGGCCAACCCTCCCAGGACTCTTCCAGCTTTCGACCTTATGCGGCGTCTTTCTGAACTCCCCCGATCGTTCGAGCTTCCATAGTACCATCTGGACTCCTCCAGTAGTTGACCTTCCACAGTATCCTCCAGATTCCTCCAACAAACGAACTCCTATCATACCCTTCGGACTTCTCCAATAATGAGCTCCTTCAGTCGTCTATCGGACTGCTCCAAATGCTCTCTGGGCTTCACTATCAGCCGATTTTCTACAGTGGTCGACTGCTCTCCGAATCTCTTTCAGACTTTCTCCTATCTCGATCGACTTTACTCCGAGCTTCTTTCAGACTTCATTAATGTCTGGACTTCTCCAGCAGTAGGACTTCTACAGTAACCAGACTCCATCCAAGTTTCTACAGTGGTCGATCGTCTTTCGAATTTCATCCGAGCTTCTACAGTAAGCGAATTCCGTCCGAACTTCTATTGCAAGCGGACTTCAACCGAGCTTCTACAATTAGCGATCTCCATCTGGGCTTCCACGACAATCGATCTCCATTCGAGCTTCTATAGTAAGCGGCCTCCTTCCAAACTTCTGCAAGAACCGGACTCTGTCCGAACTTTTACAGCGGATGGATTCCAAACGAACTTCTACAATGGACGGGCTCCAGCAATCGAATTTCTATAGTGACCGACTGTCTCCGATGTCTTCCATACCTCTCCAGCCATGAACCTTCAACAACACCAATCAGACTTCAACAGTGCCAACCAGACCCCTCCAACAGATAAATTTCCTTCGGATCCCTCCAGCGGTCGACCTTCCATAGTGTCCTCCAGACTCCTCCAGCAGACGAACTTCCACAATGCCTTTCGAATTTTGCTATCAGTTGATCTTCTGTCAAATTTCTCATGCAACCGGACCTCTCTAGCAGACAGTCTTCAGACAAGCTTCTACATCAAACAAATTCCAGACAGACTTTTCTAGCAATCAGACTCCAGTCGGATTTCTCCAACAGAAAGTTTCTATCCGGGCTTCTACAGCAGATGACTTCCCTCTGCAGCATCAATGCCTAAGGCACCCAACAATAGTTAACCCGTCAGCAACCTCGGAAGCATTCGAGCTTCTCTTAGATTACTGAGATAGAGAGCTATTCCGCTCCACCAGACATCCCAATCGAGCTTTAGCTGTCCGGCCCGAACTCTCTGACAAGTCGCGACAACGGACACCACTCCACTCTTTGTAACAAACTCCACGTGGCCCCACCACTCTCCGACAAGTTGCGACAATGGACACCACTACTCTCCATCACAAACTTCACATGGCCCCGAACGGCCCACTACGAGGCAGTTACAGACGTCGCTATCAATCGGTTATGCTCTTCCATCTATAAAAGAGACCCCCCAGATACGTTCTCCTCTAAGCTCTAGGAACTATCTCTAAACTCTGCTAAAATCTCATTTGAGTGCTCTATTTTTGTTGAAGCAGAGTACTGACTTGAGCGTTGAAAGATCTAGCTGGAGCACCCCAACTTCGATTTAGACTTTCCTTGCAGGTCCTGACGGCGGCCGTGATCCCCTCGACTCCAGCTTCTCCAGCGTCGGCAAAATTCTGCACCAACAAAATCGATTGAGTCTCATATGTAGAATCAATTAATCTAAGAACCTAATTTGACTCGTTGGTTTGAGTCCGATTCGTTAGAGCTAACCAATTCTGATCAATTGACCTATTGGTGTCTAAGACAAGTTAATGAGATATGGTTATTTAATTGGTTCGTTAGTCGATCTGACCAATTCATTGGTTCTAAGAAAGGCAACGGGGGGATCCCCATCGTTCTCCACTTGATCAATTTGGAAGATTGGGTCTTGAATTAGGTTGCTTAGTGGTTTGGTTTAGCCCATGCCAGTTAGATCGTCATATGATGACTAATTAGATGAGCCTAAACCCAAACCTTTCCATAAAAATTAAGTCCATAGGTCTTCCACCGTTGTAGATATACGGGCGTGTTATCGACGTTGATTATTTTCGACTGGTCACAGTGGTTCAGTTGCATTGGGAACACGCAACCACTCTATTAGCAAGGAGTTGCTTCAGGGTAAGGATGGGGTTGGACCCAATAACTATTAAGTGAGGGATCCAATGACGGCCTTGCATCTACTTGTGAACAGTGTGTCGGACTTAACTAAGAAGTATGGGCAATAACTATTAGGTGAGCCTATATGACTTAGAGACCAAGTGGCTGCAACATGCTTAGTGAAGCATCTAGGCAAAGAGTTGCCTACGCATTGGTGTGCATGTTACCAATAACTGTTAGGTGAGGTGCATGTCATCGGTGGGACCATAACACCCACTAAGAATCCTTTATTGTGTTAGCATTTTCATTTCCTTTCAGAAAAATGGAGGGATCTGAAAAATTAGTGGGAGTCATTATTTGCATCTTAAAATTTCTAGAAGCAAATTAAAATATTAAGTATAAAAGTCTAGCTTGAATCTCTACTCTTGCAGTTTAACCATCATATCAGCCTCAAACCCTCTAGCTCGCATCTTTGAAACCAATCGTTTGATCGATAATAATTATAAAGACTGACTCAAAAATTTTAGGATTATCCTGATCTCAAAAAAGTTAAGCCATATTCTCAACCAGGATCCCGTTGTGTTACCAAATCATCCTACTGCTGAGCAGAAAGTTGCTTTTGAGAAGTGAACGGATGAAGACAGTCGGATCAAGTGTTATGTGCTGGCTCTATGTCAAACGAGTTGCAAAGCCAGTACGAGCATATACCCACTGTCTGGGCTATGATCACTCACCTACAAGAGTTGTATGGTGAGTAAAACTATACTGCATGCTTCGAAGTATCCAAAAGACTCTTTAACCTAAAGATGCATGATGGGCAGTCTGTCCATGAGCACTGTATGACCGTGATCAAGGACATTGAGGAGCTTGAAAAGCTCAGGCTAGAAAAACAAAAGAAATTGTAGATGGATCTGATCCTTCAATCCCTTATCAGTTCATATAGTTAATTCATCGTGAATTTTCATATGAACAAACTTGATTGCACTATTCTCGAACTAGTCAACATGTTCGTCACTACGGAGGATACTTTGAAGAGTTTAAGGGGTACTGTTCTCGTTGTGGAGCGGACTTCTTCTTCTAAGAGAAAGCCAATTGCAAGGAAGAAGGTTAAATCCACAAAGAAGCAAAAGAAAGAGAGCAAGCCAAAGAAGGATGGTCTAAAGATGGCTGAGGCCAAGAAAAAGTATTTCCACTGTCATGTTGAAGACCACTGGAGGAGGAACTGTCCGAAATATCTGGAGAGCCTGAAGATAAAAAAAGGTGATAAACCTTTCGAAGGTATGCTCGTAATTGAATCTAACATTACGATTTTTTCTACTTCTAGTTGGGTATTGGACTTTAGTTTGAATACTCATATATGTACCTCAATGCAAGGTCTGATAGAAAGTAGGAGATTTAGGAAGGTGACATGATCCTTCGGATCGGTAATGGAGCAAAGGTTGCTACAGAGGCTGTTGGCACTTACCCTCTTCGATTACCGTCTGACGTTAGATTAGGTTTGAAAGACTGTTATTATGCTCCTGTAGCTAGTCAAAATTTAATTTCTGTGTCTGTCCTAGTACAGGAAGGTTTTAAAATTAGTTTCAATAAAGACTTTTGTTTCATTTATTTACGAAATAAATTAGTTGCATGGGATCTTTTAATTGACAATCTTTATCACTTGCATGTTGATGCGAATGTGAACCTAAATGAGCAAATAGTGAGTGCCGTAGGCCAAAAGAGACCCAGAGATGAAATTAACTAGAAGTACTTATGGCACCATAGACTAGGCCATATTGGAGAGGACAGGATAAACAGACTGGAGAAGGATGGGATCTTTGGCTCTCTTAACCCAAAGCCATATCCAGCTTGTGAATCCTACTTTCGAAAAGAAATAATCAAGTTACTCTTTGTAGGACATGAGGAAAGGGCCACAGAGCTACTTGCCCTGGTACATACCGACGTATGTGGGCCATTTGATGTGCAGATCAGGAGTGGTTACACCTACTTCATTACCTTTATCGATGATTTATCTAGGTACGGATATGTGTATCTAATGAAACACAAGTCTGAGGTCTTTGAAAAGTTCAAAAAATCAGGCATGAAGTAAAAAAATAAACAAGCAAACCCATTAAGGTTCTTCGATCTGATCGAGGAGGTGAATATCTTAGTCAAAAATTTTTGAGATATCTTAAGGACAACAGCATAGTCTCTCAATGGACCCCTCTTATAGTCAGCGTAAGAATATTGACTATCAGAAAACTTCTCATCCGTAGTCATGTTGAAATCTATCCGTACTTTGTTTGCTATTGTAGCTTATTATGATTATGACATTTGGTAGATGGATGTAAAAACTATCTTTCTGAATGAATATCTTGAGGAAGATATCTATATAGAGCAGCCTATGGGTTTCATGTCTGGTGATGGTGATCACAGAGTCTGCAAGCTGGAAAGATCCATATACAAATTAAAGCAAGCTTCTCGGAGTTGGAATCATCATTTTGATGAGGCAATCAAATTATTTGATTTCATTAAAAAAGAAGAGGAACCTTGTGTATACAAGAGGATAATGGGAGGGTGATCATCTTTCTCGTATTATACGTGGATGACATTCTTCTTATTGAAAATGATATTCTCATGCTGATCACGAATAAAAGATGGTTGTCTAAAGAATTCTCCATGAACGACCTAGGGGAAGCATCCTATATTCTCGAAATAAAGATCTATAGGGATAGATCTAAATGGATGCCTGGCCTATTACAAAAGCTGTGCATAGAGAATGTACTGAAGAGGTTCAGCATGAAAAACTCCAAGAGAGGTCTTTTATCTTTTAGGTATGGTATTAGTCTCTCCAAGATGATGTGTCCGACTATATCTGAAGAGATTCAGTGCATGAGTAGGATTCTTTGCACTTCAAAGATAGGGAGCCTCATGTACGTCATGCTATGTACTCGACTTGATATTGCCCTTACTGTGAGTGTCACGAGTAGGTATCAATCAAATCTAGACGAAGAGCACTGGATAGCTATGAAGAACATCCTTAAGTACTTAAGAAAAACTAAGAATCTGTTCTTAGTCTTTGGAGGAGATTTTGAGTTACAATTTGAGGGTGTATTCTTGTTCGATTTACTAAAAGGGTTCTGAGTAATTGATCAATGGAGGCTGAGTATGCTATAGATGTGTAGGATGAATTCTGATTTTAATATTAGTTGTAGAACTGGATGTCATGCCATGACATAGTAATGTAAAGACGATGGCACTATAGCCCTTACTAAAGAGCCAAGATCTCACCAGAAGTCCAAACACATAGAGCAGCAGTATACGCGACTACCTCATGTCGAGGTGTGAAGAGTAGACTCCACGGATAACGTGGTAGACCCACTGACTAAGCAATTGAGCCAATCAAAAATGAAAGTCCACCTTGTAAAGATGGGACTTAGATTTATGGCCAATTGACTTTAGACCAAGTGAGAGATTGTTAGATGTATGTCTTAGAAGCCAATATGGCTGACACATTGTAATATATCTAAAGCATAAATTTATACTTAATATATTGATATGATCAATAAAAGGAGAAAGTTCTTTTTTATTCAAGTGTAATGCATCCTTGAATCGTTCATGGAATTAGTTTCGATATATATTCTCAAAGTATTGAGAATTAGAGACATATATTTAATTCCTAAAGGCTCCTGGTTATAGGATCATCATGAGGGCGATGATAGATCCGGATAGACTGGCACATAAATCACTTCCTTCGAGATAGATAGGTTTCTAATCTACTGTGTAGAGATGCAAGATGATAAGTGCGGGTGGTTGTTAGAGAATAGCTGGCACTGAGCGTGACTATACGAGAGATCACTTGAATTTCTATTAATCATCAGTGATTGTCTCGATGCTGTAGTTGTGTGACTGATCTTTTGACTTAAGATGGTACTGCTACTCACAGTGAGGCTGCTAAAGTTTGATTGACACATAAACATGGATCTCAATGAGCCATTGTAGTGGATGTTGGCGATAATTGGTCTACTGTAGGAGTGGGGTGCGCATCGAGATAAGATCTATCGATCTTGATAGAGAAGAGTAGTCCTATGAAATTTGAGAGGCTAAGTCTAAGAGTCTGTGGCCACAGCAGTATGATTGATAAAAAAAAATTTCATAGAAGTCACAACTGGATTTGAGTTAATCAATCTATCATATGACTGATGTTGAGGTTTGACGATTTATCCATGATCTGCCATCTAGTCGGAACTCACGATAGAGAGACTAAATCATATGTTAACTACACCTAGAGGTTCATTTCAGTTCTACTGGATTGCCACTACATACTACTAGATATCCTGGTGGATTATGAGAGCTCACTAGGATTATTCTGGATCGACAATTCTTGCTGAGTTAGAGTGAAATTATTCTGATCCATTGAAAAGAGTTTCAATGATATAATGATAGAGATCATTGTATATCTCACTACCAGATAGAATTGAACCTATGGGGTCACACAACAAAGGATTAAGCCTGAAATAAGAAATTGAGCTGATGAAGTATCAATTAGGTTTAGAAAAATCTATTAGGTTCATGGTAACCTTACTAGCATATAGTTGGATCCAATTCCTCTTTCTGTTGGGATTACTTATTTGATAAGATAATTTTAACTTAATTATCTGCTAATAACCTATAAGAATAAGATTCATGAGACTCCAATTATTGTGTGTCTAAGGTTATGGATCATATAAATTAAGTGTGCAAGACTCTTATGAATCTCCTTGATAGTTATTATGGGGTGCCACTTTGATTTGATCAAGGCATGTCCATTAATTAGAGGGCCTTTGGTTTTCATATGGGTGTCTCTTGGGTGCAAAAGAGGGTGTCTAATTATGGGTGCGAGGGCTCAAAGAGTTGGCGCCTAATGGATTTCCTAATGTAAGTTGGATAACTTAAGTTAATAGAAATCCTAATGCAAGTAGGATTTGTATTATGAGATTGAATAGGATTCAATCCTTATGCCTATTTAAAGGGACCTCTCTTAAGGTCCCTAGAATATTAAAACCAGCAGTCCCTCACACCCAAAGGCTCTCCCCACACCTTCTCTTCCTCTCTCTTTCTCTTCTCTTGGGTGTTCTATACACCCCTTCCTTGGGATGCGCATCCCAAGGAGTTCCATACCCAGAGGAGTTTGGATGCTTCTTTCTTGCTGGTTTCTAATATCTGATAGTAGCATATAGCAAGAAGAACTCTAGAGAAGAGGAGAAGAAGAAGATCAAGTGTTGATCGCGATCCAGGCTTCGTTCAGATTCAGTAGGCTGAATTTTGAAGAATCAAAATTCAGATTATAGAGGACTGTTCCAGGCTGATTCTGAGTGAATACTCATAGAGATCAGACACTTGTGCAGCTAATAGAGAGTCTCGTCTCTTTCAAATCTAGTTTTGAAGAAAGGGATTGCAAAACAGGTATGTGATTTGATCACAATCTGAATTTCAGCATATATCAATTTTAGCATATGAAATAGATCCATGTGGTTTTATATTTTTATGCATGTAAAATTTAAATTAAAAATATTTTAATCTTATTCTCCACTGTGGTGTTTAGAAAATAAAAGTTTTGAAATACATATGCATGCACCAAACCCAAATTCCAACAAAAATATCATCAAGTCTTTTTAGGTATTCAAGCTAATTTGGATCCTTTAGAATTAGCTTGAATGATTTATATTGGAACCCAAATTTGTTTGATTTTAACATTTCCAGATTTGGTATTCTCAAGTTTTTTTAGATTACAATTTATAGCTTTATAATCTAGTTTATTACACTTAAAATATCCAAATTATATTTTCAAAAGATAATCTAACAAAAGTATTTTTTATCTTTGTTTACTTAAAGTATTAAATCCTAATCCAGCTTCATCAAAAATTATTTTCTATTTTTTCTAACAGCATTTGAAGATTTTAAGAGTTTAAAGTGAATTTATCTACAATAGGTTTTAATTCTTTAACTTCTTTTTGCAAAATATTATCCTTTTTAATTGAATTAGTTTGTTCTTTTAAAAGATTTTCTTTTTTCTTCTAATTTTTTTTTCTTCAAACAGTAAAAGATTTAGCCACTACAAGAAAAATAACTTTTAATAATGGCTATTAGTGATGGCAATATTGCCATCACTAATAACAATTTTTATCAACCACTAATGATGATCAAAAGATAAGCTGTCATAAAAAAAATTATTAAGCTTATTAGCAATGAAAATATGGTATTAGCGACGGCAAAGGCTATCGCTAATACTCATTAGTGATAGCCGCCATCGATTCCCCCCCCACTCCACTTCACCATCGCTAATACTCATTAGCGATGGCTTTAGCCCTCTCCAGCCTCAGTTTTCATCTCCCCTTCCCCCATTGGTGATCGATCGAACCCCCCCCTCACCCCCTCTCTGATTTTCCAGCTCACATTGCACCACTGGAGCCCTCAACCTCCTCCCCTAGCCTCACGCTGCCCAGCCTCCCATTTTCTTTTTGGAGCCCACATCTTGAGCTCCCCCTTCTTTCCAGCTACCTCCTAGAGCTGGCGTCCCATTGCCCGACCTCCCTTTTCCTTCCCCACCCTCCTTGTCGGATCGGACCCCCCGCCGCCTCCCTCTTCCTCCCCCATCACCCCACTCTTTACGTCACCTCCGATCCCCATTTTCCCTTGCTATGCCACTGGATCTGACTTCCTCGAGCCCCCGACCACCTCCTTGAGCCCCCAGCCCGCCTCCCCTCGCCACCTCCCCGAGCTCTCAACCGCCTCCTTTAGCCCCCGGCCAGTCTCCCCCATTCTTCTTCTCCCTTCTTCCCTCCACCTCCCCCTCCCCCCTTCTTCTCCTGTTGCCTCCATGTTGCAGCACGCCTCCATGCCGTAGCACCGCCTCCCTTGTCGGATCCATCACCCCCTTGTCAGATCTGCTCTCCCTACACCGATGATGCCATTTCTTACTGGATCCACCATTCCCTTATCAGATCTGTCACCCCCCTTGTCGGATCCTCTCCCCCTGCTGGATACCCCATCCCCGCATCGGATCGCCATCCCCATCCCCGCATCACTGGCGTTCCTGGTGAGTATTAGCGATGTTGGTAGAGCCGCCACTAAAAGTCCTTTTGTTTTAATATATTAATTAATTTTAATTAGATATTTAATTAATTAATTAGATATTAATTTAATTAATTAATTAAGTATTTTATTTAACTATGATTAGAGCTAGAACTGGGCCTGGACCGGCTCGATGGGCTTCAGACTGGTTGAATTCGGATCGGGCTTCAAGCTAGGCTTGAAATAGTTCAGGCCAGGCTTGGGCCTAATTATAGGATCCATTTGAATTTTGAGTCGAGCTCGGTTATATCTTTGGCTCAGTTTGAGTCAGCCTGATGGTGGGCCCAATACTGCCAGCTCACATCCAACCTAAAACCAGCAGTGCTCTATTCATAAAGAGGCTATGATGATTGCTTATGCAAGATGTGTTTAAAGAGTCTAGAGAGAGATGGAGGTGATGCTTTCTATTTTTGTTGTTATAGTTGTAGGGCAAGCTTAGATGGTCCGTTACATCGTAGGCAACCGCTTGCAGCCACCTTATGGTTAAAGGTGCAGAGAAACTTGCAACACCTTATTTTCCAATGGCAGATTTAGCTTTCTTTTTTTCCTCTTTCCTTTGTTTACTTTGTTGGTCTTTGATTTAAGTACTATTTTTAAGTTTTTATTTTATTTTTTTAAAAAAAAATTACTCCTAATTTGCAGTTTTCCTACTTTGCAGCCACCTAATGGTTCAGGCCCATCCAAATGGGTTCGAGCTAGGCTCAGGCTTGGGCCAGGTTTAGGCCTGGCTTTTTCTAAAATCATCGGACCTAAGCCTGACCTGAAGCCTGAAAAGAATTTTCGGGCCATGCTCAGGTAGGGGTAGTGCCTGACCCAGCCTAGTCCAGTTCTAGCCCTAACAATGATGAAGATTTGGATGGCTAATTTTTAATTAACGATCCTTACTAGAATAGATATTGCATCTTCTGAATCTCTTTTTGCTTTGCTTTGCTCTACTTTTTATTCTTTTTTTCCTACTCAGTATCTGTTTTTAAAAATTTTGTATTGCATAGAATCATAAACCTATCTTTTGATTAATGTACATATTATACATATCTGTATATTTATATATTTTTATATGGATAGAAGAATTATATACATTGGTCAATTGACTATCTAGTTTAGATGGTTTAAAAATTATAATTAATTTTATAGAGAATTACAGTAATCAAACTGTATGTTTAGGATTCAAAGAAATTTTAGACAGTATTTTTTTTAGTTCTCCTTACACATCTTTAGTCATGTGGAGAGAACTAAAAAAAAATACTGTCAAAATTTTTTCAGCCCTATATGTATCGTTTGATTACGGTAATTGACTTATAGAATTAATGTAATTTATGAATGAGATAGAACTTTCTATACCTATTAGTTGATGATATGATGTATTTATTATGTAAGCCATTTTAAATGATAAAATAATTGATAAATATTTTACTTTGTATTTGTATATGCAGAATCATTAGATAGTGTATCATTGACCGTAGTTGGATGGACCATCAGTAGACGACAGGGTGATTTCTACTGAATATAGAAGAGTGTCAAGTACTTCTGTGATTATGCTTTTGGAAATGCGGCACTTTTAGTTCAAGGACAGCCTCATTTCCTTGTAAGAGATTGTCAATAGAGAAATGCTTGATAGAGATATAATAATTACCTATTTATATAAGAGTGGATTTATGCCAAACTACAAGCAGTGGTATCTACATAGGGAGACATGGGAGACAAGTGTAAGGGTTAGAAGTCAGCAGGATAAGGACACAGATAGAATGGTAGACATGGTTAGGGATGTGGCTAGTCTTGAGTTTGATTGGGATATGGAGAACGATGAAAAGCTGGTAGCGGTGATTTCTATCGTATATTGAAAGATGCTGATAAACCACTGTGGTTGAGATGTAAAACATACATTGTATTATCAGCTGTATCAGAGTTATTGGACTTGAAAGTCGAGTTTAATATGACAGTCAATTGTTATGATAGGATGGTAGCAACAATAAAGAAGATGCTACCAAAGGATGAAAAGCTTATTGAGAGCTTCCATACTTCCAAGAAAATGGTGAAAGGGTTAGGCATGGGATACGAGAAGATAAATGCATGCTATAATGATTGCATACTTTTCTATAAGGAGGACCAACTGAAGAGCTCATATGATGTATATGATAAAAACCGATTTAAACCAAAGCATGAGGGTAGAAATTAGAAGGACATATCATATAAAGTTCTTCGATACCTTTCCCTTTATTTGTCCAAGAGTACTGTCGGATAGATAAGATGGCACAAAGAAGGGATTCGCAAGCACATCGAATGATAAGTCATCTGTCAAACAGTGAGGCATGAAAGAAATTTGATGCTTGTCATCCTTTATTTGCTCAAAAATCATGCAATATCTGACTGAGCCTGTCTATAGATAGATTTACACTATTCAATCATGCAGCGCCCCTTATTCATGTTAACCAGTCTTTATTATTCTATAAATCTACTGCCTAGGATGTACATGAAAGAATATAACATCTTTTTTACATTAGTCATTTTCAGACCACGACACCATGGTAGAAGCATTGAAGTATATCTAAGATCTCTTGTTGATGAGCTAAAATTCTTATGGTTTGATGGCACACATATATTTGAAGTATCGAAAAAGCAAAATTTTGTAATAAAGGTTGCATTGATGTGGACCATTAGCGATTTTTCTACTTATGAGATGCTGTCGGGATGGAGCACTCATGGGAAGCTAGCATGTCCCTATTGCATGGAGAATATAAAATCATATCAACTTGAGCATGGTCGTAAGCCCTGCTGGTTTGATTATCATCATCAATTTCTCTCTGAGCATCATCTTTTTCGAAAGTAGCAGGATGGTTTCAAGGAATAAGATAGAGAAGGACGTGCACCCCCATGCCTTAGTGGTATGAAAGTATTTTAGATATTATCCCAAATGGATGAAGTCCAGTATGGCATACTATTTGACATGCAGAAATCTCGAAGATTTGGTAGAACTCATAATTGGGTGAAACGCAGCATCTTCTAAGAATTGTCATATTGGTCCACTAATTTGATCCATCATAACCTTAATGTCAAGCATATTGAGAAGAATATATTCAATAATATTTTCTACACTGCTATGGATGTCAAGGGCAAGACAAAGGACAACCCTAAGGCTCGACCAAATATGAAGAATATATGCAAGCATCCTCTATTAGAGCTGGTTGAGGTCTCACCTGAGAAATTTTTGAAGCTGAAAGTATTTTATATCTTAACGAGAGAGTAGTTGAAGGGTATATGTGAATAGTATAAAAATCTTAAATTTTTAGATGATTATGTAAGTAATCTAGCTCGATGCGTCGATGTCAAAGATTACAGGTTCTATGGATTAAAAAGCCATGACTGCCTTGTCTTCATACAACGATTACTCCCATTGGTTTGGCATGATCTCCTTTTCAACTCATATGAAGTTTTTTGATCGAGCTTAGTCTTTTCTTCATAAATATTTATGCCATTGAACTATCCACCGACCACATCTCCAGTCTTGAGACTAGCAGTATAAAAACTATATGTAGATTGGAGAAGATATTCCCTCTTAGTTTCTTCGACTCCATGGCACATCTTGTGATTCATTTGACGATGAATCTAGGGTGGGGGGGCCAGTATAGTATAAGTGGATGTATCCATTTGAAAGATATTGTTGTGATCCACGTGGTGTGCCCAAGGTCCAGGGGACCAAGGCTAAGGCCAAGGTCCATCATTCATGAGGGCTTCATGGAGGCTCTAGGGCTAGTTGGGCCCTAGGTTGAAAGGCTTGGGCCTTTCGGGTTCTTGAGGTCTAGGTTATTGGGCCTCAAGGGACCAACTCTTTATGGGCAGATTTGGGCCAGGATAGGTGAGATTAGGTCGAGTCATGGGTGTACATGGGCTTGGGTTAACCTAATCTCCCATAGAGTTGGTCAAGGGAGTTTTGGGTTTGGGTCACTTGACCCTGTGTTTATATATACATGTACTGTATAGGTTTGATGAAGCCAAGAATACAATAACTCTTTCTCCAAGTCTCTCTCTCTTCTCCTCTCTCTCCAGCTATTCTCCATGCCCCAGAGTAAGAAACCCTAGGGTTTCTTGCCGCAGGTCCCAAAAAGGCAGGAAAAGAAGGGGAGGTGCTAGCCCCTCCCCTTTGTGCCGCCAACTCCTTTCTCTCTCCCTCTCTTGAAGCCACCCAAACATCAGGTCAAGACCTGGAATCTCTTGAGAAGAGGTTGGTACAAGTTTCTCTCAGATCTGGAGTTGATCTGAGGTCGTTTGAGGCACGGGTGAGATCTCCATCAATAGATCTATAGGAAAGGCTGCAGCAGGACAGATTTGCAAGGTCTGTTCTATCTACCTTCTTCCCTATCTAGAATACTCGATTCAGATCTACAAATTGAAAGACCTCAGTCCAGGCCTGATCTGGTTGGGTACCAGATCTTAGATTTTTTAGAGGTGATCTTAGAGGCGTTCTTCATCTGGAACGAAAGGCTGACGAAGAAGACAGCAACCAGGCTGATTTCGTCAAGGGCCTTCGATCGAGTCAGAAGTCTCCAGATTTGTTCGTTGCTGATTCTGCTATACCCAAGTCTTGGGAGGACCGGGATCATGCTCCAATAGTTGGTATCAGAGCCACGGTGGTGAGGAAGTAGTTCCAAGTGGAGAAGTTGAAGATCCCAAGTGCTGAAAATTTTCAGCAAGGTACCATCAAGGTATATTCTACACTTCTTGATTTTATATTGCTTGTTTGGCTTAGATCAGTCATGGGCAGCAATATGAAGGTGATTTCGAGAAGTTTGATGGCAAAAAAAATTTTTCATGTGAAAATTCGGGTGGAGGATCTTCTGGTGCAAGCAGATTGGATCAGGCTTTGGATGAGAAGCCTGAGGAATGACAGATAGACAGTGGGCATTGTTGGAGAAGAAAGCATGCTCGGTGATCAGAGAATGTTTGGCGGATGCGTGTTGTATTCGGTGCTGGAAGAAAAGACCTCGAAGGGCCTTTGGTCGAAGTTGCACACCATGTATATGGGGAAGAATATGTGAACAAGCTAATGCTGAAGAAGAGGTTGTACAGTTTTCAGATGCAGGAGAGATCTGATGTGATTGGCCACATTCAGAGGTTCGACCAGTTGTGCATGAAGTTGATGAATATCGGGTGAAGCTGGATGAAGAGGATAAGTCTCTGTTGCTTTTGTTTCGCTGCCAGGATCATATGACTCTTTGGTGACTACACTACTCTACGGCAAGGAGACTCTGGAATATGAGGACATGGTCTCGGTGCTGAGGTCTAATGAGCAAAGAAAAAGTTGACCAGAGATCGGGCTCCCAGGAGGGTTTGGCAGTATGGGAGAGGACAGGTAGAGGCAGAGGCAGAAGCAAGTCCAGGGGGCGGTCCAAGTCCAGGAAGGGAAAGAAAGAGATGAAATGCTTCAAGTGCAACGAGTTCGTGCACTTCAAGCGAGAATGTCCACTATGGAAGAGCAAGAAGGGAGAAAGAAGTGGCTCAGAATCAGTGAGTGCAGTTGCTGGGCAGCAGGTGGAGGATGATCTACTTGTGGTATCAGATGTCACAGGCATTACACAGAGGAGTGGACACTAGACTCTGCGTGCTCACATCACTACACACCACACAGGTCTTGGTTTGCGACATACACCAAGACAGATGAGGGATCAGTGACTCTAGGCACAATCATCCTTGCAAGGTGGCTGGGATAGGGACAGTCAGGGTGAGGATGTTTGATGGGATTGTGAGGACATTGACAAATGTAAAGCACGTCTCGAAGCTGGAAAAGAATCTGGTGTCACTAGGCTACTGGAGCACAGTGGATACAGCTTCAGCAGTAGGGCTAGAAGGGAGTACTGAACATCTCCAATGGAGCTATGGTAGTGATGAGAGGCAAGAGGTTGGACAAAACCTCTATCGCATGGAGGGATCTGTGGTGACCTGAGAGTCTGATGCAGCAGCTGCAGCACAGGACCAGCAGGGGGCTTACAGATGTGGCACTACCGCCTAGGCCACATGGTGACAAGGGGCTGAGGGAGTTGAGCAGGAGAGACTCATCTCTGATCTGGAGGATGGTGCTACAGGGGAGATCTGTGAGCCTTGCCAGATGGAAAAGCAGAGGAGAGTTCAGTTCAACATCAGTACAACCCAGTGCAGCCCTCTGGAGTTAGTACACACGGATGTGTGGGACCAGCCCCAGTTTCAGCTAGGAATGGGGCCAGATACTTCATGACCCTGATTGATGATTTCTCAAGAAACTCTGGATTTACTTCATGAGAGAGAAGTCTGAGGTCTTCACCAAATTCAAAATCTGGAGAGCTGAGGTGGAGAAGGAGCAGGGAGGAGCGTGAAGTGTCTGAGGTCAGATAATGGCGGGAGTACACCAGTAGAGAGTTCAGGATTACTGTGAGGAGTGTGGATCAGGAGACACTTCTCAGTTAAGGGGACTCCACAGCAGAATGGGGTGGCCGAGAGGAATGAACAGAATAATTCTGGAAAAGGCATGATGCATGAGGCTGCAGGCAGGGCTTCCAAAGGCATTCTGAGTTGACACAGTTGACGCAGCGGGTTACTTGATCAATCGGTCACCTCACACCAGGTTGGATGGCAGGCTTCCAGAGGAGGTGTGGTCTGGGAGGATAGTTGGACTGGGCCATCTACGGGTATTTGGGTGCACGGCTATGTGCACATTGGAGCTGGTGAGCGGAGCAAGCTAGACGCCAATCATGCAAGATGGTGTTTCTAGGCTATCCGTGAGGAGTTAAGGGATACAGGCTATGGGCTCCCTTGGAAAAGAAGGTCATCATTAGTCGGGATGTGACTTTTGATGAGGAGTCAGTCCTACAGAGGCGAGCAGGCATGGAGGAGCAGCAGGAGCAGGAGGAGGTCCAGCAGGGCACTGCTGGACAGCTTACCTCTTTGATTTTGCCTCTTGCAGGTACTATGAGAGGACATGACATTCAGGTGGAGAACCTACCTAAGGTGTCTCACAGGTGAAGAGGACTCAGATGGATGATCGAGGCGGAGAGTCCAGCAGGAGCGAGCTGGATCGAGGACTGATATCGGTGTTGCCCTACACAAGCCCAAGAGGACCATCAGGCAACCGGACCGATATGGCTTCGAGGAGATGCTGTCATATGCCCTGGTGACAGCGAATGGAGACCCATATACGTATCAGGAGGCTATTGAGTCCCAGGACAGAGAGCGGTGGGTCCAAGCGATATCTGAGGAGATGCAGTCTCTCCATCAGAATCAGACGTGGCGATTGGTCAGTTGCCACAGGGAAGAGGCCCATTGGCTGCAAATGGGTCTACAGTCGAAGGAAGGGCCTTCAGAGTAGGGAGGTATCAGATTCAAGGAGGTTAGTGGCCAAGGGATACTCCAGAAGGAAGGCATCGACTCAGCGAGGTCTTCTCTCCCGTCGTCAGACATACTTCCATCAGAGTGTTGCTGAGCATTGTAGCAGCTCAGGATTTAGAGCTGGAGCAGATGGATGTCAAGACGGTATTCCTCCATGGGCATTTGGAGGAGAGGATTTACATGGAGCAGCCACCCAGTTTCAGGATCCAGGATCAGAGGGAAAGGTTTGTTTGTTGCAGAAGTTGCTGTACGGGCTGAAGCAGTCACCGAGGCAATGGTACAAGCGGTTCGACTCCTATGTGTGCAGCATTGGACTTTCCAGGTGCGAGTTTGATCCCTGTGTTTATGTTCAGTCTCTTGAGGATGGTTTAGGGTGTTCCTACTCTTGTATGTGGATGACATGCTTATAGCATGAAAGAGTAGGAAGGTTTGCAGGATCTGAAGGCATCCTTATCTCGGAGTTTGAGATGAAGGATTTGGGCCCTTAAGGAAGATCCTAGGCATGGAGATTTTCAGAGACCGAGCCCGGAGGGTGCTACATCTATCTCAAGGGGCTACATACAGAAGGTCTTAGAGAGGTTCGGGATGAAGGGAGCAAAGCCGGGAGCTGCCACTTGCCGATCACTTCAGACTCTCGAAGACCATGGCGCCACAGACTGAGGTGGAGGCTCAGGAGATGGAGAGGTTTCTTATGCTTTAGGAGTTGGGAGCTTGATGTATGTGATGGTCTTTGTAGGCCAGACATCCTCATGCAGTGAGTCAGTTAGCAGGTTCATGGCGCAGCCTGGCAGGAGCACTGGAGGGCTCTGAAGTGGATATTCAGATACCTGGCGGATCAGTAGTTGGCATCTGCTATGGATAGCGAGGAGGTGCAGTGGGACACTCTGACATGTCCAGGGAGGCTCAGGGGCTGATTGACGGTTATGTAGATGCAGATTCGATGGAGATGTGGATACCCGGAGGTCTACGACAGGCTTCATCTTTAGCCTGTATGGAGGTCCTATTTCTTGGAGATCGAGTCTGCAGCCTATCACGGCCCTATCCACTACAGAGGCGGAGTACATCGGGTGACAGAAGCAGCTAAGGAGGCAATTTGGCTGAAGGGTTTGTTGACGGAGATGGGCCTTACTCAGGAGGCCATTAGAGTGCACTGTGACAGCCAGAGTGCACTTCTATTAGCACAAACTCAGTCTATCATGCAAGGACAAAGCACATCGAATTCGGTATCATCGAATCAGGGAGCTTGTGAAGATGGCAAGGTGGAGCTGGTAAAGGTAACACCAAGGAGAACCCAGCTGATGCACTTACGAAGGTACTTCGATGGGGCAACTTTCAGAGATGTATTGAGCTGATTCGGCTGATGGACAGAGTGGAGCTGGTTGAGGCCTTAGGACACCAAGGTGGAGATTGTTGTGATCCAGGTGGTGTGCCAAGGCCCAGGGGACCAAGGCTAAGGCCAAGGTCATCATTCATGAGGGCTTCATGGAGGCTCTAGGGCTAGTTGGGCCCTAGTTGAAAGGCTGTGGGCCTTTCGGGTTCTTGAGGTCTAGGTTATGTGGGCCTCAAGGGACCAACTCTTTATGGCCAGATTTGGCCCAGGATAAGTGAGATTAGGTCGAGTCATGGGTGTACATGGGCTTGGGTTAACCTAATCTCCCATAGAGTTGGTCAAGGAGTTTTGGGTTTGGGTCACTTGATCCTGTGTTTATATATACATGTACTGTATAGGTTTGATGAAGCCAAGGAATACAATAACTCTTTCTCCCAAGTCTCTCTCTCTCTTCTCCTCTCTCTCCAGCTATTCTCCATGCCCAGGAGCAAGAAACCCTAGGTTTCTTGCCGCCAGGTCCCAAAAAGGTAGGAAAAGAAGGGGAGGTGCTAGCCCCTCCCCTTTGTGCCGCCAACTCCTTTCTCTCTCCCTCTCTTGCAACCATCCAAACATCTGGTCCAGGACCTGAAATCTCTTGAGAAGAGGTTGGTACAAGTTTCTCTCAGATCTGGAGTTGATCTGAGGTCGTTTGAGGCACGGGTGAGATCTCCATTAACAGATCTACAGGAAAGGCTGCAACAGGACAGATCTGCAAGGTCTGGTTCTATCTACCTTCTTTCCTATCTAGAAATCCCGATTCGAGATCTATGAATTGAAAGACCTGGTCCAGGCCTGATCTGGTTGGGTACCAGATCTTGGATTTTTTATAGGTGATCTTAGAGGCGTTCTTCATCTGGAACGAAAGACTGACGAAGAAGACAGCAACCAGGCTGATTTCGTCAAGGGCCTTTGATCGAGTCCAGAAGTCTCCAGATTTGTTCGTTGCTGGTTCCGCTGCACCCAAGTCCGTGGAAGGAACTGGATCGTGCTCCAATAGATATATGCACAGTCTTAAGAAGAAAGTGAAAAATAAGGTCAGAGTCAAAGGTTCTATTGTGGAGGCTTACATAATTGAAGAAATTTTTAATTTTAATCGACACTACATTGACCCCAGTGTGCAGACAAAGTTGACTTAAGTGGGTCAAAATGATGATGGTGGTGAGAGATCAGAGATGGAGATCTCAATATTTCCCTATCTCACTCGTGAATTTGGATACGAGGTTCGTCGAGTATACTGATATTAAAATTTGACAGGCAGAGACATATGTTTTGCTAACTATGCGAAGATCGACTTATATGTTAGGTAAGTATCCATCACAATCTCAACTTTTTAATCACTTATTATTCTGTACTTATGCATATATAGGCAATATGATGAGATGCTAAGATGGGACAATCCGATGATAAATGAGGAAGAAATTTTCGCTCAGTGCTCATAAAACTTTACAAATTGGTTCTATCAACTAGTAAGCAACCATTATCATTTTATTTATTTTATTTTTTTAATTTATTTATTTTATAATATGCAGGTCATGCAAGGAGGCGAATCCATACCTAACAAGCTAAGACTATTAGGTTACAGACCAACAAAGTATGTGACATATTAGAATGGTTGTAGTGTAAATAATTTTAAATTTTATGCATAGCAATATGGATATCAAAAGAGTACAATGAATAGCGATGTCGTATAAAAGGCAGCTATTAGGCAAAGGCGAAGAGTGACTACTATGAAATCCTCGAAGAAGTGATCAAGTCGACCTATGTTAGAGGTAATAGTATCATTCTATTTAAGTGCTGATATCAATAATTGTATGAAGGTTGATCCATGGCACGGGCTTATTAAAATCAAACATGGATCAAAATATATATCAATGACCTTTTGTGCTAGCTCAACAAGCTGTTCAACTATATTATACTTCTTTTCTATCAAGGGAGAGAGGAAGAAAAGATTGATGGGCTATATGTAAGGTTAAGTCTCGATCTATTTATTACGAGTTCGAAGAAGAAGAAGAATAGCCCTATTTATCAAAATGCTTTCAGAGGATGAAATATTAGAAGTTCATCAGCATTTAATAGATGCAGAGTTGAATACTCCAAAAATTTTCCTACATGATGGCCAACATGAGGAGGTAGATCATACTGAGTTTGTTTTAAGGAGCATCCTATCCAAGAAGGTGAAGAAGAAGAAGAAGTGGAAGAAAAAGAGGAAGAAGAGGAATCGAAAGAAGAATCTGAAAGGTACCAAATATCTGAAGAGGAAGATGAGTAGTCAACCTTAGAAAGGAAGGAGTCGACCCCACCTCTCCTCGCAAAGCTTCTGCTTTAGCTCGGAGACTCTTCTTCAAAGCCCTCCCTTTCCTTTCTTGGACTTCTCTTCCTAGTCTAAGCACCTCTCAATGATGACCTCCACCTAGGCATCCAAGCTCTTATATCTCGCATCCGGAATGCCACCTCCGACCGCTCTCATTCTGCCGACCTTCTAAAATTATTTTATTTTTTGCATTGTTTGAATCATTTTAAATACTTGTCTTGTATCATTTTAAATCTTACATTGTCATATTATAATTTGTATAATTAATATGTGAATCTATTTATTTTTATTTTAGAGATTATAGATCATATCTTTTAGAGGTCGGAGCCATCACAGTTGAGGAGAGAGCTCTCATGCAATAAACTTTAATACTTTAGATATTCTTTTTAAGATTATTTGATCCTTTATTATCTAATATAACTTCTTTATGATGTTTTGATACTCTCAAGTTGGATGACGTAGGGTCACTAGTGACTCCATAGCCATATCAAGCAGTGTCTGACTCTCAGAGTCAATGGTATGGTAGAGGATCCATCTGATTCACGGTACCTCTAACTCGATCAGAGGATAGAGAGCTCGTCCACATTCTGAGCCACTCGTAAGTACTATATCTTCAATGAATATGTTTAAAATTTAGCTATTTTGGAGTCTAACATTTATTGTTCAAAATTAATTTTGCAGTATATTTAGGAGCCTGGGGTGTCTCCAGTGGTTATTAGGATCATCGACGATTGATGTCAGGGCTAGTGAATGAGTTCTCCAATTGGTCGTCAGGAGCTCATGATGCAGCTTGGGGATATTTCTGATAAGTCAAAGATATTTAATTTTTAAATTTATGGTAGGTTTTATTTTATTTATTAATATATATTTATTTCTACTTAGAAGAGTACTATCGATTCGAAACTCCTCAGGATAGGAGGCTGGCCGTCGGATCTTCAAGGAGGTAGCCACACATAGGCTTCGGATGGACTGTACAGCCTTAGACAGTCCGCCATAGAGCAATCCAGTTCTAATCACCATTGGACTGAAAGTTTTACATAGATCACTGGATGTGGGCGACATATGGGAGGTCCTCTATGATCGGTGAAGCCCTAAGGAGTACTCTGGTAGGCGATAGAGGACACAGCAAAATCAAACCACCTAGCAGGATCTGATCAAGCACACTGATGGCTTCGTTGGCACACATGTTGTGACCGATAAATTGATAAAAATTTTATAATTAAATTAATTTCATATTGAATTGATCATATGTATGTTTTCATTAATTTAATTGAATTATTTATTTATTATAGATATGGCAGTTGGATCATGCACCAGGACAGTTGAGATATGGGAGGCTACACACCAGTCTAGAAGGATCGATGATTACTTAGATCCTAGATCTCGACAAATCACAGTAACAACATAAATATTATTTATTAAGTTTTGTATATACTGATATGTATGGACTAATAAACTTTTAAACTGTATAGACAGATTACATGGAGTATCTCATATCATGGTATGGTGAGAATCTATCCTCTCAACCCCTTTTTGATCTTGAGGGATGGCTCAGAGCCACTGGAGGGGTGAGTAGGAGTCAGATCATAAGATTGACCATAACTTCAACCCCCCAATAGCTTGATAGTCTTCGACATCTTCCTCTCAGTTCTCGATGTTTTAAACATGGGATGATGCACATATGGAGGAGGTCATATAAAGGCTTTAGAGCTACCAACCTCAGAGCTTCCAAGATGCCATCCGTGATACGATCATTAAGATTCTCTGGGATCCACATCTGTGCGATTAGCTGGGCTCATTATCACAGCCATCACATCAGGTAAGTCTATTAATAATTTTTTTATTTTAAATTTTTATATTTGAAAGATTCATATGTTTAGGCTTGAGTCTGAGAATAGGACCTAGGGGATAAAAAATTCAATCTAACCATCCAATCGATAGGTCGAAAATATTTATAGCTCTGTATCATTGAATAAAATATGTAAAAATAATCTGTTCAAGAATTAAAATAGTATATCAAAATATATATCTCCATATCGATATATAGATTTTCGTATCGAAATTTATTAATAATATTTTATTTTTCTTCATTACAAGATGCTGGACATCTGACTCTTATCCACCAGCTGCTAGAGAGGACTTACAGGAGGAGGATGAGGAGGATGATGAGAAGATTTCACATGATTTTTTTTTATATGTATGTAATTTTGATACTATATAAATTTATAAAATTTTATAATTTATATTTTTAATATAATATAATTAATTTTATATTTAAAATTATGATAAATAATTATTATTTTATTTATAATATATTTTAAAAAATATAATTACTTTTACTGTGATTAAAATAGATTTTAAAAATTTAATTATAAATTTTTTTAAAAAATAAAAAACTATTAGCGAAGGTATTAGCGACTGACAAAATCATCCTTAATAGTTTTTAATTAAAAAAATTAAAATAAAAAATTATTAATGATGGTAAATACCATCACCTTTCATTAAGAAAAAAATTAAAATAAAAAATATTAATGATGACTTTGTTGTCGCTAATATGTCGTAATTATCCTTATTAGCAATGAAATTGTTGCCGTCGCTAATAATGATAATTAGTGACGAGCTTATTTTCGATAAATTTTAACGATGGGGTTCTATCACTAATAGTATTAGCGACAAGATTTGGATTATTAGCGATGGTGAATAGCCATCACTAATAATCTATTTTCTTGTAGTGAGCTTTCTAAGTTTCTTATCTTAAGAGAAATCCTTATAATGTCAATAAATAACTCATTGAAGGCATCATATAATTCATCACATATAAACTCATTAGAATTATTTTCAGTTGCCTCATCTTCGAGAGCCAAAGGGTAGAAATTTGCTTTTTCTTTATTTTTTTCTTTTCCTCAGAGTTGAATCTTCATTATTGCTCTAAGTGGTCATCATAGCTTTCCTCCTGAATTTTCTTGAGTGCTTTTTGAGTAGAGGGCAATTGGATTTAAAATGTCCAAGATTCTTGCATCATAGCAAATGGCTAGTTGCTCTCTTTCTTTCTCCTTTTTCTTTTCTTTTTCTTTTCTTCCTTCCACTCTTATGTATCCTTTTTTCTTAGGGATGAATCTTTTCTTTCTCATGAATCTCTTGAATCTTCTAGTGATCATTGCCATTTCATCATTATTTTTTGATTCTTCAGATGAATTACTATCCAATTCTTTCATGGTTGATAATTTTAGTGCAATGGTCTTTCTCTTTCTCACATCTTTTTTCTATATTTTGGTTCATACTCAACTCATGAGTCACGAGTGAGTCTATAAGTTCTTTCAAGGCTAACTTGTTGAGATCTTTTGCCTCTTGAATAGCAGCTACCTTGGCCTCCTAGTTCTTTGATAATAATTTGAGAATTTTGTGCACCAATTCACTATTAGTGTAGTTTTTACCAAAACTCTTTAAACCATTAATAATATCAATGAATCTAGTAAACATATTAGTGATACTTTTACTAGTTTTATCTTAAATAATTTATATTTATGTACAAGCATATTTATTTTAGATTTTTTGACTTGATTTGTACCTTTATGGATAACTTCTAGTCGATTCCACATCTCTTTAGTAGAAGAACAAATAGAAATACAATTAAATTCATTTGCATCTAAATAATAGTATAAAATATTTATAGCTTTGGTATTTAATTGAGCTAATCTTTTATCTAGTCCATCCCAATCTTTTTCAAGTTTGAAAGCAGATTTATCATCAATTATAACTATGGGTGTATGAGGTCTTTTAATTATAACATTCTATATATCATAATCTTGTGCTTGAATGAAGATTTTCATACGTGCTTTCCGATAAGTATAATTTATGCCATTAAAAAGAGGAGGTCTATTCGTTGATTAGCTTTCAACTAAGGATGTACCAATTGGGGCTACTATGGATCTTTAACTTTTGATGGTTAGATCAATTGGGTGAGTAGTTGCTCTGATATCACTTATTTTTCAGAGATAGCAAATCCAAGAGGGAGGATGAATTGAGTTTCTTTAAAAATTTAATCTTAAAATAATTTATGTCTAAAAATAATTCAAATAGTATTTCTGGAGTGATAAGCAAAAAATTTAAGCTACAATGAAAATAACAAGATAAGCAAAACAACACAATCATAAACATAAATAATTTTATAGTGATTCGATACCAAATCCATTATTTACGTCCACTTTCTAAGTAAGCTCGCTTAAGAATTTCAACTATAACCTTGTTCAAAATTATAATATAATTATTTTTATAGATTTCTACTGGCTCACTAACCAAAATCTTATGATTAATTATTTTTTTCCAAGCTTACAATCAATCTTGATTGATTTTTTTGGAGATACCAATTAAACCAACACTGTCTAATTTTTTAGAATTGGACCAAACCCAAGTTTCTAAATCCAAAAAACTTGTTACAATTTAACAATTAAAAGAATATAGAAAATAGAGTTTAAAGAATAATAAAACTCTTTTAGGCTCCAAAAAAGTCAAGGTATATGAGCTTTCAATGCTTGTACTTCTTCCTTAATTGCTTAAGAGGTTGAGGCAGCCTTCAATGTTTCTTCTAAAAGATAGTTAGTTGAAATTGAACCACTTTTCCTCTCTTTCAAACTAATTGAATATAGGAAAGACTGAATTTATGGCATACTTAAATTCCTTCCTATTTCTCTTTGAGTTCCTCACACTATCTTCTTGAATAACTACTTGATGAACTCTTCTTTTTTCAAAACTTTTGAAAACTTGATTCTCTCTATTAATCCTTCATATTTATTGGCTCAAAGATATCTATAATTAATACTCTAGCTGTTGAAAGCTTAAAAATAGTTGTTAAAATAAATTTAGATATGTTTTAAAAATTTTGAAAAACTAGTCATTATTTGTCAGAATTCTGTAAGTTGGCTCATCCAGGCTCTTAGTTGGCTAACCCTCAACTTTAAGTCGGCTAAGTAAAACTTTAAGATAGCTTAGCAGCAAATACCAAAAATCTACTATTCTATCTTGTTCTATCTGCTTAAGCTGGGTTGGCTCAGCTCTGTCTTAGTCTGTTAACTTGAATACTTGGTCAGCTAACTGATTCTGTGGATCGACTTAGAAGATTTACTTATTTGTAAGGCTTTCTATATTTATTTTCCTTTAAGACTGAGTCCGCTATCTTCTTTTTGAGTCGGTTAAGCTCTAAACTTGGTTGGCTATCTTGATCACTAAGTCAGCTCAGGGAATTGTTCTGATTTGTCAAGATTGTTGTCTTTCTCTTATATTGATACTAGATCGACTAAGCATGCCAAAAGAAGTTTTAGATAGTTTTTCTTAATCCAATTTATTTTAGGCTAGACTAGCATTCTCAAACTTAATTTGTGCATATGTGGGCTCATTGAGAGGTACTTCAAGATTAGATTTTTTTTTTTTGAAAAAATCTTTAGATTCTTTGCTTCCAATCTAAAAGACTTGAGTTTCAAAATTTGAATTATCTTAAGAGGATAACCTTTTGAGTAAACTAATTGAGCATATTGAGAAAGCCTATAATCACTCTCAAATATATTATTAGTAGACATAATATATACTCAAACACCTTTAACATCATCAAAATCAATTCTAGGGTTAACAAAATATAAACCGTACGAAATAACCTTGCAACTTCATCCACACATAAGATAATTTCTATGTCACTGATGTTGAAATAGGCCACATTTCTTCCAACATGTTCACTACATCCCTCCTTGCTGACAAACTTGCCATCATAATGCCCAATAATTTTATCTTGTCCATGTTAATGTATGTCCTAAAAGCCAATTGTTAGCTGACAATTTTGTTCTACGATATAAATTTATATTTAAACTATTGATACAATCAATAAAGGATATTTTTTTTTTCATTCAAGTGTTATGTGTCCTTGAATCATCTTTAAAATTGATGTTATGATACATATTCTCAAATATTGAGAATTAGAGACATGTATGATCGATTCTTAAATTACTCTCAATTTTAGGATAGTCATGGGGATAGTGATTTATCCAGATAGACTGATGCACGGTTCACTTCTTTCGGAGTAGATAAGTCTCTAATCTATGTTGTAGAGACACTGAGTAGAAAGTATGGATAATTGTTAAAGAACAACTAGTACTGAGCGTGACCATATGAGAGATCATATGGATTTGTATTCGATCATTAGTGATTATCTCAATGCTGTAGTCGTGTGACTGGTCCTTCGACTTACGGTGTCATAGTTGCTCACAGTAAGACTACTGTAATTTAACTACACATAAATATTAACTTGATTATGAGTTTTTGTAGTGGATGTTACTTTAGTTAGTTGAGTTGTGCGAGCGACATGTATGTCTATATGGGATTTATCGACCTTGATAGAGAGGAGCAGTCCTATGAGATTTGCTAAGTCCATAAGTCTATGATCATAGCAGTGTGATTGATGAGAAAAAATTTTTATTTGGTATCATTAATGGACTTGAGCTGATCGATTTATCATATGACTGATGATGAGGTTTGATAAATTATCCATGACCTACCATTTAGTTGGGACTCACGATAGAGGGACTATATCATACATTAACTACACCTAAAGGTTCCTTTTCGATTCTACTGAGTTGCCACTATATATTGCTAGATGTCACTGATGGATTGTGAGAGCTCAATAGGATTATTTTAGATCAATGATCCTTATCAAGTTAGAGTGAAACTATCTGATCCACTGAAAGAGATTTCAGTGATACCTATGATAGAGATCATGATATATCTCACTATCCGACAGAATTGAACCTATGGGATCACACATAAAGGAAGAAGATCTGGATAGATAATAATTAGGCTTATGAAGCACCAATTTATATGGATTTAGAGAAATCCTATTAGATTCATGTTAATCTTGCTAGCACCTGGGTGGACCTAATTTCTCTTATGGTTGGTTTACTTATATGATAAGTTTTAACTAATTTCTGTATTTAATTTGAAGCTAATTAAATTTGATTCAATAAAATTCAATGGTTGGATATTTTATTTATGGCTTAAATTAAATCAAGAAAGAGTTTCTTAATTTTATTCATTAAGAACACTTGAAGAGAATTTATGAAACCATATGGACTGATTTGAGACTTTTAATTGGGTCTCATATAATGGGATGCCTAGCATTAGGTGTGGACTTGGGTGAGATATGGGTGACACCCTATTTATTTGGTCCAAGTATATTATGGTTAGGACTTCTAATATGATTAGGATGAGGGATCCTAATTTGATTAGGACACCCTTAAGTTGTCTATATAAAGGACCCTAGCCTTTACTTTTTACATAAGCTCTCTTCCTCCCATCTTGCTGCCACCTATTACTGGGCCCATGCCTCATCTTTCCTTTCTCTCTCTAGCCCATGCCCTCTCTCTCTAGGCATCCTTCCTTGGAGCCAAAAGAGGGGTGGGCGGCATCATAGGAGGTGGTGTCAATTGTTGGCACCACTTGCTCTTGATTTGTTTCTTTCCTCACAGTTTATTGGAGTTGCTACAGCATTTCTTGGTTGTTGTTCTTTCGATTAGTTGAGGAATCCAGAAAAGTTCTTGATTTCTTTAAGAATCAAAAAAGAAAAATCAAAAGGGTTCAAAATTAAAAGCATCTTCAGGCTTAGTTTAAGCCTATTCAGACTTTTGGTTCAAGCAAGCAAGAGTCAAGAGGATCTATTCAGACCAGCCTAATGGATATCCGTAGAGGTAGGATACTTATGCTGCTGATTCAGAACCTGTTCAGGCCCTAAATCCATGAATTAAATTGGATTCAACCATAGTTATAGGTTTGAAACAAAGAAAAAGTGATTCAGATATATGAATTGATTACAAACTTTCATTTGTTATTCCTAAAATCAGTTTATGTTAATGTCAGTATATGAACTAGATCCATAAGTACTTTCATATGATAATACATACTTAGAATAAAAGTATTTTAATCTAATTTTTTTGTTATATTTTGAATTTAAAAAAAAATTAAAATTCACATACACTAGCACTTATAAAAAATTCAATAGTGGTATTAGAGCCACATATTCATATGTATGAAAGTAGCATAAAAATTTTAAAAATTATTTTTAAAATTTTGATTTTAATTATACATGAGATGTATATGTTTATATTTAGATCTGAAAAGTATTTTAGATCTGATTTTTATTCATATATACGATATATGAAAGCACATATAGGTTAGAAATTAAATTTTTGCGACCTGTATTTTTTGTATATACGATATATGATGGTGTGTTTAGATCTAAAATTAATTTTAAAAAATATAAAATTTTTTATGTACATGATATATGATTGCATGCATGTTCTAAAAGTGTTTTAAGAATCAAAACTTACTTTTTATGTATTGCTCAAGAATTAATTTTGATGATTGCAAACCATTTGAGGAGACTACTAATGAGTTTCTTATCTTTAAAAAATATTTTTGTGATGTTTTAGGTAGTCCAAAAGATTGAGTTTAAAAGCTTCATCAAGTGTGCCAAAATTGAAGTTTCTATAAATTGGAAAAGTTTTCGAAGCCTTTTGAGAGTGTCAAATTGATTTGAATCCATGTGAGAGCATTTGGAAGTATTCTGATAAATTTCAAATCTTAAATACATGAAAAATTGAGTTGCAACAATATGGGCTGACCCATCTGGGTCATCCCTTTTCATTGACTAGCCAGCACGCTTCTTTTTGGCTCATGGCACACAGTGGGATGACCCATGCAGTGAGACGATCCACCTGGGATGATCCCTGAGACCCTGAGATCAAAACAGAAAGTCTAATTTTCAGATTGGCCAAATGAGACATCCTATGGACTTCTCAGTCACAGTGGGATGACCCACTGAGACGATCCATTCTGGGGAATTCCTAACAGCTAGTTTTCAGTCTATTTTTGATGTATTTAATGTATATTAAATATTCTCCAACGGCTCAAAATTAACTCTAAGAATTCTCAAGGATAAATGGTGACTATAAATACTCTCTTAAAGTAAAAAATTATAAGAAGAAGCAAGCATTCAAGTTCAAATCTGAGAAAAGCTTAAGCCCTAAAGAGAGAAAAAAAATATTTAATCACTTCACCAACCATTCTCCAACTGCAATCAAGTGTGAAATTTATTGAGTGTTCAGCAAAAGCTTCTTCTCCTTAAGTATTATATTTTATTATATTTATTATGTTTATTAAAGGGGATAGTATGTGAATTTTCTGTACCCTATTTTTCTCATATTTTTTGGATTTTTGAGTTTTGCGGATTTCAAAACTCAGATGGATTGATCCGAACCCTGAATCAGATTGTTGAGAGTTGGCTTGTACCCAAAAAATAAGTATTTTTGTTTGGATAGCAAGGGTCGGATGTGTCCGATGTGGTGTAATTCTTGTAATCCATTTAGTGGATTGAATTCTCAAGTAGGGACTTGGAGAGTGGATGTAGGTGCAAGGTTGGCACCGAACCACTATAAATTCTTTATGTTTGTTATGCTTGCCTCTCTTTACTTGTTCTTTGTGTCTTATACTTGTATTTCTATCTTTTGTGTTTGAATTCATTTTTATTAGAAATCAACCCACTCCACTCAAATACTTTAGCACATTGATTTAGTGTACTAATCTTTAAAATTTTAAAAAGATCCAATTCACCCCCCCCCCCCTCTTAGGCTCCATATCTGGGCAACATTATGTAATTAATTTAGATCTAAAATTTATTTTAATGATATGAAATTAATATATGCATAAATTGTTGGTCATGGATAGTTTTATATTAGGTCAATGAATTGCATCTTAGATTACAATTAGATGATATTGGATTGAAATCGATATAGCTATTGATCAAACTGACTCAAGTGTTCATTTGGATTGGATCAATTGAGCTTATAATTTTACAAGTGTTGTAGATTGATTTGATTAAACCCCATATGTAGAATCAAGTCAACCTAAGGATCTAATCTAGCTTAATGGCTTGAATTCGATTCACCTAAGCTGATTAATTGAAACCAATAAGCTATTTGGTGTCTAAGGCAAGTCTCGATCGGTGATTTTTAATTGGAAGGCTATTCACCTAGATAATTTTACCTACAATGAGTTAATGGCATACTCTCCCACCAGTCTCATTTATCTTGCCAATTGGATGATTGGGTTTATTAGTTGCTCAAAAATTTTGGTTTAGCCCATGCCAATTAGATCGATCATGTGATGACTAATTAGATGAGACCTAACCTAAACTTCTCTAATTAATAATAAGCCCTATGATCTTCCACCATTGTAGAAGTGCAGACATGGTACTGACGTTGACTATTCTTGACTGGTTACAGTGGTTCAGTTGCATCGAAAATATGCAACCATTCTACTAGTAAAGAGTTGCTCCAAGGTAAAGATGGGGTTGGACTCAATATGTATTATCTGAGGGACTCAATGATGGCTTCACACTTGCTAGTGAACAGTAGGTCAGGCTTAACTATGAAGTAGGGTAATATATATTATTTGAGCTCTCATGACCTAGAAATCATCGCTGCAACATGCTTAGAGAAGCATTTGGATAAAGAGTTGCCTATGCATCGATGTGCATGTCATCAATAACTATTAGATGAGGTGAACGGCATCGATAGGGCCATAGCACCTACTAGAAACCTTGCATTGGTCACATCAGATTTTTATTTTTTATCTTGAGAGTTTCAAAATTCAAAAAAATTGTAGGAGTCTATTTGCATCTAAAAAATTTTTAGAGCAAATATAAATTTTAAGTACAAATGTCTAACTAGAATCTTTATTCTCACAGATAAACAATAGCGGCCTCTAACCCACTAGCCCACATCCTTGAAACCAATCGATTGATCGGTATAAATTATAAGGACTGGCTCAGAAACATTAGGATAGTCCTGACATCCAAAATGATTGGGTATGTACTCGACCAAGATGCCCCAGTCTTACCAGCTCATCTTAGGTAGAGCAAAGAGCTGTTCTGAACAAGTGAACAGATGATGACCTTAGGGTGAAATGCTATATTCTAGCTTCCATATCAAATGAGTTGCAGAGCTAGTATGAGCACATACCCAATGTCTGTGTTATGATCACTCACTTGCAAGAGTTGTATGGTGAGCAGAGCCGGACCACATGTTTCAAATTGTCCAAGCGATTGTTCAATATGAAGATGCACAATGGGCAATCAATCCACGATCATTGTATAATAATAATCAAGGACCTAAAGGAGCTTGAGAAGCTCAGGCTTAATATGCAGAGGGAATTAAAGATCGATTTGATCCTCCAATCTTTGATCAGTTTGTTTGGACAGTTTATCATAAACTACCACATGAACAAATTAGACTGTAACTTATTCGAATTGGTCAATATATTGGTCACTACTGAGAGTACCTTGAAAAATTCAAGGGGCTCTATTCTTGCTGTTTAGCGGGCACCGTTCAAGAGAAAGTTTCAAGAGAAGAAAAAGAATAAGCTTACAAAGAAGCAGAAGAAGGAGAGCAAGCCTAAGAAGGATAGTCCAAAGAAAATTATGGAAAAAGAAAAGTATTTCCACTACAACTCCGACAGCCACTGGAGGAGAAACTGTCTGTCTTATTTAGAGAGCTTGAAAATGAAAAAGGATGATCAACCTTTTGAAGGTATACTCAAAATAGAATCTAACCTAATAGTTTCTTCTACTTTTAGTTGGATATTGGACTCTAGTTCTAGTACTCATATATGTACTTCAATGCAGGGTCTAATAAGTAGAAAGTTGAGGCAAGGTGACATGATCCTTCGGATCGACAATGGAGTAAAGATTGCTGTAAAAGCCATTGGAACCTACCATCTTTGATTATCGTCAAGCTTTAGATTAGATTTAAAAGACTGTTATTTATTCTTGTAGCTAGTCAAATTTTGATTTTGATCTCTGTATTAGCACAGAATGGATTTATTTTTTTAATTTAATAAAAAATTTTATTTTATTTATTTATAAAATAAATTGGTTGCATCTGATCTTTTGAATTGACAGTCTTTATCACTTGCATGTTAATGCTAATGTGAATTTAAATGAGCAACTAGTGAGTGTCATAGGCCAAAAGAAATCCTAAGATAAATTTAACCATAAGTACTTGTGGCACCATAGGCTTGGTCATATTGGAGAGGACAGGATAAATAAACTGGAAAGGGATAGGATCTTTGACTTAGTTAAATCTGAGTCGATTCCGACCTATGAATCATGTCTTCAAGAAAAAATGGCTAGGTTACTTTTTATGGGACAAGAAAAAAGGATCACTGAGTTACTAGCCCTGGTACACACCGATGTGCATAGCCCATTTGATACGCAGGTCAGGGATAGTTATAGCTACTTCATTATCTTTACTGATGATCTGTTTGTTGGATATATATCTTAAAAGTTAATATGGCTGACATATTGTAATAATCTAGGATATAATTTTGTACTTAATATATTGATATGATCAATAAAAGGATAATTTCTTTTCATTCAAGTATGATGTGTTCTTGAATTATCTATGAAATTATTTCAATACATATTCTCAAGATGTTGAGAATTAGAAATATATATATAATTCCTAAATGCTCCCGATCATAGGATCATCATGAGAATGATGATTGATCCAGATAGACTAGCGCACAAATCACTTTCTTCAGAATAGATGAGTCTCTGATCTACTATGTAGAGACACAGGACGATGAGTGCGGATAGTTGTTAGAATACAACTAGTACTAAGCGTGACCGTACAAGAGATCTTTTGAATTTTTATTCAATCGTCAGTAATTATCTCGATGCTGTAGTTGTGTGACTGGTCCTTTGACTTGAGATGGTACTGCTGCTCGCAGTGAGGCTGCTAAAGTTTAACTGAGACATAAACATAGATCTCAATGAGTACTTATAGTAGATGTTGGCGACAGTTGATCCACTATAGGAGTGGGGTGCGCATTAAGATAGGATCTATCGATCTTGATAAAGAAGAGTAGTCCTATAAGATTTGAAAGGCTAAGTCCAAGAATCTATGACCATAGCAGTATGATTGATGGAAAAAAGTTTCTATAGAAGTCACAACTAGACTTGAGCTAATCGAATCTATCATATGACTGATATTGAGGTTTGACGATTTATCCATGACCTATTATCTAGTCGGGACTCATGATAGAGGGATTGAATCACACGTTAACTATACCTAAAGGTTCATTTTAATTCTACTGGGTTATCGCTATATACTGCTAGGTATCACTGGTGGATTGTGAAAGCTCACTAGGATTGTTCTGGATCGACAATCCTTGCTGAGTTAGAGTAAAATTATTCCGACCCATTGAAAAGAGTTTCAATGATACAATAATAGAGATCATTGTATATCTCACTATCAGATAGAATTAAATCTATGGGGTCATACAACAAAGAGATTAGGTTTGAAATTAGTAATTAAGCTTATGAAGTGTCAATTGAGTTTAGAGAAACTCATTGGGTTCATGATAACCTTGCTAGCACATGGTTGATCCTCTTTCAGTTGGAATTACTTATTTGATAAGATAATTTAACTTATTAAAAATCTACTAATAACCTACATGAATAAGATTCATGAGACTCCAATTATTAGGTGTCTAAGGTTATGGATCATATAAATTAAGGGTGCAAGTTCCTAATTAATATTTTTGATAGTTATTCTTAGGTGCCACCTTGATTTGATCAAGTTGGGCGTGTCCATTGATTAGAAGGATTTTAGTTCTCTTATGGGGTGTCTCTTGGGTGTGTTTTGGAGTGTCTAATTATGGGTGCAAAGGCTCCAATTGTTGGTACCTAATGGGCTTCCTAATGTAAGTTGGATAACTTAAGTTAATAGGAATCCTAATGCAAGTAGAACTTGTATTATGAGATTGAATAGAATTCAATCCTCATACCTATTTAAAGGAATCTCCCCTAAGATTCCTAAGGCATCCAAACCAATAGCCCCTCACATCCCAAGACTCTCCCTACGCCCTCTCTTCCTCTCCCTTTCTCTTCTCTTGGGCGTTCTACACGCCCCATCCTTTGGGACGTGAGTCTCAAGGAGTTCCATGCTCAAGGTGTTGGGGATTCCATAATTTGTTGGCTGTTGGTGTTTATAGCCACACAAAGCAAGAAAAAACTCTAGGGAAGAGGAGAAGAAGAAGATCAAGGAGAAAGATTAAGTATTGATCACGATCTAGATTTCATTCAAATTCAGCAGGCTAAATTTTGGAGAATCAAATTTTAGATTAAAGAAGACTGTTCCAGGCTGATCCCAAGTGGATACTCATAGAGATCGGATACTTATGCAGCTAAGAGAGAATTTCTTCTCTTTTAAATCCATATTTGAAGAAAAAAATTGTGAAATAGGTATATGATTTGATCACAATCTGAATTTCAGTATATATCAATTTCAGCATATGAGATAGATCATGTGATTTTATATTTTCATGCACGTATAATTCAGATTAAAAATATTTTAATCTTATTTTCACTGTAGTATTTAAAAAATAAAATTTTTGAAACACATATGCATGCACCAAATCCCAAATCTCAATACTGTCATGGTACGGATATGTGTTTCTTATGAAACACAAGTCTGAAGCATTTGAAAGGTTTAAAGAATTAAAATAAGAGGTAGAGAAGCAAACAAGTAAATCCGTCAAAGTCCTACGATCCGATCGAGGAGAGGAATACTTGAGTACTGAATTTTTAGAATATCTTAAGAAAAATAGTATTGTCTCTCATGGATTTCTCCTAGCACACCTCAACTCAATGGGATATCTGAAAGGAGAAATAGGATCCTATTGGATATAGTCCGATCCATGATGAGCTTCACTGATTTACCCACATTCTTTGAGGATATGTCTTATTTACTGCGATACATATTTTAAATAGGATTCTTTCTAAGTCTATTCCTACCAAACCATATGAGATAGGATATTGTAAGAAGCCGAGTTTGAGTTATCTTAAGACTTGAAGATGTCCGGTCTAAGCTAAAAAATAAAAAGCTGACAAGTTAGAGGATAGATCAGTTGTAGCTTGATTTATAGGGTATCTCAAAAAATCCATTGGGTACTACTTTTACTTTCACGTGATCACAATGTGATTGTAAGTCGCAATATCATATTCTTAAAAAAATAGTTTATACAGAATAGAGATAGTGGGAGGTTAGTTGAGCTCGATGAGAAGTCTCTGAAGAGCAATGAGCTATAGATCCTCAGAAATCTATTCATGATGAGTCAGTAGTTAATGTTCCATCTCTACCTCATAGATAGATAGAATCTCCCATTCTCTGAAAGATACATGGATATACTGAAAGAAGATGTAGAAGAAGTGTTCCTTGTGGGAGATAGGGATCATGGTGATGATCCTAGTACTTATGATGAGACGATGTCTGATATTATTTCGAGAAATGGTTAGATGCAATGAAGTCAAAAATTGACTCAATGCACTCAAACTAGGTATAGGCCTTAGTGGACCCACCAAAGATAATTATTTTCATTAGCTGTAAATGGATCTATAAAAGAAAAATAGTGCTGATGGTAAGGTAGAGACCTATAAGGTAAGACTGGTGGCAAAGGGTTATAATCAGCATGAAGGTATTAACTATCATGATACTTTTTTGCCTGTAGCCATACTGAAATTCATCCACACATTACTTGCTATTACAACTTACTATGATTATGAAATCTGACAGATGAATGTAAAAACTACTTTCTTGAATGGATATCTTAAGGAAGATATCTATATGGAGCAACTTCTGGATTTCACATCCAGTGATAGTGATTAACGAGTCTGCAGCTGCAAAGGTCCATCTATGGACTAAAGTAGGCTTCCTGGAGCTGAAATCTTCATTTTGATAATACAATCAAATCATTTGATTTCATTAAAAATAAAGAGGAACCTTGTGTTTATAAAAGGGTCAGTGGGAGCACGCTTGTCTTCCTCATACTGTACATCAATGACATTCTCCTTATTGAAAATGATATTCCCATGCTGACTTCATCAAGGCTTGGTTGTCTAAGAAATTCTCCATGAAAGACCTAGGGAAAGCATCATATATCCTTAAGATAAAAGTCTATAAAGATAGATCTAGAAGGATGCATGGCCTGTCACAAAAGCATACATATAAAAGGTGCTGAAATAGTTCAATATGGAAAACTCTAAAAGGAGTTTGCTACCCTTTAGGTATAGTATTCGACTCTCCAAGATGATGTGTCCTAATACTTCTGAGGAGATCGAGTGTATGAGTAGGATCCCTTATGCTTTAGTGATTGGGAGCCTCATGTACGTCATGCATGTACTCGACCTGATATGTCCTTGCTATAAGTGTCACGAGTAGGTATCATCGAATCCAGATGAGGAGCACTGGATAGCCATGAAGAATATCTTTAAGTACTTACGAAGAACTAAGAATTTATTTTTGATCATTGCAGGAGCACCTGAATTGCGGATTGAGGGTTATACAGATTCAAATTTTATGTCGGATCCTGATGATAGAAAATTTACATCGGGGTTTGTGTTCGTATGCAATGATGGTGCAGTTAGCTAGAAGTGTTCCAAGTAGAGCATTATTGCAGATTCAACCACAGAGACTGAGTATATCATCACTTTAAATGCTATAAAGAAGGCTTTTGATTTATAAAATTTACCTCGAAACTTGGTATAATAACATCGGATGCCATATCACTGTACTGTGACAACAATAAAGCCATAGCACTTGCTAAGGAGCCTCAGTCTCATCAAAAATCAAAGCACATTGAATGGCGGTACCATATCATACGTGACTACTTTGTAAATATGTTGAGATACGAAAAGTAGACTCCACAGATAACGTGGCAGATCCACTGACAAAGCAGTTGAACCAACCTAAAATGAAAGCTCATCTTGAGAAGATGGGGCTTAGATTAATGGCCAATTGCTTTAGTCTAAGTGGAAGATTGTTAGATTTATATCCTAGAAGTTAATTATTGGCTGACATATTTTATTTTACAATTTAAATTTATACTTAAACTATTGATTCAATCAATAAAGATAATTTTTTTTTTCATTCAAGTGCTATGTATCCTTGAATCATCTTTGAAATTGATGTTATAATACATATTTTTAAATATTGAGAATTAGAGACATGTATAATCGATTCCTAAATTGCTCTCATTTTAGGATAGTCATGGGGATGGTGATTTATCTAGATACATTGATGCACGGTTCACTTCCTTCGAGGTAGATGAATCTTTAATCTATGGTGTAGAGACACTAAGTAAAAATACGGATAGTTATTAGAGAACAACTAGTACTAAGCATGACCATACAAGAGATCAAATAGATTTCTATTCGATCGTCAGTGATTATCTCGATGCCTGTAGTTGTGTGACTGGTCCTTTGACCTACAGTATCACAGTTGCTCACAGTAAGACTGCTGTAGTTTGACTACACATAAACATTAACTCAATTATAAATTTTTGTACTGGATGTTGGCTTTAGTTAGTTGAGTTGTGCAAGCGATGTGTGCATCCATATGAGATTTATCGATCTTGATAGAGAGTAATCCTATTGAGATTTGAAAAGTTGAGTCCACAAGTCTATGGCCATAGCAGTGTGATTGATGGAAAATAGTTTCTATTTAGTATCACTAATGAATTTGAGCTGATCGAATTTATCATATGACTGATGATAAGGTTTGACGAATTATCCATAATCTGTCATCTAGTCGGGACTCACGATAGAGGGACTGTATCATATATTACTACATCTAGAGTTTTTTTTTTTAGTTCTACTGGGTTACCACTATATATTGCTAGATATCACTGATGGATTGTGAGAGCTCAATAGGATCTGTCATACCCCCGACCTGAGATTTGAATCAAGGGTCATGGCAACCGCCGCATACTCATAGAAACTTTTTCCATAAGCATGCAAGGCATCTCATCATGATATCTTACACATAAAGTTAAATTATTTTTTTAAAAAATATTAACAAAATCAAACTTTAGTTCAAATAACAAATCAAAACTCAATGTCCAAAAGAAAAACAATTGTCTGACAAGTCAACACTAAAAAAATAAAAGTCTTGAATCAATTCTGAGAAAATCCTAAATCAATGAGCTAACTCCATCTCTAATCGCTCTCCCAACTGAAAATCTGCATCACGCTAATTTTCTGGATCTGTAAGAAAAATATAAAACTCATAATGAGCTAAATAGCCCTATAAGCAGTGTATACCTTTAACTGAATAAACCAGGCAAATAATACTATACATATCGATTTACTGATAATAACAAAATCAATATGTAATTTTATGAAATCATAATCATACTATCAATCATATATAAAATTCAGTTCATCATAATTTCAAATTATGCTTATCATCTTAAATTCATCAATTCTTAAGTTCTTCTTACCAACCATAACTATGACCACATTATCCCTATGGCAGGGTCATAATACCACGTATCTGCTTGTGATGGCTGCGAATCATCTGGCAACCAAGTCCTTTGGAACCGCTGGTCTCGCTGGCGGTTTGTCGCTGATCTCGCTGGCGACATAAATCCTCAAGATAATCAATTACCAACGTATATGCCCCCATTGGCGAGGTCCTTAACATAGTCAGGTTGTCAATTTCATATTATCTTCCAATTCATATATATTTTTAAAAATAATATAAATAAATGATATTCGAGTCAAATCAATCATATCATTCTTTATGATCATACATCATCATAATAATTTTTTTAACAAATAACTTCAATCATAAATAATCTCTACAATTAACTTTAATTATAAATAATTTAATAATTATTTCAATAAATAATTTCAATCACAAGCATGCATAAATTTATTTAATTCAAATTTATAATTTAACAGATAAATTTAATAAAAGTAAACACTACTTACCTCAAAAAAAAATCCAAACTAGGAATTCTAAAAATCTCGAAAATTCTTTCTAAACCTGATACGTCAAAATCATATTTTTAATCAAAATTTCATCGAATTAAAAATAATTAAAATTGTTAAAATCTAATGTCCCCACATAGATCAGCTTGACGACAGCATCCAGGATTTTCGGACTAATCCATGGAACCCTACTTATATTCTTTTAATTATTATTATTATATTTATTATTATTATTATTATTATTATTATTATTTATTTTTTGTTTTAATTAATTCCATAAATCCTAAAATCTAAGAGAGAGAGAGAGAAAAAGTTTCTCTCTCCTTTTTTTTTTCTTTTTCTTCTTTTTCTTTTCTTTTCTTTCTTTTTTTTCTTTTTCTTCTTTTTCTTCTTTTTCTTCTTTTTTTTTTGTTCTTCTTCTCGGCTCCTTCCACGCCGGAACAGAGGACCGGCAGTCCCTTCCTTTTGCTGGGCCACTCAGGCCGCGACCGCCACGACGGAGATCGACGGCAGAGGGGGGCCACTCCCCCGGTTATGGAGAGGCATGGCCGACGGTCGATTGCCATCACCGGTGTCAAAAAATTCAAGGAAAAAGAGACCAAAATAGGGGTCTCTTTTCTGACCAAAAATCAGCGACAACCATCGCCGGCAGTTGCGCACAAAGGCACGGGGAGAAGGGGAAAGAAAAGAGGAAGAGAAGGAGGACTGACCTCGGCCTCCGGTGACCCCACCGACGAGCAATCACGATGAGAACAAGATGATGTCCGCGGCTCCGAATCGAAAAATCAGGGAGAAGGAGAGGGGTAGAGGGCTGATGTTCGATTTCTAAGGTAAGGGGAGATATTTTTATAGAGGGCCCTAGGACTTCGAGAGGTCCTAGGACTCCCGATTCACCTAGATCTCATCGGAGAAGAAGACTCCTATCGGGATTCTTCTTTTCGATTTTTCTCCTTTTTTTTTTTTTTTGGGCTTGGCTTGGGTCTCGACGGTATGGGCTTGGGCTATGATATTCTTCACCCCTAAAAAGAAATTTTATCCTCAAAATTTTTCATACCTGTGGTCTCGAAGAGCTGGGGATATTTTTGCTTCATTTCTTCCTCTAGTTCCCAAGTAGCTTCTCTTTCCGAATGTCGACTCCACTGTACCTTGATATAAGAAATATTACGATGTCTCAGCACTTGTTCTTTACGATCCATGATCCGTATCGGATATTCTTCATATGATAGATCTTTTCTGGCTTGCACTGGTTCAAGTTCCACTATGTGACTTGGGTCTGGTAAATATTTCTTTAACATAGAAACATGAAAAATATTATGTACTCCTACAAGTGAAGGTGGTAAGGCAAGTCTATAAGCCACCTCACCAATTCTTTCCAAAATCTCAAATAGACCCACATATCTAGGATTCAATTTGCCACGAATGCCAAATCTTGAGATTCCTTTTGAAGGAGTACTTTGAGAAATACATGGTCACCAACTTGAAATTCTAATTTTCGTCTCCTATTATCTACATAACTTTTCTGTCTGCTTTGTGCTGCCCGAAGTCGTTCTTTAATTAATTGAATCTTCTCGACTGCTTGTTGAACAAGTTCGGGACCCAGTATTTTTTGCTCGCCAACATCATCCCAGTGAATCGGTGATCAACATCTTCTACCATATAATGCTTCATAAGGTGCCATACCAGTGCTGGCCTGATAACTGTTATTGTAAGCAAACTCAATCAAAGGTAGATGCTCATCCCATGAACTTTTCATATCCAAAATACAGGTTCTCAACATATCTTCTAAGATTTGAATAGTTCTCTCTGACTGACCATCAGTTTGTAGATGAAAAGCTGTACTGAAGTTCAATTTTGTTCCTAATGCCTTGTGTAAGCTCTTCCAAAATTATGATACAAATTTGGTGTCTCGATCCGATACGATGGTCACTGGAATTCCATGTAGCCTAACAATTTCTTTCATATATAACTTTGCTAGTCTTTCCAAAGTAAATCCAACTCTAATTGGTAGAAAGTATGCAGACTTTGTCAATCGGTCCACAATCACCCAGGCTGCATCATTTTTACTGGGAGTCTTCGATAGTCCAGTTACAAAATTCATAGTGATATGTTCCCACTTCCATACTGAAATATCAAGAGGTTGAAGTAGTCCCGCAGGTCTCTGATGTTCAGCTTTAACTTGTTGACACACCAAACATTGAGCCACAAATTGAGTGATCTCTCTCTTCATATTATTCCACCAGTATATTTTCTTTAAGTCTCTATACATCTTAGTACCTCCCGGATGAACTGTATAACCTGTCTGATGTGCCTCTTGAAGTATTTCATGCTTGAGTACTGAATCATTGGGTACACAAATCCTATTTTTGAACCTCAATGAACCATCTTCATGTATCTTGAATTTAGATTGAACACCAGCTTCCACTGAATTCCTTATTTTCATTAGTTGTGGATCATCATTCTGGGCAACTGTAATTCTTTCAATGAGTGTTGGCTGAACCCTTATGTTGGCTAACCGTACTGTTGAGTCATATATTTGGATATCTAATTCTAGTTTTCTTATATCCTTCAATAATTGCTTTGATGAGTGATTAAAACCGCCAAATTTCCCACAAATTTTTTACTAAGGGCATCAGCAACAACATTAGCTTTTTTCGGATGATAATGGATTGTTAAATCATAATCCTTCAACAGTTCTAACCACCTTCTCTGTCTCATGTTTAATTCTTTCTGCGTAAAAATATACTTCAAACTCTTATGATCAGTAAACACTTCACACTGCGCACCGTATAAGTGATGTCTCCAAATTTTTAGGGCAAAAATCACTGCAGCTAATTTCAAATCATGTGTCGGATAATTTTGTTCATATGGTTTCAATTGCCTTGAGGCATAGGCCACTACCTTATCATGTTGCATCAATACACAGCCGAGTCCCTTTTTAGATGCATCACTATATATTGTGAATCCTTCATCTCCTGTTGGTATAGTAAGGATAGAGGCTGAAACTAATCATTGTTTTAACTCTTGAAAACTCTGTTCACAATCTTTGGTCCACTCGCATTTAACCCCTTTTTGAGTAAGATGAGTCAAAGGTGCAGCTATGCGAGAGAATCCTTCTACAAATCGTCTGTAATATTCTACCATTCCCAAAAAACTTCGAATCTCAAAAATATTTGTAGGTCTGTTCCACTGCATTATAGCTTTCACTTTTGCTGGATCCACAAAAATTTTATCTTTAGATACGATGTGTCCTAAAAAGACTATTTTGTCCAACCAAAATTCACACTTCTTAAATTTGGCATAAAGCTTTTCTTTCTTCAATATTTGTAGTACACACCGTAAATATTCTTCATGCTCCAATTTGCTTCTTGAATATATCAAGATATCGTCAATAAATACGACAACAAATTTATCAAGATAGGATCTGAATATTCTATTCATTAAATCCATAAAGGCTGCTGGAGCATTGGTTAACCCAAAAGGCATCACTAGAAATTCATAATGTCCATAACGAGTTCTAAATGCAGTCTTTGGTATGTCTTCTATTTTGATTTTTAGCTGATGATATCCTGAACGAAGATCAATTTTAGAAAATACTTGTGCACCTTGCAGCTGATCAAACAAATCATCGATTCGAGGTAGAGGATACTTATTTCTGATAGTATTCTTATTCAACTCTCTATAGTCGATACAAAGTCTCATACTACCATCCTTCTTCTTCACAAATAAGATTGGAGCTCCCTAAGGAGATACACTAGGCCTTATAAAACTTTTATCCAATAAATCCTGTAATTAATCTTTTAACTCCTTCAACTCCATAGGGGCCATTTTGTAAGGAGCTTTAGAAATAGGACTGGTATTGGGTGCCAACTCAATGGTAAATTCTATTTCTCTGTCGGTAATTTTCTTTTTTCTATTCTGATACTACATGACTTGCACACACTTTCGGTACTCAAAATATCACCTACTGGTGTCTCAACATATAATTTGGTTTTCATGGGTTCACATACTATATCATGTTGTCTAATAAAAGTAGTGGATATAAAGGAGTGTGTAGCATCAGAATCAAACAAAACTGAAGCATGAATACCAGATACAGGAATGATACCTGTCACCACAGCATTGGAGGCCTGAGCATCCTGTTGTGTGAGTGCATAGATCCTTCCTTGAGTTTTCGGCCTTTGACCTCCGTCCTTTGTTTGTGTGGGTCTATTTTCATCCATCTGGGGGCAATCTGCAATCTTGTGTCCTTTCTGTCTACATCTAAAACACGAACCAGTATTCCATGGGCAATTAAAAGACTCATGCTCTCTTCGGCCACATCTCGAACATCTAGCTGCCTCATTCTCACGATTCTTATCAATTGCTGGCTTCTTTGCTGGACCCTTATTGTTCTGATTTCATCCTTGAGTTCCACCAAACCTATTTCTTTTCTTCTAATTCCGTTCTCTTTCCGCATGTGCTTCATTAACTTCTCTCTCAATTATTAGAGCTTTATTCACAATTGAGGCATAAGTAGTTAGCTCATAGGGTACAACTTATTTTCTGATTTCTATCTTCAGTCCCATTTTAAATTTATGTACTCTGTCTTGCTCAACCTCAAGTAATCTTGGAACAAACTTAGCTAACTCCATGAATTTAGCTTCATATTCTGCAACAGATCTGTTCTCCTGTTTCAGATGAATGAACTCCTGCTCTTTCTGTATTCTGACATTTTGAGAGAAATACTTGTCAAAGAATTTACCTTAAAATCTCTCTCAAGTGAGAGGTATCCTATCGTGCTCATATTTTTATTCCAATATACACCACCAGTTGTATGCCTCGCCTTGTAACAGAGATGCTGTGAAGCGGATCTTCTCTTCATCGTGGCATTCTTGCACGGCGAATGCCTTCTCCATTTTCATAATCCAGTTATCTGCTTCCAGTGGCTCGATGGTCCCTTTGAAGGCTGGAGGGGCTAGCTTCTTAAACTCGATGATATTATTTCTCTGCATCGGGTGTTCTCCATGTCCAGGTGTCGGTGAAAAATACTGACGTGGCTGTGCATGTTGTTGTTGAAGTAACTGTTGCTGTATTTGAACTACTCCGATCAGGGTTTGCATTAGTTGAGTCATATTCGGCTCCTCCTGTACTGTCGAAGTATTTTTGGTAGGATCAAGGATTCCCTCCTGCTGAGTTATGCCGCTATTTAATTGAGGAGTGTTATCGCCAAGTGGATTTGATGTCCCTCCTACCGCTCCTTGAGTATTCTTCGCTCGTCGTGGAGGCATATTGACCTATGATAAATTTAAGATAATAACTTATCCTTAATAAGGTTATAACTTACTTGAGACAGGTCAAAATCATAATCATCATAACTAGCCTTTCAATTTCCTAATATCTACCCATCACTCGCTCACTCTATTCTACATGTCTTTACCTATCTACTTATGCTCTGATACCATATTAATTATCACACCCCCGACCCGAGATTTGAATCGAGGGTCATGGCAACCGCCGCATACTCATAGAAAATTTTTTCCATAAGCATGCAAGGCATCTCATCATGATATCTTACATATAAAGTTAAATCATTTTTTTTAAAAAAATATTTAACAAATCAAACCTTAGTTCAAATAACAAATCAAAACTCAGTGTCCAAAAGAAAAATAATTATCTGACAAAGTCAACACTAAAAAAATAAAAGTCTTGAATCAATTCTGAGAAAATCCTAAATCAATGAGCTAACTCCATCTCTAATCGCTCTCCCAACCGAAAATCCCGCATCACGCTAATTTTTTGGATCTGTAAGAAAAATATAAAACTCATCATGAGCTAAATAGCCTAGTAAGCAGTGTATACCTTTAACTGAATAAATCAGGCAAATAATACTATACATATCGATTTACTGATAATAACAAAATCAATATGTAATTTCATGAAATCATAATCATACTATCAATCATATATAAAATTCAATTCATCATAATTTTAAATTATGCTTATCATCTTAAATTCATCAATTCTTAAGTTCTTCTTACCAACTATAACTATGACCACATTATCCCTGTGGCAGGGTCATAATACCGCGTATCTGCTTGCGGTGGCTGCGAATCATCTGGCAGCCAAGTCCTTTGGAACCACTGGTCTCACTGGCGGTTTGTCGCTGGTCTCATTGACGACATAAATCCTCAGGATAATCAATTGCCAACGTATATGCCCCCATTGGCGGGGTCCTTAACACAGTCAGGTTGTCAATTTCATATTGTCTTCCAATTCATATATTATTTTCAAAAATAATATAAATAAATGATATTCGAGTCAAATCAATCATATCATTCTTTATGATCATACATCATTATAATAATTTTTTAACAAATAACTTCAATCATAAACAATCTCTACAATTAACTTTAATTATAAATAATTTTAATAATTATTTCAATAAATAATTTCAATCATAAGCATGCATAAATTTATTTAATTCAGAATTTATAATTTTATCAGATAAATTTAATAAAAGTAAACACTACTTACCTCAAAAAAAAATTCAAACTAAGAATTCTAGAAATCTCAAAAATCTTTCTCTGAACCTGATATGTCAAATATCATATTTTTAATCAAAATTTTATCGAATTAAAAATAATTAAAATTATTAAAATCTAATATCCCCACATGGATCAGCTTGATGACAGCATCCAAAATTTTCGGACTAATCCATGGAAACCCTACTTATATTTCTTTTAATTATTATTATTATATTTATTATTATTATTATTATTATTATTATTTATTTTTTTATTTTAATTAGTTCCATAAATCCTAAAAATCTAAGAGAGAGAGAGAGAAAGTTTCTCTCTCCTTTTTTTTCTTTTTCTTCTTTTTCTTTTCTTTTCTTTCTTTTTTTTTCTTTTTCTTCTTTTTCTTCTTTTTCTTCTTTTTCTTCTTTTTTTTTTTCTGTTCTTCTTCTCGGCTCCTTCCACACCGGAACAAAGGACCGGCGGTCCCTTTTTTTTGCCGGGCCACTCAGGCCGCGGCCGCCACGACGGAGACCGGCGGCAGAGGGGGGCCACTCCCCTGGTTACGGAGAGGCATGGCCGGCGGTCGATTGCGATCGCCGGTGCCAGAAAATCCAAGGGAAAAGAGGCCAAAATAGGGGTCTCTTTTTTGACCAAAATCGACGACAACTGTCGCCGGTAGTTGCGCACAAAGGTACGGGGAGAAGGGGAAAGAAAAGAGGAAGAGAAGGAGGACTCACCTCAGCCTCCGATGACCCCATCGGCGAGCAATCACGGCGAGAACAAGATGATGTCCGTGGCTCCGAATCAAAAAATCAGGGAGAAGGAGAGGGGTAGAGAGCCAATGTTCGGTTTCTAAGGAAAGGAGAGGTCTTTTTATAGATGGCCCTAGGACTTCGAGAGATCCTAGGACTCCCGATTCACCTAGATCTCACCGGAGAAGAAGACTCCTATCGGGAGTCTTCTTCCTGATTTTTCCCCTATTTTTTTTTTTTTTTGGGCTTGGCTTGGGTCTCGACGGTATGGGCTTGGGCTTGGGCTATGACTGGATCATTTTAGATCAATGATCTTTGTCAAGTTAGAATGAAATTATTCTGACCCATTGAAAGGAGTTTCAGTGATACCTATAATACAGATCATGGTATATCTCACTATCAGATAGAATTGAATCTATGAGGTCACACATAAAGGAAAAAAGATCTGGATTGATAATAGAGACTTATGAAGCACCAAGTTATATGGATTTAGAGAAATTCTATTGGGTTCATGTTAATCTTGCTAGCAGCTAGGTGAACCCAATTTCTTTTGTGGTTGATTTACTTATATGATCAGTTTTAACCAATTTCTACACTTGATTTGAACCTAATTAAATTTGATTCAATAAGATCTAATGGTTGGATGTTTTATTTATAGCTTGAATTAAATCAAGAAGGAGTTTCTTGATTTGATTTATTAAGAACCCTTGAAGAGAATTTATGAAACTATGTGGTCTGATTTGAGACTTTTAACTGGATCCCATATGATGGGATGCCTAGCATTAGGTGTGGACTTGGGTGAGATATGGATGGTGCCCAATTTATTTAATTCAAGTATATTTTGGCTAAGACTTCTAATATGATTAGGAGGAGGGATCCTAATTTGATTAGGATACCCTTAAGTTATCTATATAAAGGACTAAAGCCTTTACTTCTCGCATAAACTCTCTTCCTCCTATCTTGCCGCCACCTATTACTGGGCCTATGCCTCATCTTCTCTTCCTCTCTCTAGCCCATACCCTTGAAAGAGGAGTGTCCTATAAACCAATCGCAAGTATATTGCGATGGAACTTTTCTTTGTAATTTTCTAACTCATATAATGACATTTATTATTGATAATAAAATGAAGCATTGATTCATCATTTTAGCTGCATCTTATTATGTCTAAGGTTATCATGAACCTCAAAGATTAGGATAATGATTTTAAGAGAGATGAATAGGTCATACTAGTAAGACCTAAAATCATAAAATTCTAATCTTAATTATTTCTGATCGTAGGAGCATTGAGTTGGAGATCAATATTTTGAATAGACTGACATATCCTTTGTATGCTCGATGGAAAGGATGGCAGATCTCACTAGCCACTTGTATATGGGATACTAATACAAAGATGTGGGTGCTTATTTGGAAATGAGTTCACTGAATTGACTCAATGAAAGATAATATCTTATGGAAGCCTTACTTGCATGTCAAAGATGGTTCTCTAAGTAGAAGTTATGCAAGTGATCCTTAGATCTGAGATCACCATGGTATCTTTTGCACATGAATCTATATCATACCCAGGTATGGCATTAAGATATATATAGGATGTTTTGGATATGGTGGAGTGTATATGAATGTTATGAATAGGTCAACATAGAATCGATCACTCATAGTAAGAGGAGATCACATTCTATATATTCTCATCCCTAGATGACTCAGAAAAAATCTTTTGGCCAAAAGCAGGAAGGAGATTAGAAAAAATTTTTAATGCTTCATCATCGGAGTCATCATTGGTTAATTGAGAATCGATATGAATATATATTTGAGTTTGACATAATTTCATACTCATGAACATATTTTGGGTGCAAGGATGATCGAAGGATTGAATTGCATGGTAACTTGTCACTGAAAAATATATTTGATATTTCTATCAAATTTTATATCTTCTGGGTAGTCACGATACATTACCAGACGTCAATCTTGATTTATAGGTTTGATCAAATTAAAGAGTTTAATTCGATCATCAATTAGAAAAGATTCTAATTATTGAACTTAGGTTAGCTCGATTGGACCTAAATCGGTTAGATTCAAACCTAATCAAATTTGATCAACTTGCACTTGAATCTACTGCTGGCTAGCTGTGGAATCCAATTGATCACACATATATAAAAATTGACCAAGGATCCTTTTGATAAGGTTAATTAGAATTTTAGATCCAATCAGAATTTTTGATAAGCATGCTAGCACGTGTATCTCATTTTAACACCAAAAATGAAGAGTCCAAGTTGTGAAGGACTCTTGGCGTAAAAAATGAAGAGCGCACACGCTCTATGGTTTTGGCATGCAGAAGGACCAAGAGTCCTGCTTTGGGTCTCTAATTTTTATGGCAATAAGATCATATCTTGAACCACCTAGCATGCCTTTTAAAGTATGAAAAATCATTTGAATTATGCATGGAATTTTTTCTGGAACCTTCCTATGCATGAGAGAGATCTTTTGGACGCACGAAGATATGTGAAGACTCCTTCTATTTAAGGAGTCTTAAGTGACACTTTTATCCGATATTTTTTTTTTGATAAAGATCAAATTTGAATGCTAATTACATGTGATTATTATGGAAAATTATTAGGTAATTTATTGTTGCTTTTGATGCCCTTTTATTGGGCGTGCATGCGTGCGACAAAGAAGGGATCGCATGTCTCTTCACGATGAAGAGTTCTTCTGTGGTTTAAACTCCAATCCAAATGGGGCGTCACTTCCTGATAGCCTTCCCATTTGAATCAAGGAATATGTGGCAAAATTTCACACAAATTTGAAGTCAGAAGAGATGCCAATTGCATCTCTTTCTGGACGTGCGCATGTGAGAGAGAAATAGTCGACGTATCACACCCTGAAGAGTCCTTCTGTTTGAACTCTCAGATAAGTGATACGAGGATCTGATATGGCTTTCTAGATAAGCCATGTCTTCTCTATTGGTACCCCATCTGGTGCTATAAATAGGGGATGGCAGATAAGTTAATCATTCTGTTGGTGCAAAAATCTGCTTGCGCCGGAGAAGCTGGAGTCGGGGAAGTCGCGGTCGCCGCCGGGACCTGCAAAGGAAGTCTAAACTGGAGGTGGGGTTGCTCCGACAAAATCCTCCGACGCTCAAGTCAGTTCTCTGCCTCAACAAGAATGGAGTGCTCGAACAGAGAATTTAGCAGAGTTTTTAGATGAAAAATGAGAGCTTATAGAATAACGTATCTGGGGTTTCCCTTTTATAGATGGAGGGGGCAGCAGATTGACAGCGACGCCTGTAACCGTCTGGCAGACGGCTGTCCAGAGTCAGGCGAAATTTGCTGCGAAGAGTAGTGGAGTAGACCCGTGGCTATTGCTATGGCCTGCCACGTGGAGCCTGTTGCAGGTAGTGGAGTGGCGTCCGTTGCCGCTACTTGCCAGGAAGTAGTGGAGTCACGCAGCACCCGCCATAGTGAGTGAAGCAGAATCATGGCCATTGATACAGCCTGTCAGAGAGTAATGGGGTCACGTAGGGTCCGCCGCAGGGAGTGGAGCAGAATCATGGCTGTTAATACAGCCTGTCAGAGAGTAATGGGGTCGCGTAGGGTCCGCCGCAGGGAGTGGAGCAGAATCATGGCTGTTAATACAGCCTGGGAATGTAGATCCATCGGCTGAAGCTCGACAGTGGTCGGAGCTGATGGCACAGTCCGGCTCCCGTAGGAGTCCAGACGAAGTCTGCCTGCAGCCGTTGGAGTCGAGGACGAAGCCCGGCTCCCGTAGGAGTCCGGGAGGAGTCTTCCTGCAATTAAAGTTAAAGGTGAAGTCCGGCTCCCGTAGGAGTCCGGACGGGGCTTACCGGTAGCGGATGTTGAGGACGGAGCCCGACTCCCGAGGGAGTCCGGGCGGAGTCAACTTGAGGTTGAAGTTGTCGGCGGAGTCCGGCTCCCGTAGGAGTCCGGACGAAGTTTGTCTGCAGCCGTTGGAGTTGAGGATGAAGCCCGGCTCCCATAGGAGTCCGGGCGGAGTCTTCCTGCAATCAAAGTTAAAGGCGAAGTTCGGCTCCCGTAGGAGTCCGGACGGGGCTTACCAGCAGTTGATGTTGAGGATGGATCCCGGCTCCCGTAGGAGTCCGGGAGGAGTCTACTTGAGGTCAAAGTTAAAAGCGAAGTCCGATTCCCGTAGGAGTCCGGACGGGGCTTACCAGTAGTTGATGTTGAGGATGGAGCCCGGCTCCCGTAGGAGTTCGGGCGGAGTCTACTCGAGGTCGAAGTTGTCGGCGGAGTCCGGCTCCCGTAGGAGTCCGGACGAAGTCTGTCTATAGCCGTTGGAGTTGAGGACGAAGCCCGACTCCCGTAGGAGTCCGGGCGGAGTCTTCCTGGAGCTGATTCTGCTGAGGGCTTCGGCTGTGGGTATTTTATACCCAACACCAGTCCCCCTACTTCCGAG